>NC_134402.1:242681647-243045813 GCF_038048845.1 Mixophyes fleayi | reverse complement strand
GAGGTGCAGGTGGGCAGAGAAGTAAGTTGAAGGTGGCAAAGAGGTGACGAGGGTTAGAAGACTAGGGTGGGTGGATATAGAGATTTGAAGAATGTTTGTTTGGCAATTGAAAGGGCAGTGTTGTAAGATGAAAGGATGAATTTATAGTGGAGCTAATCGGGATAGGAACCAGATTTCCTCCAGTGGCGCTGTCACACTTCTGGTATCACAAACGGAACCCAATAGCCAGGTATTTCTGAATTCAACAAGATTTATTTTGGTATATAAATAAATCTCCAGTGTCCAACAATAAAGTCCAAAGTCACAAGAGGATAAAAGTCTGGTGGAAGTATCAAGTACTTGTAGTCCAAATCACAAAGAAGCAAGGTTCTATGGAAGCATCTGGGTCAGATACAAACACAATACTTGTGCAAAGGCTTCATAACAGGAAACGCCTTTTTTAGGCCCAAACAGGAAATAGGAATCCAAGATGAAATCTTTATGAGACAGTCCCGGCCATCTTGGATAAGGGCTATTGTAAGGGCAAGTTTATAACAGAGATCCAAGATGGAAACTTCATGAGGCAATCACGGCCATCTTGAATGAGGGCAAATCTAAGGGCAAGTACATAACAGGCGCTCTGCAGTGCGGGAGCACTTTTGCAGGTAATAGGGTCTGTTTGTTGTGCATGGCTGGGGTTTCAGACTAAATGTACAGTAGTAACTGAAGCTGCTTTGTATAGGGCTGAAGTGAGTGTTTTGTTGTAGAAAACTTAGATTGATGATTAGGGCAGCACAATGCAGACATGGGAGAAATTAGTTATTTTAGTAAAGATGAGAAGTGGATTGGGTTAAGAGTTCTTAGGTGTCATTGTGTTCGTGTGGATTTGGGTGCAGGGGGGAGGGCATTAGGTAAGGTGAGGCTAAAGGAAAGGAGGTTGTAGTCAGAGAGTTGGAATGCTAAGTTGGTGAAACTAGAGATGGAGCAGTAGCGGGAGAAATCAAGGTCAAGGGAGAGTCCATCACAGTGGGTGAGAGATGAGGTCCAAAGTTTAGTGGTAGAAGAAACAGTGGCATTATCAATGGGAATGTTGAAATCACCTAGTATGAGAGTAGGCAGGTTACAAAATAGACTTCCAGAATTTTGTTTCCAATTTGTCTTGTGTTGAACAGGTTAACCACACTCTGAAACAGTATCTCAGAAATTATATTTCTAATAATTGAAATAATGTGCTATTAATGTAAATTTGTATTCTTCTTCAAATATAGCTTCTTTTTGGATTTGAAACCAGAGCTATTTTAATTAAATCTGCCAAGTGACAGAGATGATCTGCTCATAAACACTGTAGGTAGTTATTCATCTTAGTGGCAAAGTTTAAATGTTTACAAAACATACTAGACTAAAAGTTCCTTTTTTTCAAATTAGCTTCTAGATTCATCAGTCCCTTCACATTCATACAAAGGTAGCCTTCTGTCTTAAGCTTTCTAAAAATTCCAGTTCTCTTCCTCATCTCTTTTCTAAAACCTTTGATTATCAATTGTTGTTGTTTTCAACGCTATCCACCTAAAACTGTATCTGCTAATGATCACCAAGAATTTGCAATCAAATGAATTCTGAATTTTCAAGTTCTCAGACATCTTTAATACTTTATGGACTTGAAAGGTTATGGTCCCGACCATATCATCTGATATCCATGCTCCTCATCTAAAGGAAAACATTTAATTTGGGCAAAAAACATGTTTAGAATTTGAAAATGAAAAAGTATGGTGTAATACACTTTGGAATTATTTTATATACTACGGCAAAGCACTTTCCCTTTGGATTTAGGTGTTTAATAAAATGGTTAATGATGGCTTGGTGGAGTTTTTATTTAAATAATAATTAATCTGTGTGGAGTTTGTATGTTCTCCCTGTGTTTGTGTGGGTCTTCACCCACACTCCAAAAAACATAATGGTAATCTAATTGGCTGCTGATAAAATTGACCCTAGTCTGTGTATTTTAGTGAATTTAGACTGTAAGCTCTAATGGGGCAGGGACTTATGTGAATGACAAAAATATTCTCTGTACAGCACTGCAGAATATGAATAATATATATATATATATATATATATATATATATATATATATATATATATATATATATATATATATATAGCATTATATCCAACTTTTGTGAGAGTGCGTTCATATAGCCAAATTGTGGAACTTGAATTGTGAAGCACTACGGAATCTGCTGCCACTATTGTTAAATCTAAAATTCTGACCCAAGTCAGCCTGTGGTGTCAAGTATATCTGGAAGCGCTTCAATCAGCTGGAGAGAATTGACACAGACCAAGTTCTGTATGCAAGGAATATTCTCTAGTTTATTGATACAAAGATACAGGTTTTTATAGGCTACTGAATAAATGAATCCTACGTCATATGCATACAATAGTTTATACCACTAGTTTATGAGAAGCGCTACTGATTAACTTTCTCACGTATTCTTGAGGTGTTTACTTTTCTCCCCCTTCTAAGGACAGATGAGCCTATTATTTCTTATCTCAAGGGGAGTTGGAGATATGCTATGTGCAACACCATGGATACAGCTCCCATACTACCAGCTGGATATGAAGCTCATTATTGTTTTCATAACTGGTTACATTCTTCAGGTGTTCTCTATTAGTTCAACTTCAAGGCCATAGGCTCACATATTGCAAAACTGCAAGTTAACAGAAAAATGAATAATCTCTTCTAGCAAATAATATTTCTATACAAGTTACAATAAAATGGCTGAACAAAGGCCTTATGAGGCGTTAACAAAAAATCATATTTAACATTTCCCATCTTTTATTCAATTTTCGACCCTTTCTCCTCCTACCTACCTAATCCTATCTATAGAACCACATTCTTAATAAGCAGGTACTTATACACATGTAGGAGGCCACATGCATAGAGTTGGTCCCCTTAGGAATCTGTCAACTCATCCCCCACTAATAAGCCTGTGATCCTCCCTGTCCTAACTTGATTTATGAGGAGATGCATTTTGGCAAATGTCCATGTCTAGAAAAGATGGTTTCTTAGAAGATGGTTTCTTAAAAGATGGTTTCTTAAAAGATAGTTAATGAGTCTATAGTAGTTCAGCAGGCCTTGCATGTCCTTTGTTCAATCTTCAGTAGTTTCTTGTTGCAAACTCTGCAGTTCTTTGGCTTTGCTAGTCCAAATAATTCATGACACTCATAGTCTGGTCAGGTTTCAGAAGTAATTTCTGTGATCATCAGAGGTTCGGGATTTTCAGTGGTTCCCTTTTTGGAGAGACAACAATCAAGTGTCAGTAACTTCTTAATCAGCCATATATTTAGTTTCATTATCACCTATACGATCAACAGGATTGCTAAACCATTTGCTACTAATGCCAATATTTCCAATATCCAACATGAATCATTACTGACAACTTTACCAATGAGGTTATGCATCTGCACAAAGACATTTTCAGAGTTTACTCTACTATGAGTGCAAATTGTTGAGCACTCCTTCCCATATGTTTCTCACAGTGGCATAGGCAATATGTCACTTAACTGTCTGTTTCATACTGGGTTAGGGAGGCCTTAATCCCTACTTCAGTCACAATTATTCTGGCAAGACATATCAATACAATGAGACAGTCATTTCTATTTATCAGAACAAGACTCCCCTGATTTGAAGACTTTGCAGTGTTATGCGTGAATCCAGGTGTCTCTTTCCTGTACTTTCACTGCCATGGGAGTCGTCAACAGGACTTGATAAGGACCCTTGTATCTGGGTTCAAGACTTCTCCTGATGTGCTTTCTCACCACCACCCAGCCCCCCAGGGTGCAGTTTATGGGTACCTGTATCAAAATTAGGGTTTGCAATGGAGGAGAATATTTGACCATGTATTTCAGTTAGTTGTTTCTATAATAAGGCAACATAATTCAACAAATCACTATATACATGGTGTAGTTGCTATGGAAAATAACAGCCTGTTCTGTTTGCTGTGCCAAACAATATCTCATATGGTGTTAAACCTGTGTCTTTCCTAGCAGTATTTTTTACTGAGTGCAGGTAAACATGAGATCCATGGCAGACCTGTTTCAGCCATTATTTTCTGCATTTTCAATTTCAGTGTACCATTAAGGCGCTCCATACATCCTGAACTTTGGGATCTGTAGGGGGTGTGATAGTTTCTGGAATCCTTGCCCCGTAAAGTGTATCCCTCTGTCACTTACAATGACCTCTGGTACACCATATCATCAGATTACCTCATTCGCAATTTTCTTGGCTAATGCTTTAGCATTTGCTTTTCTATACAGCCATGTCTCCAGCCAGTGACTAAAGAAGTTGACACAGACAAGCACATTCTCAAAGCCCGAGCATTTGGGAAGTTATAAAGTCTATCTGTATCCTCTTATAGGGATATTATGTCTGGGGTGTGCTTTTCCATAGGACAGACTTACTCGGGTTACTTTGTGCACAGACTAGGCATTCTGCCACTAACGACTGTGCTGCTTGGGCGAACCCTGGTACTATCCATAAGATGCTAGTGAGTACAACCATAGCATCTTTTCCCAGATGCACTTTCTCGTGTGCTATATTGGCCATAATGGGATAAACTACTTTTGGCAGACACAAACGCTGACCTTTACACCACTCCTTGCACTTCTAGTGCTCCATGTATTGCCCAAGTCTTTTTCTTATTTTCTGTTGCTTGTCTTTCCATAAGTTGGAGTGTGCTCTGGTCAAACAGGGGTCAGGGGGTCACCATGTAAATAGACTCCCCTTGGGGTACTGGGGCTATGGCGGCTTCTCGTGCGGCCTGGTCTATTTCACTTAGCTTCGGGGGTAGTATCTCTGTGTGTGTCTTCATCTTCATCACTGTTTGGAGGACAGCTGGAATGAAGTGAACAATGCCCTGGTATGTTCATCATATTGACTGGTTTGCTTGCTGAACCCATAAGGTCCCTACTTTTCCATACAGGGCCATAATCATGCGCAATTACAAATGCATAACTTGAATCAGTGTAAATATTTACTCTTTGTCCTTTTGCATATATGCATGCAAGTGTCAGGGCCTTTAGTTCAGCTTCTTGTGCTGACATGTGACTCGGTAGAGTCTGTTGAATCACTATTTCTGTGTGTGTGGTTACAGCACACCCTGTATACGGGACAGGATCTATGTGATAGTGTGAACCATCTACAAAAAGAGTGATGTCTGCATCTGGTAATGGTTTATCTTTAATGTGAGATAAAACCAGAGATTCTTGTTTCATTAGTTCTATGCAATCATGTTCAGAAAAATTTTGTTTGCATTTTTTTTTTTTTTTTCTTTCTTTCTGTTCAAGCTGGAATGGAATTCCCCCAAATCCCTAGGGTAACCCCAATATATACAGGTACTTCTCCCATCTTTTGAAACTTGCTGCAATAAGGCAGCAGGATTCAACATTGTGCACTGCTTAAGTGTAACGTTACTGGGAGTAAGCAGTGCTACTTCATTAGGATAGGCTTCAGTAAGGAGCATGTGGAATCCAAGGAAAAGGTTCTTGGTTTCTGAGTTCCACAAAGTTTACACTCATTAGATGGAGTGTACAGTACAACGGTTAAGACAGATGTGGTAACTTTAATTCTTCTGGAAGAGAAACACTTAGCTTAAATAACCTGTTAATAAGCCACATCATCAGTTCTATTAGTGTATATAATAATGTGTTGGGCCACAATACTCACAAACACATTCCTGCATTGGGTGTAAACCCCTGTAGTCATGGGTTGCTCTTTTCTTTATTTGGTTGGGTTAAACTTTCATATTAGAATTTTCTAATTATGTATAATGATCTATACATTACTATGGGCCTGAGTCTGGTTCTTCCAAACTTGGCTTTCCTTTCTAGTCTAGTACACATCTACAGCGCACAGCAAAGAAAAATAACGTGCAATCTATATTCCTCCTGCTAATATCAATGAACTCCCCTCTCTGGTCTCCCTTGGACCTTTAAAAAACTTAAAATACAGTTTACTCAGATTCCCCTTGTCTGAAGGTCTTAACATATATCTGTGAACATGAGAGGCTCTGGGGCCTCTTGTGCTTCCTTTTTTTTTTTTTTTTTTTTTCTTCTAATAAAAAAGGAAAGGGAGGAAGAAAATACACAGTGCGCTCGGCAAGTGTTATATGTCACTCATTTCACAATAGGAGGGAATGTCCTTTGTGCTGTATATCTTCATACTTAGTAAATCTGGCCGGTAACAAATGTTTTGCTTGTGCTTGGTTTCTGTCACAACGTACGATACCGTTAAGGTAACTGGGTGTCCTAGCACAATATCTATACTCTTTTCAAGCACTAAAGCAGAGTAGTATGCAAGTGACCTTAGCTTGCGACCATGTATTTGTGTCAGTACTCCTTGTACATGTGCACTGACTTCATAACAAAATAATGTGAAAGGCTTGTCATAATCTGGCAAAGCCAGTGCTGGCGCTGAAGTTATTTCAGCTTAAAATTGGTTAAACATTTGGTTCTGCTCAGAGGAGAGTATAAATGGCTTGCTATGATCCAGAAGTGCTAATGCAGGAGCACATACAATTGCTCTTAAAGTCTTAAATCTTTTTCATTTCTGTAAAAATATAGAATTCCCATCAATGCATTACCATACCCACAATAAAAAGAATTATTTACAGTATATGACAATTATAGCACAGTAAATAAGGGCAGTAAATGTCTTTACAAACACTGATTTACTCAAAACTGTAATGAGGATACAAATAAAAACCTTTTGCTTTCTGCACATACAGAAAAACCACCTAGTTCATGCATTTGCTATGTGAATAGCACATAAACTCTAATATCTCTTCCAAAACAAGGTAATCATTACTCAGAAGAGTTTACGTTATTTAAATCCTTCATTAGTTTATACTTATGTTTGTTGTGGTGCAAAGATGGTGCATTGGAAGTTAAATCAATGCAATCTGGATTGCCTAATGGGTCTTTGCAGCTGGAGACCTGTGAATAAAAAAACTTTTGCATAGAGATTAACATTTATTTACTAGGAATTACTGTAACTGTAACATGCGTGTATACTGTTATCAGGTAACCAGTGAACAGCTGCTAAAAGCTTAACTGTGACGCTATGCGTTCCATGCCTTGATTTCCTCAAAGGGGCAGTCCCTAATTTCACAAATAGAGAATGTCAAAGTGACGAGACCTGGGCGAGTGTTCAAAGCCACTCCTTTCTTATCATCTCTTAGTACAGCCCTTTTAAATGACACTAATTAAATTTCCGGGTTTAAAAACATTCAATCTGGAATCTTGGTTCCAAGTATTCAACCATTTTAAAAGCAGCACTGTCTCATAAATCAGAGTACTCTCGTTAGACACAATACATTGTGTCTGTAAATCATTCAACATTTTCTCAACAAAATCTCTCTCCCGTGACCAAATATTCACACATATTTCTAGATTCTGTGATTTTCGTGTTCAAAGTAAAAATATATTCACTTAAGTCTCGCTCACAGACGACATTTTATCTCGTAACATTTCTTTAAAGGCATAACAAACCCTCCTGATTTCTGAGAACATTCATCAGCGCCATTTTAACACAGATAAAAACAGCATGTAAGCTCACTCCCACAATTCTCAACTTCATTAAAGAGAAAGCTATATTTCTGAACTTCAGAAACAAAATTATTTTGTTCAAATACAGAAACGGCTTGTTGGATCCCAGCCAGCTTTGTTCTGACACTAGTACTTATAGTGATAATGTACATTATTTACAATCTTGTCCGTGCAATCGGACCAAACATTTTAAAACTTCTTTTGTATCTTTTTAAAAGCTTATCATTAAGCAATGAATGTACAACTTTTTCAACCTTGAAACATGTCTCTTGTAAAAAACGGACAAGACAGACAAACATTGTGATTTAAAGTAAATCAAACATCTCCCTTATAGAGCACTAAGACAGAGAACAAACAATGTGAATTATCACGGATCTCTCTCACACGCAGTAAGACGGAGACAAAACTCACATACAGAGAAAGAAAACTTAACTGACATCTTCCAGCCTACTGCTGTGGAACTACAAGTCCCAGCATTACACTAAATACAAGTTAGCTTCAACATGTTATCATCAATCAGCACTCCGGACACATTTTTTTAATTTTACATACATTGTCAAAAAACAAAAAAAAAACAGTGTGCTTCTTATCTCAACACACTGAAATCATTTACACAGAATAAGGGAGGGGCACATTTCACTTATTCAGCTGCACAGGATCAAACATACATTTATAATATACAACCTACTTGATTCATTATTCAGCTTCCGATGCATTTAGCATATCCACATATATTTCGACTTTTCAGATCTCTTAACTTTCCTGTGCCACCTCAAACAATCTCTAGGGGTTTGATCTCAATACCCCTTTGTTCTTGTCACATTACCACTTGCAACACCTTTGTTTCTCCATCCACACATATCTTTGGCTATCCCCGCTTTCTTGAAAAATTCCCTGCAGACCTTCTACTCCCCCATTTCCTTTAGTCTTTGTGCATCATATCTATGAGGGAGCTGCTGTCATTTGTTTACTATCTATATTACTCGTATTGACAGTATTCTGTTGAGTCCAAATCGGGACTCTTATCTAGTTTCTGTGGGTTGTCCTTGCACTGGACGTCCCGTTCTGTGGACTCCTTGTACTGGATGTCCGTGCTAAATAGCTTCTTTGACAGTATCTGGGACGAAGGTCTTTTGGAAATCTCTCTTACATAATTTGGGCAGATTACAGAATCTCCCTTCTTTGATATACCTCTGGGGATGGTGTCTAAAATGTTCACTCAATGTTCAAAACAATAACTCTCTAAATCCCTCTATTCCATTACATGCTTCTTTGATCAATGTCTTATGTGACTTTTATGCTTTATACATCATACATAGGTACAAACACATGCACTCAAAATTCAATCATCTTTCAAAAATCTAATCAACAATACAATTACAGTAAACAAATTGGGTTAATACTGTATTATATTAATCAGATGATACTTGAGACTCACAAATTCGCGTGTCAGGTGCCTCAGACAGACATGAGGTGACCCAGACTAGGAAGACCAACGAGTAGAAATCTACTGACCGCGGATGTTGGGGTTCAATGTGCTGGGAAACCTCCGTTGTCTGTCTTGTAGCCTGCTGGACAGCGAATCTCTGTGGCGACCTCCAAGTTGTTAAATCTAAAATTCTGACCCAAGTCAGCCTGTGGTGTCAAGTATATCTGGAAGCGCTTCAATCAGCTGGAGAGAATTGACACAGACCAAGTTCTGTATGCAAGGAATATTCTCTAGTTTATTGATACAAAGATACAGGTTTTTATAGGCTACTGAATAAATGAATCCTACGTCATATGCATACAATAGTTTATACCACTAGTTTATGAGAAGCACTACTGATTAACTTTCTCACGTATTCTTGAGGTGTTTACTTTTCTCCCCCTTCTAAGGACAGATGAGCCTATTATTTCTTATCTCAAGGGGAGTTGGAGATATGGTATGTGCAACACCATGGATACAGCTCCCATACTACCAGCTGGATATGAAGCTCATTATTGTTTTCATAACTGGTTACATTCTTCAGGTGTTCTCTATTAGTTCAACTTCAAGGCCATAGGCTCACATATTGCAAAACTGCAAGTTAACAGAAAAATGAATAATCTCTTCTAGCAAATAATATTTCTATACAAGTTACAATAAAATGGCTGAACAAAGGCCTTATGAGGCCTTAACAAAAAATCATATTTAACACTATAGACATAAATTTTGATGATGATGATTGGGCTGGTCAGTAAGGTATCTGGTGGTACAGCATTCATTCCTGGATTATGCTGATACAGAAATAATATATGCTGGCGTGTTTTTATCTGAATTACTAAAAATATTATATATACTGTGTATGCAACTATTCTAACATTTCATCAAGCGTTGCTTAAAACAAGCAGCGGTTCTTAGATTGACCATTAGTCTATGAGTTCTGATATCATCCCTGATTCATACTTCTCAACATTGGTGCATTAGGAGATATCTGGCAGTCTCCTGTTCTGCATAGGCCATGTCTCTACCCATCTAGCCTTGTCCCCATTTTGATAGTCCATGCCCATCTTGCCACAAAAATGGGGATGTTGGGGGGAGGGGTATAGTGATTGAATTTTGAAGTTTACCTACATGTAAATGTTTTTCATTAGTTCATAACAGTTTTATGAAAACATGTACAATTTTCTCCTCTTGTGCAAATGTGTAATAACATTGGATTTTTTCTGTGAAAAAGTATAGTATTGCTTTGTGAGTATATATCTGTGTACATGTTATAATAATCCTCTATATCATCTTGATAACATGATTCCATGATAAAATAGAATAGCATAGTGGGTACAAACATAAATTTGACTATTTTAAAACAGCTAATGTAATCCAGCTGCACACCTATGAAACGAGACAGTAGAGTTTTCTACAGCATCACATTTTTGCTTTGGCTTGTAAATAAAAGCAATTCTTCTGCTATAAAAGGGCAGACAGTATTGAAACACTTATACAGAGTTTCCCAGAACAGTTTTTTGGCAGCATGTCTTGGAGCTGAATTCATGTTTTTAAAAAGTCTTCCATTTCTGTAGACGCACATGGAGAATGTCTGAGATGTGTTAGTTATGATGCACGATTCCAACTTTAGAGCTGAGAGAGAGGCCTGGGAGTAGTGATTTCATCTGCAGTCTGTGCATCTCATGCAGTTGTGTCCCTTCATTCCAGAAACATTTTGGCCTGACATTATTTGAATACATTCCACAGGGTTACCAATACAGGGAATGACACCATTTGACACCATATTTGCACTTTAATCACAAATGTGTATAGGGCAATTGATAATGTCATAGTGAGAATCAGAGGGGGTAAGTGTTACCATTTCTGAGTTATTGCATAGAAACTTTTCCACCCACGGTTCTATCCTATTTTTAGGCTTTGACTATGTGGAGGTGATACTTACATTCATTAACAACCCATCTCTGACATACACATTAAGAGTTATATTGACTATGTGGCGGTTCAGTAGAACCATTGATTACTGGCGCTTTGAAGTATTTTTTTAAAACAACTCTTTAATTAAGGACAAAGCCAATTGGGTTTTGTCTTTAACAAAATTGCCGTTTGAAGAAAAGACTTCAAAGCGCAGTGAATCGACGGTTCGTAGTAAATATATACCTAATAGTTAATTCTTGGGACACATTCAGCTTTAGTAAAATGGCATATAAAAAATATAAAGATTACTCTAGTTGGATGCACTCTTAAGCACATTATGTTTCACCAGTAACATCCATGTCTATGCCTATGCGGGCAAAGTCTTTAATGCTGAATTGAACCTAAAGCATGCCAGAATGTGAGCCTGTTTTGTCATGTCCAATCACACTATTTACAACATTCTGGAGCTAATATATAAATAAGTCCAGGCCTGGAGATAACCTACTCCCTGTAGTAGGTTCTACTATGCTGATATCTGGAAGTTTTTCTGATTGACTTTTACTACTTTGTACAGACTCTTGTTTTGTTGGTGACCCTGATAACTGTCTGCCTGGAACTCTTGCTGTTACCTGACCATTCTTCTGTTGTGATTCTGTACTGATGCTGCCTGAATGTTATTGACCATGAGCTGCAGACTATGAACTGTATATCCCTGTCCATATGCCTGGTCCCATATCTGTCCTACTAGTGAACATCTGGGGCTATATGCTTAAGACCAGGAGCTAACTGAGTACTGTAAACATTTCCTCTTCTTATTAGTGGTACAATTAGAAAACTGCTGATCCGCCTGACAATTTGGAAACCATTCAGCTTTAAAAGCTAAGAGTCGGGGATTGTTGAAAAAGTTGTAGAATTCTCTGCTAACCAGCCTTCAACCTTTACAACATGATGTGGGCTATATCTTTTCTGATGTACTTAGCAGCGGAGTGAGTTCATCACACACCGTCATCATTTATATAATCATATACAGTATATAATTTATATATTTAACCTGAATTATATCAGGGTGCCATCACTGCTCTAAACCATACCAACATTGCAACACACACAGCCCACTCAGTACTTTTATCTTTGCAGTCTGGCTGGTCCATTGTGCAATATGATGTAGCACATGCCCTTGTGTTTCTAACTCCCATTGTCCTATAGATTGTAAGCTTTCGAGCAGGGTTCTCTTACCTCTCTGTCTGTATGTATTACCCAGTATTGTCTTATTAATGTTTGTTCCCAATTGTAAAGCGCTACGGAATTTGCTGGCGCTATATAAATAAATGATGATGATGATGATATATTAACTTGACTTTCCCCACAGATTACCTTTATTCATCACAGCAATATAAATTGTGTTTCCATTTATATAAGCAACATTTACAAAACAGAATTATTCACCTCTTTTTGCACCACAACTTCTCTCACACTCATCTCTATTTACATCCTAGTCCTAAACTTCATTTACTCTTTCTATAACATGCTTTCAATACGGAACTGTCATATTATTTTCATCCTTTCAGGTTCAGACCATCTCAGAGAAAAGGATGGACTTTGGGCTGTTTTAGTCTGGCTTTCAATTTTGGCAGCTCGTAAGCAAGGTGTAGAAGAGATTGTTCAGGATCATTGGACAAAATTCGGGCGTCACTATTATTGCAGGTAACCAATGTACTGATTATGGACCATTTTTTGCATAAGTAATTTAAAAAATTTAGTAAGGAGTGTACAATGAATTGTGCAAACTGTCTCATTCACCATCTCTTAATAATGATTTATTTCCTTGGTGATTAAAGGCATGCTTCTAATGTGTTTTAGTGATCTAAGAGGGAGATTTAAATCTCAGCATTGAACAATGCGGGGCACGCCCCATTACCGTTCCTTTTAATAATGCGTGCTCAATGCGGGGAATTTAATTTTCCCCTAAATGTTCTTATCTGGTTTAGTCTGCAGCTGGTTTTTGTATTTGATATGTTGTTTTTTAAATACAGATTCTTGCTTAATTGACTCAAATGGCACATAATCAATGCATAATTTTTATATTTTACTCTTTTACTCATATATATATATATATATAATTTTGCTTACACCACCATACAGTTTATTAGGAGCATCAAGGTTAGTCTTGATAGTATAAACATAAAACTTGACACTGAAATATTATGTAGATATCATTTGAAGACTCTCATCATTTTACTGTAAGTGAGCTATTTGCCTTTAGACACCCCACCTTAATTTAACCAACCCCATCTGTATAAAGCAAACAAACCACCACCCCACCCCCGCAGGAACCGAAACTTCTCTTGGAGGCCCTGGCAAAGAGAAGTTGTATTATCTGGTCCTGGCACGTTGTTTTTGTTCCATCACAAAAGTTAAAGGTAGGGGGGGGGGTTGGGCGAGAAATGGCAAATCCTTTTTTTAATACCAAAAGACCAATATTTTACATTTTCTTTCTTTATTTATAAATGTATTTATTATTCAACAGCCATGATTAGACATACTAGAAACCAAAATCAAGTAAAAATCAAGCTTATATATAATATAAGTGACAATATAATGTATAGCGGGCAAGTTAAAGCATAGAAACTTCTTTTGCATTATCATTTTGAATGCCCTGTATACAGATAGATTAGAGTTTATAACAGGGAATGGTGGGCCAATGCTAAGGATTAAGCAAAGAAGTTGCACTATTTTACAACAATTTAGTTATAAATAGCTTGGATATTTGAGTTAATTGCAACAAAAACAAATATAGAATAAAACATGTGCTATGATGTGCTGCTCACTGCAATGAACTCTGCTTAATCTGGATGCTATTATTATAGTTTATTTATATAGTGGCAATCATATGCATCACTGTACAGTGGATATATAGTCATTCACATCAACGTGCCTAAAGGTAGTAAAGAAACTTGTTTCAGGCCCTAAACCTTCATTACGTTGAATATTTATTATTGTATCAAACTAGAGCAACCAAATAAACCAATATAGTTTGCACAAATAAACCAAACCAGTAACATAACTTCCTGTATAAAAGTTATACATAGCGCTAAAAGTAACTGACTTGCAAATAAAGACACGAAGGGAAGAAGGAATAGCTCTGTGTTGCTATGCTAATGAACCTAACGATCCTTTCGTTATGGTCATCGTCCAATCTTTCTTTAAATATTTCTGCTGCTGATTCTAAGGTCATCTCCATTTTTCAGTTTAGCTCATGTTCCTCCTAATCTAGTTAATGGGAACCTTTCTTAAAAGAACCAGGAGAGCAGTTACTAATTGAAAATAAGGTATGATGCATTGACCATTGACTGGACCAAGCCATGTTGCCATGAGTGACCCCAGATTACTGCATGCATTGGTCTCTTGAGTGATATCATTGCCTGGTGTTTATCTGTACTAAGTATAAAACACAATCAAATATAATGGAATAATGTTGAGAACGTATGTAAATGTCATATAAAAACCTCAGTTTAAAAAATGTAGTCTTCCCTTAGGGAGGAATCTGGTATTCAAAGAAATCTATATGCTGGATTTTGCATGGATGATGAATTATGCGTCAGTAATAAGCATTTTTCAATTCCATCCAATTTGTAGGGAATGTGATACAAAAACTCTCTAGTAAATCTCCAAATAAAGACATAAGCAGCAAATGCAAGTTTATTTTCTATATCCAAACAAGAACACACACTGAAATTTTAGCTGTTCTGTGTTAAATTATCCTTGTGATTCTTTTGCAATAGATCTGTGACTATAATCAAATAATTTATTAAAATCCCTCACCCTAATTACTACTCCTAAGTAATACACGTGATTCATAGTGCATGTACAACACAGGAATATTATGGATATTACAGATAGATATTAGCCAGCAGTGTCTCAAGAATATAGTTTGGGACATATTGGATTAGGAGAGAATGGGCAGATCATATTTAGAATGTGGTATATGTAAGATGAGTATATTGGGGCTCATGCAGAGTTAGATGCATTTGACCCCCAAAGATACGCAGGAACATGAAAAAGCACATTTACATGGTGCTTATGTTCTGTCTCATGATGCATCTAGCTCTACAACACTAGTATTTTTATGTCAGGAGTAACAAGTGTGTATACTTTTGCCACACTAAAGCGTAGGGATAGTGTAGAGATGTGGTTTGACAGTGTTAGTAATACATGCTACATATTTGAACACAATGTAATAATGTAATTAAGTGTGCATTTTCCATATAATATATAATTAAATACAAACACGAATACTAATGAAATATTAACATCTATTATGTTTCCTTTTAAAAATCAAATGTGAATCTTCCTTCCTGCTGCAATCCAAATGGGAATATCAGTTAAGTGATGTGAAAACACAACAAATATGTAAAATGTAGCAGCCGCACAAATGAATTAAGAACTAGGGGCCTGAATCATTAAGGAACTTAAATTAAGAAGTTTCTTATTTAAGTCTCCTGGACAAAACCATGTTACAATGCAAGGGGTGCAAACTAGTTTTCTGTTTTGCACATAAGTTAAATACTGATTGTTTTTTCATGTAGTACACAAATACATGATAGCTTATTTGTACACTGAAATTTAAAGTTGATATTTGTGTGCTACACGAAAAAACAGTCAGTATTTAACTTATGTGAAAAACAGAAAACTAATTTGCACCCCTTGCATTGTAACATGGTTTTGTCCAGGAGACTGAAATAAGAAACTTAATTTAAGTTCCTTAATGAATCAGGCCCTAGAAGTGGGAGGAGACAATATGTAATCAGCCAATCAGAAGCATTTAGCTAGTGCTGCTGATCGTCATCATCATCATTGCCTCTTGTTGCACGAGCCATCCAGCAACTTACTTATGTACTGAAATAGTAGGAAGCACATTGACTCCCCACACGCTCCTCTTACATGTCAATATTGCATGTTCTGCTTAGAGTGTTAATAACAGTGTAATAATAATACGAGAGTGTAGTAGAACAGTTAAAATGTGTTCTTTATGTTTTACATTTATAGACACATGGCATATTGTTGTTGTCTGAAACAGGTTTGACTATGACGGTCTTGAACCCAAAACAGCATTTTTCATAATGAAGGATCTGGAGGCTACAATAACGGAAAAGACATTCAGTAGTCAGCAGTTTGCTGTTGGAAGCCACGTGTACAGTGTGGAGAAAACAGACAGTTTTGAATATGTGGACCCGGTGGACGGAACTGTGTCCAAGAAACAGGTAAAGAGACATGAACATAATTTAGAATACAATGAGAAATGTTTAACCTTCTATACTAAATATAAATGTCTTGAAGAAGTTATTAAATTGACATGTATACACATCACAGGCGTGTTGCAGGGGTGCAAGCAAAAATCAGTGATGTTTTATTCACCGTAATACCAAGATGTGCGCTCAGGTGCACTTCTCGCCAGGCTCACAGTTGCATTCCCCCAATTAAGTGAAACAAACCAAAACACACATATAACGCATATCCATTGAGGCACATTGCAATATATGTATTTAAACACAGAAACCGGATGTATGTAGTACAAAATGCACACTATGCATTTCACGTTGTTCAGATACATAACCCCAAGTATCTGGGTTATGTCAGTTTGGGATAGCCATTGATAGCCAAGCTTTCCTCTAAAGTGCCAGGCTGTACCTGAAAGCCCATTTTGCCATTTTCTGACCACAATCGGTTTAAGTGTGTGGCCTGAGAGGTCCAGCTGAGCATCCGTAAAGTAGACCAAGTAGTTTGGTGGTTCTAGGCAGAGCTGTTCTACTTCTCTGTACTGAGTAGTTGGAAGGTATGTATGAACTGCAGACATAGAGCACATATCTTATCTAATTGCACAGCTACTGTGCAGTATGTATATTTCACATCTTCAGGGTTGTCGCCCTTTGCACTGAACAAAGCCCACGCAAAAAAACCAACAGTGAACAACAGATTACCTTTTAGTGGTCAAGCTCTTAGGCCCGAAAGGGCCATGGCCTATTGAGGCGGGTTGTGACTATAGATGAAATGAGGGAGTAAGTGGGATGATTTGTTTCTCTTCATATCTTGGAAGGTATATACTAGGCATAGTGCAAAGCACAATACAGCATAATTCTGTATCCTAATATGTTTCTATACAATTACAAATGCACCTCCAAGTATCCCAAATTGACTCATTCAGACTATACTATCCTAAATAGTTGTCTATTTTTTGTCCCTAGATGTTAATTACATTAAAGGACCACTAAACCTAAAATACAAGTTGGCTTATATAGAATAACTATCACTAATAGCAATCACAAAGTTTGGGCTTGCTGGATTGCTCCAAAACTACCGTACTTCATCCATGGTATTTCAGGTGTAGTAGACAAGGATTAGGCGCTATTGGAGCAATCAATGGAAAACAATGCCACATTGCTGTGTATGTATAGTTCCCATACTTTCACAGAAATTAAGATGTTTGACATTCTACTTACATTTGCTTTATAGCTGAATGCAGGTTAGGTTTCTCTATTATCAGCCAATTTCTGCAAAATGTGGTAAAAAAGGCTGTGTGCTGTGTATAGAGAAATATCTCCCCCACAATCACTGTATCTTGATTATTTTCAGCTCTAACAAGTTCCTGAGACTGTGGGGTAAATTTATCAAGCTGCAGGTTTAAAAAAGTGGAGATGTCTACAGCAAAGAATCAGATTCTAGTTATCATTTATTTGCTACATTCTACAAAATGACAGCTATATCATACTTACCTACTTTCTTCAGCTCCCTTCCGGGAGCCAGCCAGTGGAGGGGGGCGTGAAGGGGCGGGGTGGCCGAAATCGCGTCATTTCGGCCCCGCCCCCTGTGACGTCATGACGCAAATTGCGTCATTTGACAGCGGGGGCGGGGCCAAACGCCGCGATTCACCGGGAATCGCGGCGTTTGGGATCTAATTCTGCCCACTTCACTAGGAAGTGGGGCACTTCCTAGTGAAGTGGGCAGAATTCGGGAGATTGCCACACTCGCCCGGGAGTCCGGGAGACTCTCACAAAATGCGGGAGTCTCCCGGACATTCCGGGAGAGTTGGCAAGTATGAGCTATATAATTGTGGAATAATTGATGTTCCATCCGTTAGATTCTCTCCTTTCCCACCTTTGTTCTTCTTGAGTTGTTCTCAGTTGTGTATTTGTATTCAGTTATTTCACTTTAATCCAGGGCTGCATCAATTTAAAGTGTCTGATGTTCAATATTACTGGAGGCTGAGCAATAGTCTGAAAGACTTACTGGACATCCCAAAACTGTGGGTGACAAACCTACATATGTGTCCAGTTATAAATAACTGATCTTGTGGAATATAAACATTGCTTTTCTGTCTTGCACAATTCCTTTTGAGGGGGGGTTGACTTTACTTTATGAAAGTGATTCTACAAAACTGCAATTCGTATGCCTGATTGCTTACAGAGATTTATTCTACGTTGTAAATAAACCATATTTAAGACCTAACACTAGTAAATGGTTTCCGCATACCAGTCAAGCCTGTGTTTAGTAGGAGAGTCTAACATGCCTTTAAGATGTCTGCTCCTGATGTATTCTCAGCTGTGATCTTCAAGCTTTCCGTCCTTTTAGGAATATATCAGCTGTCATATCCCCTTTGGTGTAAGCGCCTGTCTGTGTGTGGGCAGAGCTATAAATACTTTTCTTGTCCAAAAGGTCATGTCATAATTAAACATGTCTTCATATGCCTGGCCTACCTTGCATTTTTTACATTGACAAGAACAATATATATATAAAAAGGATATTATGCATGTTTGCTTTTTAATTGCACTTCCTTGTCTCGGTGTACTAGGATAATGTAGGATAATGGGTGAAAATACGTGACCAAGGGAAGTTCTCTATAGTAATTGGTAGGCATGTATGTGTCATTTGTATGTGACGTAAATTATATTTGTTAAAATAAAGAGGAAGTATTACATGAGTCACACAATAATTTACTTTACCCTGCTCACTCTCCTGATTTAAACCGTATCTGTTTTTTTTCACTAGAAGTACTAATAGATTGGCATTGATTTTTGGTGGATTACAATAATAAAATAATGATTAAACCAATGCAGATGATTGTGAAGTGACATGTGCACACCTAGAGAGCAGTGCAAAGGACTATGGTAGCGGAATCTCAGACACTGTGTCACTCACCGGACTGTGAGTGCCATTTCCCGTGTGTTCAGGAACCGTGGCCGTCCGCCATCCTGAGGGTCTGCGCATGTGCAGCCCTTATCAAGCCTCAATACCTGTTGCTTTTAATTGATTGGATGATCAGGCAACCCTCCCTATTTAAACCACCTGTGATCATTACCTGGTTGCCTGATCTTGGAGTCTCATTCCCCATGAGCCTCTGAAGGTGTTCCTGTGTTCCTCGTGTATTCAGCTTCTGCTGATTCCTGTTTACTGCTATTGTGGTTTCCAGACCACTTCAACTCTCCTGTGTTCATCGTGTCTGCACTCAGCTGATTCCTATCTGCTGCCTCTGTTACTACTACAGAGTTCCTGTTCACTTCAACTCTCCTGTGTTCATCGTGCCTGCATTCAGCGGATTCCTATCTGCTGCCTCCGTTACTATTACAGAGTTCCTGTTTCGTTTCAACTCTCCTGTGTTCATCGTGCCTGCACTCAGCTGATTCCTATCCGCTGCCTCCGTTACTACTTCAGAGTTCCTGATCGTCTCAACTCTCCTGTGTTTATCGTGTCAGCTCTCCGCTGCCTCCATTACTACTACAGGGTTCCAGACCGCCTCTACTCTCCCGTGTTCAGCGTGCCTTCTCTCCGCTGTCTCCACCACTACTACTGGATACCAGACAGCCTCAACTCTCCCGTGTTCATCATGTTTCCAGTTTCACTTACTACTGCTTCCTGAGTATTGCTTCGTTGATTCTGGATTACCTGCCGTGTGCTGCACCAACCTGATTACCGCTTCCACCCTCCAGTGGTCTCTCCTGCTGCTGGCCTTCAGCCGTTCAGGTATCCCTGCACGTCGCTCTGACAGCCTGCTCTCCTGAACCGCAGTATGCATACTTTCCATTGACTTTGCTTTTGTATTGCATATCCATCTGGACTGAGTTGTGTTCTTCTCCGGAGCCTCCTATCCACTGAAGCTATTGTTACCATTGACTTTGTTTCCTATTGCTTGGATTGCTATTGTGACTTTGTATACTTCAAGCAGCGCTTGTCAGTTATTGTTGTATTGTGGATATCATCGTGGGATCAAGTTCTGTGTGCCCCGTGTATACTCTGCTTTACATTCATCTCCTCGTGCCCCTCCTCACATATATATAGCAGTGGTACAACTTGCTGACGCAGACCACTGACTCCTGTTCCCTGTGACACCAGTTTCAAGTATCCTCTCACATAGCAGTGGTACAACTTGCTACACGCAGACCACTGACTTCCCCGTTACCTACCTTCACCTGGATTCCATTCCTTCACTAAAGACAGCGGTACAACTTGCTATACGCAGACCGCTGACTCTCACTACCTCCTCGCTACTCCTGGACATTCCTCCTCACTATAGCAGTGGTACAACTCGCAGACCACTGACTCTCCTCACGTTTCCTTGTCCATCTGGTTCCTCGTGTACATTCATCTACTCATTACCAGTTGCTGCTAGTCATAGACTTTCCTTGAGCATTCTCTCACCATCTGCCATTTCTCCTGTTCCGTTGTCACCCTGCTACCAGAGAACCATAGTACCAGCTATATTACTCTGGTAAGTCCATCATCTGGTGATATCCTGGGATATCCGTGACAGTAAGATCAGGCCATGACAGACCCAGGTGCGGAACCTACAGCTAAAGAGATGCTGCAGTATCTGGTTACCCGTATTGAACAACAGGATGTTCGCCAACAACATTTGCTGCAATGTTGCCAGGCGTTAGCCTCCCAAAGAACATCTGTGCAAAATATCACAGCTACTGTTGATGCTCCTGTGCCTTTCTCCGTCTCCCCAGTGCCATCCCAGGTGTCTACTGCTTCCACGCTACACCTGCCTACTCCCTCAAAATATGATGGAGACCCCAAAACATGCAGGGGTTTTCTAAATCAATGCTCAGTTCATTTTGAGCTTCAACCTCACAATTTCTCTACTCATCGTACCAGAGTGGCCTATCTCATTTCCTTGTTTTCCGGACAAGCTCTCGCATGGGATTCCCCTCTGTGGGAAAGAAATGATCCATTATTACAGGATAGTGCCAAATTTATTTCCACGTTTCGAAGTGTATTTAATGAACCTGGTCGTGTTATTTCCGCTGCATCCAGCATCCTCCGTCTACGTCAGGGTTCTCGTACTGTAGCCCAGTATGTCATTCAATTTCTGATATTAGCCTCTGAACTTCAGTGGAACACTGAAGCGTTAATTGCCGCCTTCTGGCAGGGGCTTTCTGATAAAATTAAAGATGCACTGACTACTCAAGAATTACCTACTTCTCTAGAAGATTTGATTTCTCTTTGCCACCGTGTAGACATGAGATTTCGTGAAAGAGAGTCTGAAAAAACAACTTCATTTAAAGCACCTCTTCGCTCAAGCCCTCAAGTTCGCCCAGTTTCATCTCCGGTGATACCCATGGAGATAGGTCGCTCCAAATTAACTTCAGAGGAGAGGGACCGAAGAGTAAAAAATAGACTTTGTATCTATTGTGCTGATTCCACACATATGCTCAATTCATGCCCTAAAAAAATCGGGAAATGCCAGGCCCTAACCAGTTCTGGAGAGGTGAAGTTAGGGTCCCTGGAGTCCTCTCCGTGTTCTACGAAATTAAAAGTTTGTGCTTTTGATGTGACAGTTTCCTTTGCTACCAAATCCTTTAAG
This sequence comes from Mixophyes fleayi, assembly GCF_038048845.1. Lineage (NCBI taxonomy): Eukaryota > Metazoa > Chordata > Amphibia > Anura > Limnodynastidae > Mixophyes > Mixophyes fleayi. Next base: position 243,023,995 of record NC_134402.1, on the reverse strand, counting down.
TCCTAAGCACTTATTGACTCTGGAGCTGCAGGAAATTTTATTTCTGAATCCCTCGTGAATCAATGGTCCCTACCAGTGATTACCTTGAAAATACCTATTACTGTGACTGCTATCGATGGATCACGCATTATTAATGGTCTCATCACCCAGAGTACATCTCCAGTAACCCTTCAAATTGGTGTATTACACCAGGAAGAAATTTCATTTTTAATTCTTCCTGTTACTACCAGTCCGATTGTATTAGGCCTTCCATGGCTTCAACGTCAGTCTCCTCAGATTGACTGGCACACTCCTCAAGTTACGTCTTGGGGGCCTGAATGTCATCATCGTTGCCTCTCTCAAGTCGTTCCTCTCAAAATACAGCAATCCTCCATTTCACCTTGTTCACCGGGACTTCCTCCTCAGTATGCTTCTTTTGCCGATGTATTTGATAAAACTCAGTCTGAACGTCTTCCTCCTCATCGTTCATGGGACTGTCCGATTGATCTTCAACCTGGCAAGACTCCTCCCAGGGGACGTGTGTATCCACTTTCCTTACCTGAAACTCAAGCTACATCTGAATACATCCAAGAGAATTTCCAGCGAGGATTTATTCAACCTTCTACCTCTCCCGCTGGAGCAGGGTTTTTCTTCGTAAAAAAGAAGGATGGGTCATTACGCCCCTGCATAGATTTCCGTGGACTTAACGCCATAACTATCAAAAATCGGTATCCCATTCCATTAATTACTGAGTTATTTGATCGTATCAAGGGAGCCCGGATCTTTACCAGGTTGGATCTTCGTGGTGCCTACAATTTAATTCGAATCAGGTCTGGTGACGAATGGAAGACAGCTTTCAACACCAGAGACGGGCATTATGAATATTTAGTAATGCCCTTCGGGTTATGTAATGCCCCCGCTGTTTTCCAGGGTTTCATTAATGAGATCTTCCGGGACTTGTTATATGTTTGTGTCGTCGTCTATCTGGATGACATAATGATCTTTTCGCAGGACCTGCCTTCTCATCATCAACATGTGGCAGAGGTCCTTTCCAGACTCCGGAAAAATTCATTATTCTGCAAGTTAGAAAAATGTTCATTCGAGTTGCCACAGATTCCATTTCTGGGATATATTGTCTCCGGAGTTGGTCTTCAGATGGATCCAGAAAAGGTGAATTCTGTGTTACATTGGCCTCAGCCAACTACTCTTCGTGCAATTCAGCGTTTTTTAGGTTTTGCCAATTACTATAGACGCTTCATTCAAAATTTTTCCTCGATTGCATCTCCTATTGTGGCCCTAACTCGTAAAGGGGCCAATACTAAACAATGGTCCTCTGAGGCTCTTCAAGCCTTCCAGTTTCTCAAAGAGTCCTTCTCCTCTGCTCCTGTTCTTCGACAGCCTGATGTGACGCTTCCCTTCTTCCTAGAGGTAGATGCCTCTAATGTTGGTTTAGGAGCCATTCTCTCACAAAGATCGGAGCAACAAAAATTCCATCCTTGTGCCTTTTACTCTCGGGGTCTTCTGCCTGCGGAGAAGAATTATACCATCGGGGACAAGGAGTTGCTGGCTATAAAAGTAGCATTAGAGGAATGGAGATATTTGTTGGAGGGAGCTCGTCATCCTGTGACAATTTTTACTGATCATAAAAATTTGTCATATTTACAGTCTGCTCAATGTTTGAATCCTCGTCAAGCAAGATGGTCTCTTTTCTTTTCTCGTTTTGAACTAATCATAACCTTCAAACCAGCTGCAAAAAATAAAAAAGCAGACGCCCTATCTCGAGCTTTTGTGACGTCCTCAGACATTGAAGATGGTCCCAACCACTCTATATTAGACCCCAAATGTGTTTCTCTGGCTGCTTCTTCCACTAAGGTGCTACCATTTGGGAGAACCCTCGTGCCTCCTGCTCTTAGGAAGAAAATCCTTTAGTGGTTTCACTCTTCTCGTTTTTCTGGACACTGGTGAACGCAAGACCTTTGAAATTCTTTCTCGAAGTTACTGGTGGCCTTCTATGAGGAAAGATGTCAAAGATTTTGTGGCTGCGTGTGATTTGTGTTCCCAGTTTAAGACTCCCCGCAGAACTCCAGCGGGTTTGCTTCAACCACTACCCATTCCTTCCAAGCCGTGGACCCATATTAGTATGGACTTTGTTACTGATCTTCCTCCTAGTAAAAACTGCAATACTATTTGGGTAGTGGTGGACAGATTTTTGAAGATGGCACATTTCGTTCCTTTGACCGGTTTACCTTCTTCATCTACTCTGGCTGATTATTTCATCAAAGAAATCTTCCGTATTCATGGATGTCCTTCCGAGATTGTTTCAGATAGAGGAGTACAATTCGTTTCCAGATTCTAGCGGGCCCTCTGTAAGACCTTGGGTATCCGATTTTCACTCTCATCCTCCTACCATCCTCAATCAAACGGACAAACCGAAAGGGTCAATCAAGATCTTGAGACTTTTATAAGGATGTTCTCTTCAGCTAACCAAGACAACTGGGTAGATTTGCTTCCATGGGCTGAATTCGCTCATAACAACATGTATCATGAGTCATCTTCTAAAACTCCATTCTTTGTGGTTTACGGTCACCATCCGTCTTTTCCGGAATTTCCTGCCCTCCCTCCCACCCAAGTTCCTGCTGTAGAGACTGTTTGTCAGACCTTCAAAAATATTTGGTCTCAGGTCAAAACCTGTTTAAAGAAAACATCTGCCAGATATAAGTCTTTTACAGATAAAAAGAGACGGGCTATTCCACCACTGAAAATCGGAGATCGTGTGTGGTTATCAACCAAAAATATTCGTTTGAAGGTCCCATCTATGAAGTTCGCTCCTCGTTTTATTGGTCCGTATAAGATCATTCAAGTGATAAATCCAGTTTGTTTCAAACTTCTACTACCTAAGAACCTTCGTATTTCCAATGCCTTCCATGTGTCTTTGCTCAAACCTCTTATCATCAACCGTTTCTCGGTCCCTCCTTCAGCACCTCGGCCAGTTCAAATTCATCAAGAGGAGGACTTTGAGATTACTCACATATTGGATGCAAAAATTTCGCGAGGAGTTCTTCGTTTCCTCGTTCATTGGAAGGGCTTTGGTCCTGAAGAGCGGTCATGGATCAAAGCAGAAGATCTCAACGCTCCAGCTCTTCTTAAGAAGTTTTATTCCAAGTTTCCGGACAAACCCGGTTCCAGGTGTTCTGTGCCCACCTTTAAAAGGGGGGGTACTGTCACTCACCGTACTGTGAGTGCCATTTCCCGTGTGTTCAGGAACCGTGGCCGTCCGCCATCCTGAGGGTCTGCGCATGTGCAGCCCTTATCAAGCCTCAATACCTGTTGCTTTTAATTGATTGGATGATCAGGCAACCCTCCCTATTTAAACCACCTGTGATCATTACCTGGTTGCCTGATCTTGGAGTCTCATTCCCCATGAGCCTCTGAAGGTGTTCCTGTGTTCCTCGTGTATTCAGCTTCTGCTGATTCCTGTTTACTGCTATTGTGGTTTCCAGACCACTTCAACTCTCCTGTGTTCATCGTGTCTGCACTCAGCTGATTCCTATCTGCTGCCTCCGTTACTACTACAGAGTTCCTGTTCACTTCAACTCTCCTGTGTTCATCGTGCCTGCATTCAGCGGATTCCTATCTGCTGCCTCCGTTACTATTACAGAGTTCCTGTTTCGTTTCAACTCTCCTGTGTTCATCGAGCCTGCACTCAGCTGATTCCTATCCGCTGCCTCCGTTACTACTTCAGAGTTCCTGATCGTCTCAACTCTCCTGTGTTTATCGTGTCAGCTCTCCGCTGCCTCCGTTACTACTACAGGGTTCCAGACCACCTCTACTCTCCCGTGTTCAGCGTGCCTTCTCTCCGCTGTCTCCACCACTACTACTGGATACCAGACAGCCTCAACTCTCCCGTGTTCATCATGTTTCCAGTTTCACTTACTACTGCTTCCTGAGTATTGCTTTGTTGATTCTGGATTACCTGCCGTGCGCTGCACCAACCTGATTACCGCTTCCACCCTCCAGTGGTCTCTCCTGCTGCTGGCCTTCAGCCTTTCAGGTATCCCTGCACGTCGCTCTGACAGCCTGCTCTCCTGAACCGCAGTATGCATACTTTCCATTGACTTTGCTTTTGTATTGCATTTCCATCTGGACTGAGTTGTGTTCTTCTCCGGAGCCTCCTATCCACTGAAGCTATTGTTACCATTGACTTTGTTTCCTATTGCTTGGATTGCTATTGTGATTTTGTATACTTCAAGCAGCGCTTGTCAGTTATTGTTGTATTGTGGATATCATCGTGGGATCAAGTTCTGTGTGCCCCGTGTATACTCTGCTTTACATTCATCTCCTCGTGCCCCTCCTCACATATATATAGCAGTGGTACAACTTGCTGACGCAGACCACTGACTCCTGTTCCCTGTGACACCAGTTTCAAGTATCCTCTCACATAGCAGTGGTACAACTTGCTACACGCAGACCACTGACTTCCCCGTTACCTACCTTCACCTGGATTCCATTCCTTCACTATAGACAGCGGTACAACTTGCTATACGCAGACCGCTGACTCTCACTACTGTTATGTGCGTATTATCGCTAACCAATAACGATTGTCGAACCTCGAGTTGTGTTTCCAAAGCACAAAGATTTATTCGCAGATAAAAGAATAAATATGCTCAAGCGAAGTAATAGTAAATACAGCCGTTACTTATCGCAGGCGCTCTGGATCCAGTGCAGTCATTCAATCCTGAAGTCTGGGGACAAGATGTCTGTCCTCTGGATCACAAGCTGTTGCTTATATACACAATCAAATACAGTAATACAATAACGATGGTATAGCTTGCATCTATTGGTCCGGGTCTCAGGAATGTCCAAGGGGTCGTCAATCACTGGCTGGTTCATCCTAAGGAATCCAAAGAAGGGGGTCATCTCTGCAGGGGGTATGCTCTGCTCTTCCCGCCAGGATTCCTTAGTCTTAAGTAGTTCATAATTCCCTATCATTCATAACTTGCGTATGCACTCTGCGATTCCCTCGCAGAGTGAACCAAACAGTAGGATATGTAACAAGGTTCATTATGATACCACTCATGAGGTTATTCCTTTAACCCGTTCCGTGTATTTCACTAATATGCATGTAACTCTGATATAACATATAAATACTACTATATTTCGACATAACTGACTATGTGTTGCAACTACCATTAATGTGTACTATTTTATAAGTATGCGTGTTTGTGCGGATGTATGGTAAAAGACCAATTACTGTTGCTGCCACGTGCAGTGGATGCGTACGCCCTTTCACGCCGTAGCGTGCCCTTGTACGTCATAGCGTACCGTACGCATCTTTTCAGACAAAGACAACCAAGTTTGCTAGACTTTAATTGAAATGACTTTATCCAATTTGCTGACTTCGACAGTTCCACCCTTTGATAGTGTAATAAACTATCACCCAATCACCGTTTCAAGTTCAGGATTATACAATACTTCTTCACAGACCATGATCTCAGTATCTGGTACCACCCTTTCAGTCTCTTTCTCAGTGTTACTCCCATGAGACCGCTTTCCACACTTCAACACAGTAGGAACACATTTCACAACTAAACCAATTGCTAAGATGACACCCAGTATAAGGAGAAGGAGCTTACCTACACTCGCAATCATTTCCTGTACCCACTCCCCCAGACCGGAGAACCATTTTGCTGGGTTCAACCATGAGAACCAACCCGCCACCTTTTCCCCGACCTCATATAACGAAGAATTATGGCTCTTTCGAAATTCCCATTTCAGCTGCAAAATGTCATCCATCTTCCGGTCTATAACCTCTTTAGGGTCATCAGTATTATTAGTAATGTACGTGCAACATTTGACACCGAACTGGGTGGCCAGTGTCACACAGTACCCACCAGTAATAGAGGTGAGATAATTTAGTACCAGTCTATGTTGCACCAACTCCTTTTTGTATGCTTGTAGCTCCCTTCCAGTATACCTGAAAGTGTCATCATACATCTCGGTGATATTATCTATTAATTTAGCTAGGTCTTGGATATATTTAAAGTTTAATGTTCCCCGAGCGGTCCTGGTGAGATCTAGAGCAACCATAACTTGGAAACCAGCAGTTTCACTAATCAATTTTGTAGCTATGGGTTCCTCACCAGGAATCATATTTCTCTTGCCACGGTGTTCATACTGTGTGTGTATGTATGGTGGTGATGTAGTCTTGTGAATATCAACCATTTCTTCATGAGTAATAGTCATGATTTCAGGAACCAGTTTAGCTAAGAAACACAAGCCTTTGGAACTCGGAGTCACCCAGGAATAAGCTTTTCTTCCACAAACAAAGTACACATCCTCAGGGAGAACATAAGGGACGGTATGCCCATGAATTATGTCACACAGAGTTTTGATAAAACTACCCATGCCTAGTGTCTCCATCTGCTCTAGACATGTGTCGGCATTAATGACATTTTCACATTTATCTGTAGAGACTTTTCCAATGGATACCTTCTTATGTTTGGTTATACGCCCTAACTTGTGACTTCCATCAATATTCCTGCCTAGTAGTGACCTTGTGAGTCTCTCTCTAAAATGAGTGTGGCGAGCCATTGTCTGATCTGATAGGTCAGCCTCCCAATTCTCCAGGCGCTTTGCGTGAGATATGTTTAGGCACAGCAAAGATCTGCCTATGGAGTATTGTCGAAGCGTCAGACTAGGGGACCTAGTGTTATTGTACCTCCCTTCTATGGGCCTCCCACCCCTTAATTTGAGTACTTCGGATATGTTTAGAGGGAATGGCACTAGTCCTATGTTATGCTGCCCTTGAGGCACGTGAGAGCACACCCAACACTCGGTTTGGTTTAGCACCTTACCCACCAGGGAGTGATAATCCTCCAAAGGATGCCCGCCTATATTCAGAGTACTGGGGGACTGGCATCGTTGGATGCATCTCTCTTCAACTAGGGAGTTGCAGAACTTGCAGACACAATACTCATCAGACAATAGCCCCTCACACTGCCTCCGAGTTCCTGAGCTAGCAGACCTTTTCATAACCCCTGGACCAAGTTTGATAATGGGCTGCTCAGGATATCCTATTAACTTTTCTTCGGCCTCCATTTCATCCGTATCACTCCCAGAACTCTCCTCCGTCCTCCATCTTCCTTCACACAAATAGAAGGTCCTAGAAAAAGTAAAAACAAGGAAAATCCTGGAACAAAAGAAAAACAAAAACCGCCACTCCATCGCTGGAAAGGTAGTTCTGAGGCAACGTCTCTGGTTCAGGTGTCTCAACTGCAGGCTTTAGGTCTCCCGGAACAGGCTCACGAGTGACAGCTCTATGTCGTCGGTCTGAGTCTTGTCTTGCACTTTCTCCGGATTATGGACTCTCCTGCAGTGGGTGGAATGGACCCAAGTGTCTCTCTCTGCAACCTTCAGTGATGTAGTACTGGTCAGCAGCACTTGGTACGGGCCTTCCCAACGGTCTGTTAAACAACCTGAACGTAAGAAATTGCGGATCATAACATAGTCTCCAGGTTCAACATCATGACAGTTCGTCTCTGGCATACCAGGTGACAGCATTTTTAGTTTTTGTTGTTGTTGTTTCAGCTGTCTACTCATTCTTATAAGATATTGTACAGTCACTTCATTATTACACTTTAAGTCGTCTTGTGGACTCACGATCAAATGAGGTTGTCGTCCGAACAGTATCTCAAAGGGGGACAGATTAAGAGGAGGTCTGGGAGTGGTTCGAAGGCTATGGAGGACCAACGGCAAAGTCTCAGGCCATGCCAACCCAGTTTCAGCCATTATCTTACCCAGTTTGTTCTTGATAGTACCGTTTACTCTCTCCACCTTACCACTGGCTTGTGGTCGGTAAGGGGTGTGAAGTCTGCTACTGATTCCCATGAGTTTACACATATTTTGGAAGATATCACCAGTAAAATGGGTACCCCTATCACTTTCAATGATTCTAGGGATACCGAACCTACACACAAAGTCTTGTACAATTTTCTTTGCAGTGAACACAGCAGTATTAGTGGCTGCCGGATATGCTTCTACCCAACCGGAAAACACATCAATACACACTAACACATACTTTAGATTCCTGCACGATGGTAATTGGATATAGTCAATTTGTATTACCTGGAAAGGTCCGTCTGTAGGAGGGATGTGGGATGGCTCAGTTGGAATAGTTTTCCCAACATTTTTCCTCAAACAAGTAAGACATGACATTGCTTTCTTACCATCTTGAGAGGAAAATCCGGGAGCACACCAGTATGCTCTCACCAGTTTGCACATACCTTCTTTACCCAGGTGAGTCAGGCCGTGTGCTGCTTCAGCCAGGCTTGGATAGTATGTTCGGGGAGCTACAGGCTTACCTTGTCCATCCCTCCAGAGTCCTGAGGACTCTTGACCACATCCCTTTGCCTTCCAGACCGCCTTCTCCTGCAGGGAACACAAATCTTGCATTTCAATTAGTTTCTGCGTGTCTAATGTCTGAAAAACCATCATAGTCTCGGTCGATACAGTCATAGGTTGCCCTGCTGCCCATTTAGCAGCTTCGTCTGCCCTGTTGTTGCCCAATGACACTGGGTCTTCTTCAAAGGTATGGGCTTTGCACTTTATGACGGCTACTGTTCTGGGTAACTGTATCGCTGTCAGAAGTCCTTTTATGTGTTGTGAATGTGCTACTGGTGTACCTGCTGCTGTCGTAAAGTTTCTAAGACGCCAAAGGGCCCCAAAATCGTGCACTACACCGAAGGCGTACCTAGAGTCAGTATATATATTGGCTGATTTACCCTCTGCCAATTCACACGCTCTCCTTAGTGCTACTAGTTCCGCCACCTGGGCTGAGTGAGGTGGGCCAAGGGGTTCAGCTTCTACCACGTCCTGGTCGTCTACAACAGCGTAACCAGTACATAGCTCTCCTGTCCCTGTCTGTCTATGGCAACTTCCGTCTGTATAAAACGTAAAATCTGCTTTTTCTAAGGGGGTGTCACGTATGTCGGGCCTTGCAGTAAAGGTCTGATTCAGGTGTTCCATACAGTCATGCGTGTCAGTATTCTTGCCTAACTCATCATCAACCAGGGTCTCCTCCACCCTTTGTGTCTCTTGAGACACATATGGAAGGTATGTAGCTGGATTTAAGATGTTACATCGTTTGATGGTGATGTTTGAGGGTGCCATCAGGGCTAGTTCCCATTTTGTGAATCTAGCTGAAGAAACATGTCTGGTTTGGGCTGAATTTAACAGAGCTGATACAGCATGGGGTGTATAGATGGTTGAATTATGACCTAATACTACATCTTCACTCTTACTTACTAAAAGGGCCGTTGCTGCTACACTTCTGAGACATGTTGGGAGTGACCTTGCCACATTGTCTAATTGTGCACTGTAGTATGCTACCGGTCTGCTAGCATCACCATGTTTCTGTGCGAGGACACCTGCTGCACAGCCATCAGCTTCTGTACAAAATAGCTCAAAAGGCTTTTCATAATCAGGTATTCCCAATGCAGGTGCTCTTGTCAGACTATCTTTAAGATTAAAGAATGCTTGCTCTGACTCTTCTGTGTGTACAACACGTTCTGGTTTTGAAGAAGAGACTAGCTCTTGCAATGGTAATGCCAGAATAGAAAAACCTGGGATCCAGGACCTACAGTATCCACACATCCCCAAGAAAGTACGAATCTGCTTCTGGCTCTGCGGCAGGGTCATGTGTTGTATGGCCTCAATTCTGTCGGTTGTCAGGTGTCTTAGCCCCTTAGTGAGGCAGTGTCCTAAGTATTTAACCTTAGTCTGACATGGCTGTAATTTATCCTTTGCCACCTTGTGCCCTGTTTGTGAAAGATGAAGCAACAACATTTTAGTATCATGTAAACATGACATAAAAGAATCAGAGCACAACAACAAATCGTCCACATATTGAATTAGAACAGACCCATTGTGGGGTTGAAAGGATTGCAAACAGTCATGTAAGGCTTGGGAGAAAATACTGGGGCTGTCAATGAACCCCTGGGGTAGTCTGGTCCATGTGTATTGCACTCCCCTGTAGGAGAATGCAAAAAGGTATTGGCAGTCAGGGTGAAGAGGGACTGAGAAGAAAGCAGAACATAGATCAATGACAGTAAAATGACTGGAAGACGGTGGAATCTGCATGAGGATGACAGCTGGATTCGGCACTACGGGGAATTGGCTCTCAACAACTTTATTAATTCCCCTTAAGTCCTGGACTAATCTATAGCCCCTCCCCCCATTCTTCTTCACAGGGAAAATGGGACTATTTGCTGTACTGGCTGTACGAATTAAAATCCCCTGTTGTAACAGCTTCTCAATAACAGGATATACCCCTAGTTCCACCTCTGGTTTTAATGGATACTGTGGGATTTTTGGAGCTATCCTACCACTTTTTAGGTTGACCATGACAGGGGCTATGTTTGCCATCAGTCCAGTGTCCTGTCCATCTCTGGTCCATAGGGAACCTGGTATTTCCAGCAACATCCCCTTTACTTGAGGTGGACTTTGTTCTATAACAGGAGAGTGTAACATTAACCTTTGAGGGGTGTCCAATATGTCCTGTACCTCATGTGCAACCTTCTCGGGTATATCTAGGAACACACCATCTGAAGTACAGTATATGACACATCCCATTTTACATAACAAGTCTCTACCTTGTAAGTTAGTAGGAGCCGCTGCAGCTAAGAGAAACGAATGCTTAGTATGCAGAGGGCCGATAGTAACTTCAGCGGGTTTAGTTAGAGGATAATGTAACACTTTTCCCGTCACCCCCATAGCTGGAATGGTTTTACTGGTCACCTGTAGATTGAAAGGAGAGGTTATCACAGATCGTGCCGCCCCTGTATCTACAAGAAAAGTTTGTTTCCTACCAGCTATGTCAACTATCATTGTTGGTTCTTCACTCTGACTCTCAGTTAACCTCACTGGCTGTAGACTACAGGTATGACCTGACCCCTAGCGCTGACTATTATTTTCTCGCGCAGCATTTGCTGCTATAATATGCGCGGGTAGCTGTGTGTTCTCTTGCCTATGTGTGTTTCTCCGTGGAGGATACCTATATGATTCCCCCCTTGATGTTTCTTTCCTTGCTTCTGGACAGAATCTCCTTATGTGTCCCTCTTTCTTACAGCAAAAACATACCATGACCTTTTTACTTGAGCTGTATGCTTGGTATGATTGTGGTTGTGTGTGTATTCCTTCTAAAGCCTGAATACTCACCGTCATCAACCTATCACCTTTCTCTTCTTTTTTTCTAAAGATATTTTTGTCATGTTCCACAGCAGACTCCCTAAGAGAGTCTACTGTGATACCTCTCCAGTTAGGTAATGAGGTTTTTACCCTGGTTTTTAAATTTTCCCTAAGACCATCCATTAACACTCCTACAGCTACTTCCCTGTGATGTGGATCCTCTCTTATGTCAGTTACTCCGGTAAAGTGTGTTATTGATGCTAGCGCCCTAGAAAAATAGTCTGCTGCTGTTTCACTATCCTTTTGCTTAATGGTGAAAATCTTACTCCAATTTACTACTACTGGAAAATAGATGGCTAAGTGTTTGACAACTTGTTCTATATTCTTTTGGTTAATCTCATCAGTCAAGGTGTCATCTTCCTTCAACAAACAATCTTCAATGAATTTTTGTATGTTAGTATTGGGAGGAAGACACGCCCTCAACACTACACGCCAATCCTTATTGGTTGGTTCGTGGGCATTTCCTAAGTCTTTAACAAATTTCTGACACTTAGCCAACTCTTTTCTAGGATCTGGGAATTCCGTCATAATGGAACGTAATTCTGATCTAGTCCAGGGACAATGCATTGTAACATTTCTTAAAGGAACTACACCATCCTTGTCCGGTTTCCCATTGGGAACTGATATTGTGCGGACTGGGAACGCACCCTCTGGTACACTGTCTTCAGGGGACACTATAGGATTTGCTGGTTCTAGATTTAGAACGCTTTCACTCCTAGTGATCACGCTACTCTCACCTATCTCAGCCATTTTCTCATACTTGCGCTGAGCCTCTAGTACACTAACAGCATGGGCAATGGCTGAAATCACAGTGGGTTCATCTTCATTTTCAGATACACTTGGTTGAAACTGGCTTAAAACAGGGTACAACTTAGCAATTTTTCTATTTTCAGTTTTAACAACGGCTGTACTTACCCCTCCCACCACATAAGGTGGCGGGGGCGCGCTTGCGCTGAGTTCGCCACGCTTCGCAACGGTTACATCCGCCTTGCGCGCGCTTTTCGTCACGCCTACTTCCGGTTTGCATTCGCTGCTCTGCCACGTGTTACCTTCCATTTGCCACAATTTTAAACAATCATTATGTCTATTTCTCTTTTTCGTTGACTTAATCAACCAAACTTTATCTCTTACGTTATTTAGTACTTCTGAATAAAAACTTCCTATTGTTGGGAAAGGCCTATCACAATCTTTGGTCATCTTGACCCACGTGTCGCAATACGCAGTTGCGTATGCACCATATTTCTTAAACATAAGATACCTAGCTGACCCCAGCGGTCCTTCCTTAAGCAGCACAACATCAACCATCTCTAGCGTTTGCTTCGCACCCATTGTGAAAACAACCTATTTCTCAACGCTACGCAAAAAGACTTTTTACCTGTTCTCCTTTCAAACAGAACCTACTAGAGATTTTTTTTTTATCCGTGGACGGTTTCACAGGCTACGCCCACGCACCTCCTAACCCAGAAATATCACTATGGACAACAGAAATATCAGCTCCTCGATATCCTGGCTCTCCAAAAAATTCTGTTGAGTATTACTGAACTGGTAGTACCGGGGTTTTATACCCGTTTGTACCAGCGTAATTCCTCTCAGCCGTTCAACCCAAGTCACAAGCACGGTTGTACAACCATGCGGTCCGATCACACCGCTTAGCAATACTAACTATCACTAAACTTTGTGATTACTCTTGGGGAGAAAGTTTCCAAAAGCTTTTTAACTGTTCTCTTTTCAAACAGGGCTTTTGCTGCCAGTATACCTGCCTTGTATACTACCTCGGTTGCAAGCCCGCCTCGTCAAGCGGCAACCGATATCCCTGTCTTTTTGACAGTAAATCAACTTTCACTTCAAAATCATACAATCACCAAACACATACACATTAGTTTTCTGCGCAGAAAATCAACAATATTCCCAACAATAGTGATAGTGTTTCAGAGACTTTCACAAGTGATTTATACTATGCATGTATAACTATCAAATTGATTGTTTAACCACGTGGCAAATCTACCGGAAGTTCGCGTACGCACAGCAGGAAATACACATACGCTAAGCAATGCAATACAGTTAAAACGCACAATGACAGTAAAAAGAAACAGTTTTCTCTTTTGTCCCTAGGTTCTAGTTAGCGTGCCCTAGATAATGCAAAACGGACATTCGGTTTCGCAACACAGAGTAAAATTCAGGTTTTGAACACCGTGCGTTCTTACCCGTTTATGACGCGTCTCCACCCTTTGTTGAGGAACCGAAATCCGTTGGTCTTGCGTATCATCAGCAACGAAACCTCCAAAGCTCACGAGCCCCCAAATTGTTATGTGCGTATTATCGCTAACCAATAACGATTGTCGAACCTCGAGTTGTGTTTCCAAAGCACAAAGATTTATTCGCAGATAAAAGAATAAATATGCTCAAGCGAAGTAATAGTAAATACAGCCGTTACTTATCGCAGGCGCTCTGGATCCAGTGCAGTCATTCAATCCTGAAGTCTGGGGACAAGATGTCTGTCCTCTGGATCACAAGCTGCTGCTTATATACACAATCAAATACAGTAATACAATGACGATGGTATAGCTTGCATCTATTGGTCCGGGTCTCAGGAATGTCCAAGGGGTCGTCAATCACTGGCTGGTTCATCCTAAGGAATCCAAAGGAGGGGGTCATCTCTGCAGGGGGTATGCTCTGCTCTTCCCGCCAGGATTCCTTAGTCTTAAGTAGTTCATAATTCCCTATCATTAATAACTTGCGTATGCACTCTGCGATTCCCTCGCAGAGTGAACCAAACAGTAGGATATGTAACAAGGTTCATTATGATACCACTCATGAGGTTATTCCTTTAACCCATTCCGTGTATTTCACTAATATGCATGTAACTCTGATATAACATATAAATACTACTATATTTCGACATAACTGACTATGTGTTGCAACTACCATTAATGTGTACTATTTTATAAGTATGCGTGTTTGTGCGGATGTATGGTAAAAGACCAATTACTGTTGCTGCCACGTGCAGTGGATGCGTACGCCCTTTTCACGCCGTAGCGTGCCCTTGTACGTCATAGCGTACCGTACGCATCTTTTCAGACAAAGACAACCAAGTTTGCTAGACTTTAATTGAAATGACTTTATCCAATTTGCTGACTTCGACACTACCTCCTCGCTACTCCTGGACATTCCTCCTCACTATAGCAGTGGTACAACTCGCAGACCACTCTGGTTCCTCGTGTACATTCATCTACTCATTACCAGTTGCTGCTAGTCATAGACTTTCCTTGAGCATTCTCTCACCATCTGCTGTTTCTCCTGTTCCGTTGTCACCCTGCTACCAGAGAACCATAGTACCAGCTATATTACTCTGGTAAGTCCATCATCTGGTGATATCCTGGGTAAAGACTTCTAGTGCCCGTGACAGACTGGGACCAAAGCTTGCTAGAGTAGTATGTGGCACACCAGTTTGAGTATTCTTGGCTTTAGGAAGACACAGCTAACTGTAGACAGATGTGTGACATTTCATTGTACCTGCTCATATCAAGTATATGGCAGTGCATCCTTACAGTAGCCTGAATAAATACAGCCTTTCTATATATGGGGTATTCTCGTACCCAGAAAAGTAATGACAGTTGGGCTGGTTTCAACATACAACAACACTTCCTATTGTAGATAATAACTAATTCCTGTCTCTACTTCAGTAACAGAACGAAGTACACTATATGGACAAAAGTATTTGGCCACACCAGTTAATTGTTAAATTGAAATGTTTCAACCAGACCCGTTGCCAGAGGTGTATAAAATCAAGCACCTTGCCATGCAGTCTCCATTTGCAAATATTTGTGATACAAAATAGGTAATTCTAAAGAACTCAGGGACTTCAAGCGTGGTACTGTGATAGGATCCTTTGCAATAAGACAACTCGTGAAATTTCTGCTGGGTATTCCACGGTCAACTTTAAGGGATATTATTAGAAAGTAGAAGCATTTAGGAACAACAGCAATTTAGCCACGAAGTGAAAAACCACATAAAATTACAGAGCGGTATCAACGACTGCTAAGGTGCATGGTGCGTAAAAGTCACCAGCGCTCTGCTGATTCAATAGCTGAAGAGTTCCAAACTTCCACTGGCATTCATGTAAGCACAAAAACTGTACAGTGAGAGCTTAATGGAATGAGTTTCCATGGTGGAGCAGCTGCATACACGCCTCACATGACCAAGACCAATGCCAAGAGTCCGATGGTGTGGTGTAAAGCACACCGACACTGGACTGTGGAGCCGTGGAAACGTGTTCTGTGTAGTGACGAATCACCCTTCTCTGTTTGGCAGTCAGATGGGCGAGTCTGTGTTTTCTATTCCAACATGATTGTGCCCCTGTGCACAAAGCAAGGACTACAAAGACATGGTTTGATGACTTCGGTGTGGAAGAACTTGACTGACCCGCCCTGACCTTAGCCCCATCAAACACCTTTGGGATGAACTGGAACAGAGATTGCGATCCAGGCCTTCTCGCCCAACATCAGTGCCTGACCTCATAAATGCTCTACAGAGTGAAGGGGCACAAATTCCCACAGCAACACTGCAACTTTTTGTGGAAAGCCTTCCAAGAAGGGTGGAATCTGTTATCACTGCAAAAGGGCCACCAACTCTAAATTAAAGTATATGTATTTAAATACATTGTCATTACAGTCCCTGCTGGTGTAATGGTCAAGCGTCCGAATACTTTTGTCCATATAGTGTAAGTAATTGTCAAAAGAGAAGCATGCTCTGTTTTAACTACCAGTAACTCTTCTAATTAACAGTTGCCCCTGCTATTGATTTGCGTACATATGCAGCAATACAAATGAGAGACACATGTGCCCTGCCTAATGACAATGTTTACGTGGATAAAATATTTCAAAATTCAATGGAAAAATGTAGCAATGTGTTTCCATGCCATAATAACAGCACCCAGGTGTAGTAAAACAAAATACAACTTTATGCAATATATAGCAATACAATAAAAAAATGATAACATTCAAAAGCATTAAAATGTAAGTCCTTTATGGTAATGTACTACATACGAAATCCAAAGACATATGTATCTTGAAAACACTACAGGAGTATAGTACCTCATTTACATGCATTAATAATAGCACCCCGGTGTAGTAAAACAAAATATAAATGTATGCAAAGCACAACTGTACATTAACAAAGTGTTAACCCCCAAAGGCATTAAGAAGTCCTTTGTGGCAATGTATTACACTCTGGAATCCAAAGCTATAACTATCTCGAGAACACAACATTAGTTGGCTCTGCCATTAAGCTGTGATGTGCAGAAATGCAAGTCCAATTAGGACAACTAGCAGTCTTGAAGTTCCTAACAAGTTGAAGTATTCTCCACCATGCTCCACTTCGATTTTGGTCTCAGGTTGTCTAGTCATATTCAGTTCCTTAACAGCTTACAAATAATAAATCCAATGGACCTTATACTAGGCTTGCAATGGCAGTACTACTCCTAAGATACCACCAGAACCCCCTCTCTATCTTTGGGGACATTAAAGGTCAAAACTGTTATTGATATTTTAATGAAAATTAAAGTAAGTTCTGTACCATAAATTAAAAAGGATGCCTTCCCTGAAGTAGATAGCTATTTAAAAATGTTCCCCAGAATAAGAAAATGTAGGGAAACAGAATCTCAGGAAATAATTGTTAGTGTGGCTTGAAAAAATGTGTAAATTTAGCTCTTCTGAAACAAAAAAATATACATATCTGGTATATTTAAAGCATCAGATGTGTAAAGTATAGATACAGTTATACAAAGTGCACAATATACAATGGACAAAGTGCAGAGCTACAATAAATCCAATTTAAAATGCCTGATCAACATGACTAGAGGGGGTGGAGTTGACCAGAGATATCTATTTGGTAACCATTGATGAGGAATCCCTGTACACGTGCAGCCCCCATCAGAGTGGGCTCAATGCTGGTAAATAATATTTACAGACAAGGGCTATCTGCTTAAGACTTGTTCTCATCTGTTTTTACTTGATAATTAGAACACATACTTCCTGTTGTAAGGCAAATCCTACTTGCAGATAATGGGTATGGCCATGGGAGACCACTTGTGCCCTGATTTATGCATTCGTGTACTATTTTTGTTGGGAGTTGTACTGGGAGTGTCGCTTTCAGACCCATGTTGCTTCAGGCTTCATTTATGATATTTTCATGATTTAGAAGAGCTCCTATAATGTTGTGCTTCTTCAAATCATTTTAATATTAAATCATAAGGATTTATACATTATTTTGACTCACTACATCAGCCAAACACAAGTTGAAAACAGTCAGTGAAATGTGTAGGGTATATTCAATATGTATATAAAATGTAAACATTACTATATTTCATTCAAAATCATAAAGTAATGGCACACAAATATACAAACCCTTTGTTAGTGTAATAAACAACAACGTTTAGGGGTCCCTCGATCTATATCAGAACTGACTGAGTTTTTGGCTTTTGACTAGAGTGATTTTAGTAACAGATTGGATATTAAATCTTTATATTTCAAATGAAGAATGTTTGATAAATGTGATAAAATAAAAAATATCTCAGAAAAAACAGCCTATATATATGAAGCACACTGTATGCACAGCGCAAGCACTATTGTAGATGCATGAACAATTAATTATCTTACAATGCCAAATCAAATCTCATTTTTGCAGTGCCCTGAAAACTTAGGTGCATTGGTGCATCTACTATGTATCAACACACATTCCTGGTTCACAGTTCATGTAAAAATTAGTGTTTTTAAATATTCTTTGAACATAACTTAAATACTATATTTAAGTAATAACAAATTATTTAAAAACAAATTTCGTCCTGAAAACACTATTGTGTTTGAATTTCATTGTTCGCAAATAGAAAGCGTTAGCATGTAGCAATTTAAGATCACAATGGAGTCTCGTTTAGTACAGTCATAAAGGGAATTTTATCATGATGAAGATTCTAGCTAAAACCTTTATTCATTTTACACAGAAGGCATGATATGCTTTTTAAAATGTGCATGTGATTGTATTTATATTGTGACAACAAAAGGACCATTTACTAAAGGATATTGGTGCATTATAATGATATAATACATGACTGGTGTGAAAACTTCTATAAACACAATTGACATGATTAGACAAGATATTTCCTTATGCCAAATGCCACACACTCCACTCACTCTACCCACCTTCACACCCCCATCCACTCATACTGCAGCCTCCTACTATATGACATTACTGACACCCATATATCCACACTTCAATCCATTCTAAATGCTGCTAGAAGACTGATCTTCCTCTCTCACCACTCCACATCTGCTGCACAACTTTGCAAATTCCTACTCTAGATCCATGTGACCTCCAGAATCAAATTCAAATTACTCACCCTTACCTACAAAGCCCTCAACAACAACACCCCTTCATATATCTCAAATCTCATATCAAAATATCAAATACTCTCCCTCCCGTCCTCTTAGATCTACTTCTGACCTGCTCCTTGTCTCATCTCTGGTAACTACCTCTTACTTAGCGTACAAGACTGCTCCCATGCTGCCCTTCATTTATGGATTTCCCTACCACGCCCATTCAGACTTTCCCACAACCTTTAAATCTATAGACATCCCTTTTTAAAGCTTACCTTATCCCTGATGATACTATTCTATCTAATACACCCTCACAGCTGTCCCAATCTCCACTGTAAGTGACATTTGCTCCTCTTGTTTCAGCTGTGCCCTCTCTCACTTAGAATGTAAGCTCTCTAATGAGCAGTGTCCTCCATTCCCTTTGTTTTCATGTCTGTGTTTATTTTGTTGGCCTTGTATGTTTTTGTTTTATGTTTGTCCTGTTTACCATACTGTATGATGCTGCGGAGCACTGTGGCACCTTACAAATCTACGATAATAATAATAATAATAATAATAAAAATCAGCTTAGAAATATATCCTTTGACAATCTCTGATATCACTAGTCATTAAAGATAATAATATCTATATTAGTTTATATTATTGTATTAATAGATATATCTTTCACTATGCTGGCCATGCGAGAACATTCCTCATCCATGCCAAAGAGTGACAAAGATAATCCTTGTATATGTTCATACACTATATTTGAACAATACTTACAGCTTGTCTCATTTACTCCTGTATTACTCTTTTAAATTTACCCCAGTTAGATATTACACTGATTAAAAATACACCCTGCACCTGCCCCAACCAGTCCCCCAGGCAGCATCCTGTCACAGATAGAATCACCTTCTAACACACAGCTCTGTGACAGGTTGATCTGTCTTTTCTCTCATTACAAAATATTTAATGAAAAAGAAACTAAGGGCTAGATTTACTAAGCTGCAGGTTTGAAAAAGTGGGGATGTTGCCTATAGCAACCAATCAGATTCTAGCTTTCATTTATTTAGTACCTTCTACAAAATAATAGCTAGAATCTGATTGGTTGCTATAGGAAACATCCCCACTTTTTCAAACCCGCAGCTTAGTAAATCTAACCCCAAGTGTACCAAAACATCATTTAACACCAAGTTAATGAAATTCTGACATTTTTACTGTTTTTGAGATACAACCAGGCCCGGCGCTCCCATTAGGCAAGGTTAGGCAGTTGCCTAGGGTGCCGGGCTCTGCTGGGCACCACAGGATTAAAAAGCATTTATTAGTGTGTAGTTTAAAATTGTGCGGCGACAGCTGAGCATACCTTCCACGGCCGCCGCACAGCTTGAGATAGATCCACGGGGAGGGGGAGGGGCTATAGATCACCACTGCCGTCCTCCCCTCCAACAGCTGATGGGGCGCTCTGTCTCCTCCCCTCCACTCACTGACTGTCGGGCGTGACATCATCATCACGGCTCAACAGTGTCAGAGGGACGGGACCCGGCAGAGATTTGGGTGTAAAAATGCTCCTTGTAGCTGAAAGCAGTTTTCTTGTAACTTACTTATTATAGTGGTACAGTATCTTAAGGTTATTCCCTTGGCCTTTGTCCCAATGGAAAGTTTAAGTCATGTTTTAACACAGCGGCTGTGGAGTCTTTTTTTCCTATTCTGCTTTAATAACAAGAAAGTTATTCATATTTCATGAATTGCACTGTTATGTATTATGTATTATAGAATAAACTGCTGCGCCGTTTAAAATCCAGTGCCATTTAGTTTTGTCTCTACCTAATTAAAAAGCCTCTGAAGATAGAATGCTGCTAGGATTAAGGGGGGACATGACCCTAGAAGAGGAGGGTAGTGATAGGTCAGTTTTGTTTTTAACTTTATGTTAGACACTTACTATGCATGGTTTAAATGTACACAGCAGCAGCATCTCCTGTTTGCCACCCTTATGTATTGGTGAATGTGGTGTCACAGCAGTTGGGGTTGTTCTTGTGTTTGTGTTTGTGTTTTACTTATTTTACTCATTACAGTGGTACAATGTCATGTCTTTTTCCCTTGGGCTCCGTGCCAATGGGGGTTTAAGTCATGTTGCTCTTTTGGTGCTAGTGAAAAATGTAATGTTGAGGGGCATATTCAATTCTTAAAAAGTTCAGCGGCTTAAAAACTATTAAAGTTAATACGGTAAAATCTAGCTGGATTTCAGCTCGCGGCTCAGGGAGCTGCGAGCTGAAATCCAGCGAGTAAATTACCGTATTAACTGATTTTCCGTGCACGATTACCGTAATAGCGGTAATCGTGCACGGACCGCGGGATTTTCGTCGATCCCGCCGACAATTGAATATGCCCCTGAGTGTGTTTTAAGTTGCTATGGATGCATTCAATACAATGTCATGCAGCATTGTCTTATTCCTCAATACGAACTTGCTACCTAGTCAAATCAGTGTTACTACTGTGGTGGACTCCTTATTGTTGTGATATAAAATTTTCTGCGTATTTGACATACTGTCATGACGCTTATGCATCCCCTAACCTTGGGAGAAACATGTACAGTTAGTCTGGTCACACAGTTCTTTCACCTCATCTGCGTTGCGCCATTACCCTCTGTCACTTTGCTTTCATCAGTGTTGGGAATCAATGGAAAACAGTGTCACACACCACAACCATCATTTCTAATTTCTACTTGATACATTCAACTGTGGACACCTGGACAAAGCATCACGTCTCCTCTTCACAGCATCAGGTTTTGAGCTTGGGCAGTGGCCTCCTAGTAGCAGGATATTGACCACTCACAGCTGTATCCTGCTTTTAGTGGATTATTTCCTGTGATTTGATGTAGCATCTGCAAATGCTGTTTTATTAATTTTAGACATGGTTCTGTCACTCACATGACAGTCATTCTACTATGCACAGCCAATCTGTATAAAGTCAGTGGTCATATGCAAATTATTTATACATTTAATTACACTAATTTGAACAGTGGACAATTATTTTTGCAGTCGGGTTACATACTATTCTTTTAAAGGGTTTTTTTTGTAGGGCTGCACTTTGTCCATTGTATGCTTTGCACTGTGTTTATACTTGTGTCTATACCTATATTGTGTGACCTTATGTATAAACAAATATTTTTTTTAATATTGTGAAAAGCAACTAACATTATACATTAAAATGAATGGCTAAATGGCCCATGAGGT
The DNA here is from genome assembly GCF_038048845.1 of Mixophyes fleayi. Taxonomy (NCBI): domain Eukaryota; kingdom Metazoa; phylum Chordata; class Amphibia; order Anura; family Limnodynastidae; genus Mixophyes; species Mixophyes fleayi. The sequence goes on along the minus strand of NC_134402.1, from coordinate 243,002,190 downwards.
GTCATGAAATTTTTTATTTTCATTGAATAAACCTTTTTTTGCTTTCACCTAAATTTGCAACACTATTCTAAATGTAACAAGCCAACAAAAGGCCTCATATTGAGTTGGATGCATTTTAAGTAAAAAAAGTAGATGTAATATGTGTAGAAAAAGAAACATATTAAGATACTTTTGACTTGGCATAAATGCCTCTGCAGCTTGAAGTTATGTTTACAGCTTATTATACACTAAGCGTATCATCATGGGTTAGAGATGCTAGTCATCATCATGACTTAAATACAATCCCATATTAATGTACTATCCTGTATTATTCTCCAACAAATTAATAATGTCAGGACATGTTGCATATTACTGATAAATTGTCTTGAAAACAGATATAACTGTACAATAATATGATTGTCTGCTATTTTTTAAAACTCTTTATATGGACATTTTTATTTATGTGGAGTATGGGAGTGCGTTTATATAAGAGTTTAAATCCTGGCACAGCACTGAGAGTGATGAATTTCCACTTATTGATGTGCCAAGAGAAACAGTTGTTAGCAACAGAAGATAAACATGCTTCGATAGCATTTGAAAAAAGTAACACTTCAGATCACAGGGCAGCACAACATGGTATTTGTAGGCAGGCCACCAATCTGTGAGGCTAAACAAAAATATGTTTATAGAAAGTAAAAATGCCACTGCTTGCTATTCAGTTGCATCCAGTAAACATAGATGATATTATAATGTGCAATCATTTGCAGCGAAGTACAGAATAAGGTGAATATTTTGTGGAAATGCTGCAAATCTTTATTAAGAAGTATACTCCTGAGTATCATCAGAAAATGTTAACAATAAAAGAAACTGTGAATTGCATGCCCCTTAGTTGTGGCACACTCAATCACATACACTGGTTCCCCTTTCTCATTTTCCTCCTGTCAGTGACAAGGACAGATGTCTCCTGACACATTCCAACCTTGCTCATCTCTTGCAGAGGATTTTCCCAACACTATGCTAGAAATCTACACTCCAGGCATTTGTGCTGACCTCGCCCTTTTGTTCAGATAACAAGTTCTCTATATTCAGAGGCACAGATTCATTTTGCAAATTGATAGGATCATGTTATCAGCTGAATAGTATCAAACCAGCAAATGTTGAGAATGCAATCAAGTACACTAAAAAAAAAATGAACGGGATGCTTTCGTCCATAGTGTTTACTAAGCCCCTCAGAGAAGATGCCCACCACAGCTTTGTCACGTTCCTCAGCATGCTTATCAGAAAGTGTCTTTTCTTCATGGAGCAATCGTTCAAGCTTTTCACACTATGCAACCAGATAAAGCTTCTCTAACTTACACCCCACAAGTTTCTTTACAGACTCTCTTGATGTGTACACCTCTTGCTGAACCATGAAAGCTTTTGTTTTAAACCAAAAATTTCTTGGTCTTTTTCTGCTGCTATCTCTTCAAGATCTACCACTGTTTTTTCTCTTTCTTCATACTCTCTGCTGCAATTTTTCTGCAGTTTCTTTAAGAGCCTCTACTGAATTTCCTTTTGCTTTGTACAGCTCTTGCAATTCATTTCTCAATGACTCAGAAACAGATTCTTGGGCTTTTATCTTTTCAACGCACTTCTGCTTGGAGTCCTTTAATTCTTTTTCAAGCCAATATATTTCTTCTGTAAAAGTTTCCTCTATGCGATCATACTCTGCCATTCCCACATAATCTCCTATGAAAGTTTTCTCCAAGCAATCATACTCTTCCCTGACCACATAATCTGACTCAGGTAACACCAGGCTTGCACTGAGAACATGAGATTTTTCAACTTCATTTCCACTCTGAGAACTGCAATGCAGATTTTCCCAGTTTTTCTGCTTGGGCTTAATTTCAGACATCCTGTTTTTGAAATATTATATTATTTTTCTTGCCCATTTTGGCTAAGTTATACAGAAGGGGAAGGGAATTCCTATATGTCGCACAAGTATGAAGAGCAAAAACCCTTAATGGCATTAATTTGAACAATATAGTTTGGTAATAATTGAGGGGTGCCACCTATGCAATCAAGTATTGACATAAACAAAAACAAAAGAAGGACCAAATGAGGTGCACTTGTTGCTCTCCTGGCTATAAAGTAGTGTGGAACCAATGTACAAATTAAAACGTAATTTTTATTATCTGAATATTCAGCGAAATATAAAATAAAATGATATGTTTAAAACCAATAGGTGCTATGTTAAAATTCGCTGGATGCTACACCCTAGCCTATATATCTATAATGAAGAGTAGACTATACCTATATAGATTAATGCCAATGTACAGGGTAAGTCAAAAGTCACAGTACACCCTTTTATTTCAAAAATCTATATAGGAATTGGGAAACCTGAATACTCCAGTAAGGTATGGGTGACGTGGTCTATCTTTTACGGTATGTACCAAACATGGGCGCCATCTTGAAATCGGCCTATCGGCCCAATTCCTGTAGAGTTTTTAAAATAAAAGGGTGTACTGTGACTTTTGACTCACCCTGTATATATCTATATTAGCTCCAAAACCACGTCTGGTGTTGGATAAATGACAATAGGTAAAGTCTATATTTCTTAGTAGGACTGATAGCGGTGCTAGCCGTGGAAAATAATAAAGTGTATTGCTGCCTGCCTAGACTGAAGCTCTAACTTTGGGTCTGTTTGGGGCTTCAGATAATGTACAATATCAGAATTAGGCTGGAGGAGGCATCCCGTGAAACGCTGATGCGGGTTTCGCTGTGTGTGCTTATATCTATATATATATATATATATATATATATATATATATATATGTATATATATACACACACACGCGTGTACACACACACACGCGTGTACACACACACACGGCTTGTAACCCCTGATACTTAATATCTAGTCATGTAGATACAGCTATGCACTCAATGATACATGTAGCAAACATAAGGAACTGCTGACCTGTAGTTAATTCAGAAAGGCAAAAGCCTTTTATGTACCCTGTGATATTAATCTTCTAGTAGGCGAAGTGTTCTGAGAGAGGAAGAAGTGGTACTATCTATCTATATATGTGTATATAGATAGATAGATAGTACACCTTCTTCCTCTCTCAGAACACTGATGGGCAAAAGTTTTGAAAATGATACAAATATTATTTTTTACAAAGTCTGCTACCTCAGATTTTGCATATACTCCAGAGTGTCATGAAGAGTGATCAGATGAATTGCAATTAATTTCAAAGTCCCTCTTTGCCATGACAATGAACTTTATCCCAAAAACAACATTTCCACTGCATTTCAGCTGTGCCACTAAAGGATCAGCTAAAGTCAGGTCAGTGATTCTCTCGTTAACACAGGTGAGAGTGTTTACAAGGACAAAGCAATAGATCACTCTGTCATGCTGATTGAGTCAGAATAACAGACTGGAAGCTTTAAAAGTAGGGTGGTGCTTGAAATCATTGTTCTTCCTCTGTTAACCATGGTTACCTGCAAGGAAACACGTGCAGTCATCATTGCTTTGCACAAAAAGGGTTTCACAGTCAAGGATATTGCTGCTAGTAAAATTGCACCTAAAACAATCATTTAATGGATCATCAAGAACTTCAAGGGGAGATGATCAATAGTTGTGAAGAAGGCTTCAGGGCGCCCAAGAACATCCGGCAAGGGCCAGGACAGTCTCCTAATGTTGATTCAGCTGCAGGATCTGGGCACCACCAGTGCAGAGCTTGCTCAGGAATGGCAGCAGGCAGGTGTGAGTGCATCTGCACGTACAGTGAGGCGAAGAATTTTGGAGGATGGCTTGGTGTCAAGAAGGCCAGCAAAGAAGCCACTTCTCTCCAGGAAAAACATCAGGGACAGACTGATATTCTGCAAAAGGTACAGGGATTGGATGGCTGAGGACTGTGGTAAAGTCATTTTCTCTGATGAATCCTCTTTCAGAGTGTTTGAGGCATCTGGAAAATCGCTTGTCCGAAGAAGGAAAGGTGAGCAGTACCATCAGTCCTTTGTCTAGCCATCAGTAAAGCATCCTGAGACCATTCATGTGTGGGGTTGCTTCTCAGCCAAGGGAGTGGACTCACTCACAATTTTGCCTAAAAACACAGCCATGAATAAAGAATGGTACAAAGACATCCTCCAAGAGCATCTTCTCCCAACCATCTAAGAACATTTTGGTGACAAGCAATGCCTTCTCCAGTATGATGGAGCACTAGTGATAACTAAGTAGCTCGGGGATCTAACATCGAAATTTTGGGTCCATGGCCAGGAAACTCCCCAGACCTTAATCCCATTGAGAACTTGTGGTCAATCCTCAAGAGGCGGGTGGACAAACAAAAACCCACAAATTCTGAAAAACTCCAACCATTGATTAGGCACGAATGGGCGGCCATCAGTCTGTATATGGCCCAGAAGTTGATTGACAGCACGTCAGGGCAAATTGCAGAGGTCTTCAAAAAGAAGGGTAAACACTGCAAATATTAACTCTTTGCATAAACTTAATGTAATTGTCAATAAAAGCATTTGACACTTATAAAAACACTTGTGATTTTACTTCAGTATATCATAGTAACATCTGACAAAAAGGTCTAAATACACAGAAGCGGCAAACTTTGTAAAAAACCAATACTTGTGCCATTCTCAAAATTTTTGGACATGACAAATAAATATATATATATATATATATATATATATATATATATTTATAGATAGATAGATAGATAGATAAAACAATGTACTAAAACTAAAGCCGCAGTGATTATCCTGGTAGAGGATTACTGAATGTCAATCTTTAGCAGAAGTACAGTGCCAGACCAATCAGCTGTGCAAGCGTTGAACAGCTGGTGAAACAAGAATAACAGGAATATCATCAGACTCACAGTTACGGACACATAGGTTTTCTCATGCTGAATCATTAGCAAGGTACAGAACCGGTCACAGCCGTACATTTAGTGAACAGAGAGTATGAAGTAATGAAAACTGCTCCAGCATTAAATGGGATCAGGCGTCAGTTGTAACAGTCTAATTAGGAATAATATATTCCATGAGTTGATGAAGACAGTCTACAAGTCAAGCACCAACAATGCATAGCTGGCCATGGTCAGAATTCATTACTGGATCAGCATAGCATCAGTATGCTGGATACTAATCATGTGGACTCAATAGTCTGGCAAGGTAGCCTTGCACTGGCCTGGTACTATAGCTTGAGGTATGCACTCAAACACCTGCCTGACCTTACCTCTCATCAAGGATACTTCCATATTATACTATGCACGTAACACTGCATTCATCTGTATTTTCCTCATCCCAAATCAGCTGTCAATCTGTCAAATGTCAGTGGATGTTAACAATTTGGAAACTTCTTGTATAGTGCTTTTTGTAATATATATATATATATATATATATATATATATATATATATATATATATATATGACATAGTCAGAACTGACACCATCTCAGTGTTTTTTCATTTACAGTTGTGAGTACGGTATTCCAAGTTTTCCTTATAATAGGCAACTTTCATTTTGTAACAGAGAAGTTGCTTATATGAGGTGATTATCATATCTAGGTGTGTTTTGCCTTCCTTGATAGATATACATTCCATCACAGAAGTCTTGTATCAATTATCTGATTATCAAAGTGATAGTAATGTTACTTTAGTGGTTTACTTTGTTACTTTAATATTACAGCTAGCTTTTCAGCATTTTCAAAAGTCCATTAAACAAATCAGTAGAAAGGACAAAGCGCCATCTAGTGTCCATCACATCTAATGACCACCACTTGCTATGAAGATTCATTGTTGTTAAGTTGCATCAGTTGGTGTGGAAGATGCAAACATCAAGTATACGTTAACCTTTTTCAATTTCCTTTTTAAGTTTCTAATGAATTAAAATATGGGGAAAACTGTCCAGCAGCTTAAATAGAATTTGTTAGCAAAGACCTTAGTGTAATTGTTCTAATAAAACAATATATTGTGGTTCTCAGACATTTTTGCTTTTTCCTTTATAGTTTATATGATTTCTTAATGTTTCATTTCTTTATTTCTTTTACTATGTTTAACTTAAAAATATTTTTTCACCTTTTGTCTAATCTCACAAGCCAGTTAAAGCTCTTACCATGATAGGAACTGGTGCTTGTTTTACCTGTAAGTTATTACAAACATTTAAGAATATGTATAAAAAGCAATTATTTATTTAAGTATATGAAAATATTTAATCAATTGCTTGCGTAATTACTGCGTAATTAGACTATGTGACGTCTGTTTTTTTTTATATATCCAAGTCACTAACATTCAGCAATGATTGGATTCTGTTGCCCAGTTGTAACAAATTTGGCATTGTCTGTTATTAAGTGCAGTATTTACATTATTGTTAGTCAGTATCTAATGGACAAACCATCATCTTGAGTAAATAATTGTATATTCTGCCTTTTCCTAGGGACTCAGGATCATATTTGCAGATGGATCAAGAATCATTTTTCGACTCAGTGCCTCAGGTTCTGTGGGAACCACTCTACGGATTTATGCAGAAAGCTATGAAAAGGATCCCAGCAAATACAATAAGGAGCCACAGGTAAATGAATCTATTTTTAGGGGGAAATTGATAAAAAATATGTTATAGTGCAGCATCACCTACAAACTGTGCCAATGGAGGCAATTTATGAGTTAGACAAATTGCAAAAATGTGTCTCTCTATGTGCTTTCTGCACATTTATGCACAATCCTTCAATGCGTATTAGTATTCCTGATGCTTATGATAAGGTGGAGAGAATACTGTGATCACTTACAACTGTGCTAAATCATGCATCAGCACCACCTATTGGTGTCCTTTTGACCTCTTGTCCAACTCACATATTGTATGAACCTGATCATAGCACTGTTTAAGCTCTTTTGATTGCCAGGTTCATATTAAGGAATTGGTGGAAATAAGGGACAAATGTAATGTGTTAATTAAGATCTCTGCTTGCCAGGATTCTCAGTTTTGGAGGACAGCCTGATCTACACAGATTCTCACTTACACCATATTATTTCCATTTTTTTATGAAGCTGGTGCTCAGGGGAATATTAAAAGTCTTAGAAATCAAATTACATTAGTAATTATTTGTCTTCAATGGTCAAATAATTAATTGGAGTACACCTCTGTACAAATTAAATATTTCAAAATAAATATACCTGTCTGTAAGAGATTTCACCATTAATGCAATTCCAAAGAAAAGCTTCATCAAAGTAATTGTGACAGACGACTGGTAAAGAAGTAAATGGTATATATGTAAGTCCTAGATTCCTCTCATTCATATTTTAAAACACAAGGGAGAGGTGTGTGGGAAAAGCTTCCCAGTGCAGGTTTCACACTTGACTAATTAGGAGTTGCACCTGTGTGCTGCCTGTAAAAGGTTACAGCTCTGATCACTCTCTCTCTCTCATTGTCTGGGGGAGAAGGTCAGGTGACTCCTGAGAGAAACTGCAAATTTGATCTCTGGTGAATAAAACTAGCAGAGGCTTTTGAACCTGAAGTGCTGGACTTGTGTGATTTATCTGGCTGAAGTGCAACTGTCTACTCCAGTGGATGGCAACCCCAATACGGTCTTGTGACAGTATATATTCACAGTAAATCCGAGAAATTATTATTGAAAAGCACCAACCAGGGAAATTATGTAAAAAGACTTCAAAGACTTTTACTATCCCTGAATGCTGTCAAATACATTATAAACAAATGGATATTTACTTGTAATTCTGTAAGGCAAAGCATTGGAGTTGTATAATTTGCAGAGTGTGGTTTGCTGGACAGTTATACAAATTCCTGAATAAATCCATATCATTTAAACATTTAGGAAAATAAAATGTGAAAATACCAAAGGGGTTAAATACCTTGTATAAACAATGTAAGGCAAATGGGGATGTGATTGAGTAACATAAAACTCTTCTGCAGCTGCACTGTTTCATCTCAGGGTGATCACATGCGTGAACTGGAATGTAAATTGCAGATAATCGATAAGTTATGACAACGGGAGTGTAAAATGGATTTGCTAAAGTTGTCAATGGTCTACAGACAGATTTATAGAGTGTTGAGAAATAGAGCATGAATAGTATATAATGCATATATATAAAGCATAAACTGATTTTTATTGTTGCTTGTTAGTAAATAGGCAGAAAGTAGCTACGCAACTGACTGCACAGAACATGCCCCTGCTCAGCAGTAAAGATTGCCTGGAAATTTTGCAGGCAAAAATAAACAACTCTACCACAGAAAAAGCAGTTATATCTAGGTGGCACTTTGGACTCATTCATCAGCACATATCTTTGTTGTGCTTTCCTGTGACGTGAACTAGAAGAGTTAATAAATGAATTATGTGACACGTGTTTTGAAAAGAAAGCTCATTAGTATGTAGATAATACATGTTTTACAGTTGGTTGACCTTGCTCTAAATAGCTTTCATTCTGATTAGGTAAGAAAGCAAAACACTACAGAGCTTCACCTCCTGAAGGAGGGGCTCACGTGATGTGTCAAACTTTAGTGTTTGCTTCCCTCCCAAGTGGTTTTATACAATTCTAAAAGCAACAAAAAATGGTCTATCATTCAAAACTAAACTTACCTCCTGTCTAGTCTTTAGTTTGGTGGTGTTGCACTGAGGAGTCTAACTTGTCTTCCTGTTCAGATGCCAAGGCGGGCTGTACTACATGCCTAGTTACTCTCTTGTTCAATGAGGAGTGTCATAATAAAATTGCCCTCAACATAGTGCTTTAAACTAGCTTCCCTAATGTAGTGTGTGCAGGACAGTCAGGATTAGTCCTAAATCATAAAATATCTCCCGACCCTGCAGCATTATTTCTTTTTAAATATACAGGGTGGTCCATAATTGTGGAAACACCCTTTTAAAATGGTAATGAGTAAGGAAATATTAGTCCAGTGTCTACACATATGATCTGGATGTGGTGGAAAACATTTTAGGACATGTGGCCAGTATGGAAGTCATCTTGAAGTCGGTCATCTTGCAGCTCTAATTTTTTAAATGAGAAGTTAGTCATGTGCAGGGGCGGGCTGGGCCGGGGGGCAGGGGGGCACTGGTCCCCCGGGCCGCTCTATCTGACCCCTGTTCGGGCCGGCCCCTCACCCTGGAATGCACGTTTTCTTTAATATTTACCTGCGGCCGCATCACAAAACAAGCGATGCGGCCGCGTCATCAATGAAGCGGCGGCATCGCCTGTCATATGATGCGGCCACCTGTGCGCCCCCCCGGGCTGAGATTCGCCAGCCCGCACCTGGCCATGTGACATATCAAACAGATGCAGAATTTCATAAGAAAAACAATGGTATTCTTCGTTTTAACGTAACTTTATTCACTCTCGAGTTTTAACTGATTTTTCTTTTGCAGGTAGTGACATTATTGACATTAGCCCTAACACAAACATGTTGAGACTGTCTTAATATCTGGAGAATGAAGCACATGTGCTATAGTATCATCCTCAGTCAGGTGTTGCAACATCTGAATCTTGTAGGGGTGCTACTTATATGTAGACAAAATTCTCAAAATAGCCATACAAGTAACCCCACATTCACGAGACAGACGATAAGTGCTACGTTGTGGGTTCTTTGAAAATGCCTGCACAGCAGTTGTTGTTGCTTCATTTGTAGTAGTTTTTGCTCGTCCACTCTCTGCAACTGAAACGGTTTGTTTAAATTTGACAAGGAGTTTGGCAACTGCATTGTGTCTAATGGGTGGCTTACTTAGGTGACGTTGGTTGAAATCATTTGCTATAGCACGTGTGCTTTGTTCTCCAGGCCTGCCAATATATACTATCATAATCACTTTAAATACCTTTTCCCAAACCATAACATTGATATAAAGAGTCCTTTATTAGCCCTCTTTCACGCTCATCGCCTAGACATTGGTATCTGATCTTCAGCTGTAGGATGATCAGCATGCACAAATCATGTGAGCAGTTGGCTCTGCTCTGCTTTATATTAAAGATGAAACATCAACTTAGTTCATATATCTCACTTGTATATAAACTGTATGCAATTGTCCATTTACTGAAAAATGAATGTGCTGCAGAGAATAAAAATACTTGTACAAGCATGTGGATTAGCTAGTACCAATATATGCCTTTATTTGGTTGCATAATCTTTCTGTTAAGGTCTGAAACAGGTTACAGTTACAGTATGAGATGGAAATGGATAAAGACCATAAATAGACTTAAAACTGTCGTTTTGTCTTGGTTAATTGTACTCTTACCTGATACATATAGTGCATTTTAAAAGCTCTGTTGTAAATGTTGGCAAGTAAAGTAAGTTCCTTAATTTCAGGTAGATGATCCAATTCCCAGGTGTTACTGTATCGTATTATCAAAATTAATACAAACTCTATAGATGTGAAGTGGTTCTACGAAGGGTAAAAAAGCATAAACATTTTAGAATTTTAATTTTATACTTGCCTCATCTAAAATGTAATTTTAGTGTACCTTTGACTAAGATGAGAACACATTTTTTTTCTCATCAATCTTCATCTCCTGAATATCTGAGGGGCATATTCAATTACAATTCCGGTCCGCCGGACCGGTCCGCAAACTTAATCCACGTTACCGCAATAACGTGGATTTTCGTTCGCAGTGGTACCGTAATACCAACAATAACGCGCACTTTCCGCGGTAACGCGTGTTACCGCAGACCGGAACTCTCATTGAATATGCCCCTGAGTGTCCCCAGTATTCCCTTGTGTGGTATAGAACACCCTGTAGATGAAACAGATTAGAAAATGTACAGCAGCACAGAGTATTTCAAGAGAGGATTATGGTGACTTTGTGAGGGGCAGTAATATGTCCATTTGTGCGATTATGTGTGTGAGTGAGAGGATTGATGTCAAAGAGGCAGTGTCGTGATATGTGAACAGAGGCAAGCATCATCATCATCACCATTTATTTATATAGCACCACTGATTCCACAGCGCTGTACAGAGAACTCATTCACATCAGTCCCTGCCTCATTGGAGCTTACAGTTTAAATTCCCTAACACACACACACACACACACACACACACAAACACACACACAGACTAGGGTCAATTTTTGATCGTAGCCAATTAACCTATTAGTATGTTCTTTGGAGTGTGGGAGGAAACCGGAGCACCCGGAGGAAACCCACTCAAACACAGGGAGAACATACAAACTCCACACAGATAAGGCCATGGTTGGAAATTGAACTCATGACCCCAGTGCTGTGAGGCAGAAGTGCTAACCACTTAGCCACCGTGCTGCCCAAAGCATGAAACCTTATATAAAAAAAAAAGGATTTGACAAGGTTATACAGGAGACAAATATATAGAATATGAAAAGTCTGTTGGGTAACCATAGTGGAAGAAAAGTAGGTGAACAAGGAGAGCTTAAAAGACCACTTAGCCTTACATGTATAAAAGTGCTACCAATAACGTTCACATATATAGAGATGAGCCACAACATTAAAACCATTGCCAAGTGAAGTGAATGACATTGATTATCTCGTTACAATTGCACCTGTCAAGAGTGGGATGTATTAGGCAGCAAGAGAACAGTCAGTTCTTGAATTTGATGTGTTGGAAGCAGTAAAAATGGGCAAATGTAAGGAGCTGGGTGCCTGTGACAAGGGCAAATTGTGATGGCTAGATGACTGGGTCAGAGCATCTCCAAAACAGCAGGTGTTGTAGGGTGTTCCCGCTATGCAGTGGTTAGTACCTACCAAATGTGGTCCAAGGAAGGACAGCTGGTGAACTGGTGACAGGGTTATGGGCGCACAAGGCTCAATGATGCGAATGAGGATTGAAGGCTAACCCGTCTGATCCAATTCCACAGTAACGCTACTGTAGCACAAATTGATGAAGAAGTTAATGCTGGCTATGATAGAAAGGTGCAGACCACAGTGTATGGCTGCTTGCTGTGTATGGGGCTGTGTCACGAACAGGCTCCCAGCTGCCGTCACTTTGGGGTGTTCACTGTATGAGATCACACACGATTTCAGCACGCAGTCTCTTTCCACCTATCACACAGGTTATAGACCTACGGAATCGCCCCCAAACACAGCGCTCTCACACCTCCAGACACTTCAGGTTTGCCACCACCTATTGAATACAGGCAATAGGACCCAATATACTGTCCCACACTGGCACACAGGTTCTTAGCTATCCACAGACTAGCAAGACCCATACCAGCACGCACAGGGTTAACTCTTCACACCTCCAGATAGTTACACAAATGTAAATGCAAGCACACACAGCTTGTTAATCAAATGTATCAACAAATCACTCACTGGCATTCCAAGGGTTAACTTGGTAGAACTTTCTCTTCTAACAGGGTAATGGATTTGTTAGAGTATCAAGGACGCAACTTATTAAATTATAGATTTAATATACAAAAATACAGGGCAGACAGATTAAAAAAATATTGAATATCAATTAATAGATTGACATAACAAGCAAAGCAGTTTAAAATAAAAGGGGTTACATTCAGATTTGCACTTACATGAATTGCATTCTGGCCAAGGGAAATTTGGCTTGGAAGATGGACACCTTATCAATGTGAATTGATTTCCCAAAAAGTCTGAAATTTTTTTGTGTCTCGTCTCAGCATTTTAAAGACCTGTTCCTGCCCCCAGGGGTTGTGGCCTGCGACAATTTTTCCAATCACCATTTGCCTGTTACCTGATTTACTAACCAATTCTACTATGTGATCTAACTTTCCTGTAAAGTGTCACATCTATCCAGTTTTATCATTAATAAATCCTCTATGATTCTGTCCATCTTTTGATACCAAATATGATGACATTTGGACAATGTGACATACCTTTTCCAAAGATATGTGATTTTAGCTGTTTCCGGATACCTGTCATTCACAAACCTGGTGTGATTTCTGCTCCTCAGTATGTAGTGGCACCCGGATTCCACAAAATATGTGTCACGGGCACTAGGAGTCTTTACCCAGGGATCACCAGATGGTGGGCTTACCAGAGCAATGTAGATGGTAATAGAGTACTCTGGTAGCTGGGTGATCACGGAACATGAAATGATGGCCATAGACTCAGAGGATAGCAGACTCCAGAGAGAACCAAACACAGTCCAGCAAGATATGCAATACACAGCACAGTCAATGAGAAGTATGCATACCGTGGTTCAGCAGTAGCAGTCAGATGGGGTTGCAGCGGTACCTGAGCGGCTGGAGACCGACTGGATAGGAAGTCCCTGGATAGGTGAGGCAGCGGTCTAGCAGGTGCAGCGCACAGGTGAGTAGACCGGCAGGGACACGAATCCACAGAAGTCAGCAACACGTGGAACTGGACTCATAGAGGACCCAGGAGAATGGAGATGATCCAGCAGAGGGTAGTAGATGAAATACCAATCCAATGCTGACAGGAGGGTAGAGGCCAGTGGAACACGTGAAGGCGTGGAGAGTGGATCAGCAGGAGATGGACGATAGCGCTGACCACAGCGGCAGGACTCAGCGGCACACGGAGGTAACCAGTAGCAACCACAGGAACCAACAGCGATGGGCAACAGGAGTGCAGCGCAGGGCAGGAGCTGTTGATAATGAAGTGTAGCAGATGGTCATGAAAGCGGCAGTCTCGAGGAAGCCACAGCAAGATGAGATGAGACTGTAGTGCACGGAGGCAGCGGATAGTAATCAGCTGGCAGTCACGATGTGGAACACAGGCGAGTTGCAAGCAGGAGGCTGTAGTGCACGGAGGCAGCGGATAGTAGCCAGCTGGCAGTCACGATGATAAACACAGGCGAGTTGCAAGCAGGAGACTGTAGTGCACAGAGGCGGCGGATAATAGTCAGCTGGCAGTCACGATGATGAACACAGGCGAGTTGCAAGCAGGAGACTGTAGTGCACAGAGGCAGCGGATAATAGTCAGCTGGCAGTCACGATGCTGAACACAGGCGAGTTGCAAGCAGGAGACTGTAGTGCACAGAGGCAACGGATAATAGTCAGCTGGCAGTCACGATGATGAACACAGGCGAGTTGCAAGCAGGAGACTGTAGTGCACAGAGGCAGCGGATTGGAATCAGCAAACAGACTTGATGAGGAGCAGGTGAGTGAAGTAAAAGCTGGAGTGCACGGAGGCAGCGGATAGCAATGAGCAAACAGTCACATTGATATACAATAACGTTGAAGTGGTTTAGAAGACTGTAGTGCACGGAGGCAGCGGATAGGAATCAGCAAACAGTCCTGATGATACAGTTGATGGTAGAAGTGGTATGGAAACCACAGGAATAGAAGTGGTTTGGAAACCACAGGAATCAGCAGCGCTGAATACACGAGGAACACAGGAACACCTTCAGAGACTCATGAGGAATGAGACTCCAAGATCAGGCAATGTGGTGGTGACCACAGGTGCTTAATATAGGGAGGTTGCCTGATCTGCCAATTAAGTTAAAGGGGTATACACTGAAGTATAGAAAAGGGCTGCGCATGCGCAGACCCTCAAGATGGTGGACGGCCACGGTTCCTAAATGTCCGGGAAGAGGCACTCACGGTCCGGTGAGTGACAGTACCCCCCCTTTTAAAGGTGGGCACAGAACGCCTGGAACCGGGCTTGTCCGGATTTTTGGAGTAAAACTTCTTCAAAAGGGCAGGAGCATTAAGATCTTCAGCTTTGATCCAAGAGCGCTCCTCAGGACCAAAGCCCTTCCAATGAACGAGGAAGTGGAGGACTCCTCGCGAAATTTTTGCATCTAGTACCTCGGTAATCTCAAAATCCTCCTCCTGATGGACTTGAACTGGCTGCGGAACTGAGGGAGGAGTTGAAAAACGGTTGATAATAAGAGGTTTGAGCAAAGATACATGGAAGGCATTAGAAATCCGAAGACTCTTAGGAAGAAGGAGTTTCACACATACTGGATTGATAACTTGAATGATCCTATATGGACCAATAAAACGAGGGGCGAATTTCATGGATGGAACCTTCAAACGAATATTTTTTGTGGATAACCAGACACGATCTCCAATTTTTAGTGGTGGAATAGCCCGCCTCTTCTTATCAGCGAAAGATTTATATTTGACAGATGTCTTCTTTAAACAGGTTCTAACCTGAGACCAGATATTTTTAAAGGTCTGACAAACAGTCTCCACCTCAGGAACTTGGGTGGGCGGGAGGGCAGGAAATTCCGGAAAAGACGGATGGTGACCGTAGACCACAAAGAATGGAGTTTTGGATGATGACTCATGGTACATGTTGTTATGGGCGAACTCAGCCCAAGGGAGTAACTCTACCCAGTTGTCTTGATTGGCTGATGAAAATATCCTTATAAAAGTCTCAAGATCTTGATTGACACGTTCGGTTTGTCCATTGGATTGTGGATGGTAAGAAGATGAGAGTGCTAATCGTATGCCCAAGGTTTTACAAAGGGCTCGCCAGAATCTGGACACGAATTGTACTCCTCTATCAGACACAATCTCAGATGGACATCCATGGATACGGAAGATCTCTTTAATGAAATGTTCAGCCAGGATAGACGAGGAAGGCAAACCAGACAGAGGGATGAAATGAGCCATCTTCGAAAATCTGTCCACTACCACCCAAATAGTGTTATGGTTCTTACTAGGTGGTAAGTCAGTAACGAAATCCATACTAATATGGGTCCATGGTTTGGACGGAATGGGTAGTGGTCGCAGCAACCCTGCTGGGGTTCTGCGGGAGGATTTGAATTGCGAACATAATTCACAGGAAGCAATGAACTCTTTGACGTCTCTCCTCATTGAAGGCCACCAGTAACTTCGAGAGAGGATCTCAAAAGTCTTGTGTTCACCGGCGTGTCCAGAAAAACGAGAGGCATGGAACCACGAAAGGATTTTCCTCCTTAGAGTAGAAGGCACGAGGGTCTTCCCAAATGGTAGCGTTTTGGTGGATGAAGCAGCCAGTAAGATACATTTGGGGTCTAGAATGGTATGGTTGGAAACCTCTTCTATATCAGAGGACGTAGCAAAGGCTCTAGATAAGGCATCAGCTTTTTTGTTCTTGGCAGCTGGTTTGAAGGTAATTATTAATTCAAAACGGGAAAAGAAAAGAGACCATCTTGCTTGACGAGGGTTCAAGCATTGGGCAGACTGGAGATATGACAAGTTCTTATGATCCGTGAAGATCGTCACCGGATGGCGAGCTCCCTCCAACAAGTATCTCCATTCCTCTAATGCGGCTTTGATAGCCAGTAATTCCTTGTCTCCGATGGTATAATTCTTCTCTGCGGGTAGGAGACCCCGAGAATAGAAGGCACAAGGGTGGAATTTTTGCTGTTCCGAGCGTTGGGAGAGAATAGCTCCTAAGCCCACATTAGAGGCATCTACTTCTAGGAAAAAAGGGAGTGTCACATCAGGCTGACGAAGGATTGGAGCCGAAGAGAAGGACTCTTTTAATGTTTGAAAGGCTTGAATAGCCTCAGTAGACCATTGCTTAGGATTAGCCCCTTTACGAGTCAGGGCCACAATAGGAGATGCAATGGAAGAAAAGTCTTGAATGAAGCGTCTATAGTAATTGGCAAAACCTAAAAAACGCTGGATGGCACGAAGAGTAGTTGGCTGGGGCCAATGTAGTACAGCATTTACTTTGTCAGGATCCATCTTCAGACCAACTCCGGAAACAATATACCCCAAGAATGGAATCTGGGGTAATTCGAATGAACATTTTTCTAATTTACAGAACAATGAATTTTTCCGTAGCCTGGAGAGGACTTCTGCCACATGTTGGTGGTGAGAAGGCAGGTCCTGTGAAAAAATCAATATGTCGTCCAGGTAGACGACGACACATACATATAATAAGTCCCGAAAAATCTCATTAATGAAGCCCTGAAAAACAGCGGGGGCATTACATAGCCCGAAAGGCATTACCAGATATTCGTAATGCCCGTCTCTGGTGTTAAACGCCGTCTTCCATTCGTCACCGGAACGGATTCTGATTAAATTGTAAGCACCACGAAGATCCAACTTAGTAAAAATACGGGCTCCCTTGATGCGGTCAAATAGCTCAGTGATCAACGGAATGGGATACCGGTTCTTGATAGTAATGGCATTGAGTCCACGAAAATCTATACAAGGGCGTAATGATCCATCCTTCTTTTTGACAAAGAAGAACCCAGCTCCAGCGGGCGAGGTGGAAGGTCGAATGAACCCACGCTGGAGGTTCTCCCGTATATATTCAGATGTAGCTTGAGTTTCAGGTAACGAGAGTGGATAGACCCGGCCTCTGGGAGGAGTCTTGCCAGGAAGAAGATCAATCGGACAATCCCAAGAACGATGAGGAGGAAGACGTTCAGACTGAGCTTTATCAAAAACATCGGTAAATGAAGCATATTGAGGAGGGAGTCCCGGTGAAATAGCTGAAATGGAAGCTTGCTGTACCTTGAGAGGAATGACTTGGGAAAGGCAATGATGGTGACATTCAGGCCCCCAAGACGTGACTTGAGGGGTGCGCCAGTCAATCTGGGGAGAGTGACACTGAAGCCATGGAAGGCCTAGGACAATCGGACTTGTCGTAACAGGAAGAATTAAAAACGATATCTCTTCATGATGCAGAGCACCAATCTGAAGGGTTACTGGAGACGTACTCTGGGTGATGAGACCGTTGATGAGACGTGATCCATCGATAGCCGTCACAGTAATGGGAGTTTTTAAGGTAATCATTGGTAGAGACCATTGATTAACTAACGATTTGGAAATAAAATTTCCTGCTGCTCCGGAATCAATCAATGCCTGTGACTCAAAGGTCTTGGTAGCAAAGGAAATAGTCACATCAAAAGCGCAGACTTTAGATTTCATAGACGATGGAGAGGACTCCAGGGACCCTAACTTCACCTCTCCAGAACTAGTTAGGGCCTGGCATTTCCCGATCTCTTAGGGCAGGAGCTGAGGACATGAGTGGAATCAGCACAATAGATACAGAGTCTATTCTTGACTCTTCGTTTCCTCTCCTCAGAAGATAACTTGGAACGTCCAATCTCCATGGGAATCACAGCGGGTGACACTGGACGAAATTGAGGGTTAGAGCGAAAAGGTGCTTTAGCAGAAGTCGTTTTCTCAGCCTCTCTTTCACGAAATCTCATATCAACACGATGGCATAGAGAGATCAAATCTTCAAGTGACGAAGGAAGCTCTTGGGTAGTCAGTGCATCTTTAATTTTATCGGAAAGCCCCTGCCAGAAGGCGGCAACTAGGGCTTCAGTGTTCCACTGAAGTTCAGAGGCTAAGATCCTAAATTGAATGACGTACTGGCCTACAGTATGAGATCCTTGTCGCAGACGGAGGATGCTGGAAGCAGCGGAGGTCACACGACCTGGTTCATCGAACACACTTCGGAATGTAGAAATGAATTTGGCACTATCTTGTAATATTGGATCGTTCCTCTCCCACAGAGGGGAGGCCCAAGCAGGGCTGGGAACCTACCCCAAAGAGATAGCTAGGCAACCTTCTGGAACCGATGGAGCTACGGCCCAACACTTTTACTCAGGTTGGAGCATCATTAACCTGGCCCATGAACATCTGGTCTACTGGACACCTACTATGAAGCTCCTTTGGCGGTCTCCATCCGTTCCCCTTTGACGGAGTAGGCAGGTGAAGCGGTGGAAGCTGTAGAGCACAGGAGCTTCAATAGTAGCTGTCACAGTCTGTCCAGATGTTCCTTGGGAGGTTAATGACTGATAACACTGAAGTAACAGCTGTTGGCGGGCATCCTGTTGCTCCACACGGCTAACCAGATGTTGCAGCATCTCTTTGGCGGTAGGTTCCGCATCTGGGTCTGTCATGGCCTGATCTTACTGTCACGGGCACTAGGAGTCTTTACCCAGGGATCACCAGATGGTGGGCTTACCAGAGCAATGTAGATGGTAATAGAGTACTCTGGTAGCTGGGTGATCACGGAACATGAAATGATGGCCATAGACTCAGAGGATAGCAGACTCCAGAGAGAACCAAACACAGTCCAGCAAGATATGCAATACTCAGCACAGTCAATGAGAAGTATGCATACCGTGGTTCAGCAGTAGCAGTCAGATGGGGTTGCAGCGGTACCTGAGCGGCTGGAGACCGACTGGATAGGAAGTCCCTGGATAGGTGAGGCAGCGGTCTAGCAGGTGCAGCGCACAGGTGAGTAGACCGGCAGGGACACGAATCCACAGAAGTCAGCAACACGTGGAACTGGACTCATAGAGGACCCAGGAGAATGGAGATGATCCAGCAGAGGGTAGTAGATGAAATACCAATCCAATGCTGACAGGAGGGTAGAGGCCAGTGGAACACGTGAAGGCGTGGAGAGTGGATCAGCAGGAGATGGACGATAGCGCTGACCACAGCGGCAGGACTCAGCGGCACACGGAGGTAACCAGTAGCAACCACAGGAACCAACAGCGATGGGCAACAGGAGTGCAGCGCAGGGCAGGAGCTGTTGATAATGAAGTGTAGCAGATGGTCATGAAAGCGGCAGTCTCGAGGAAGCCACAGCAAGATGAGATGAGACTGTAGTGCACGGAGGCAGCGGATAGTAATCAGCTGGCAGTCACGATGTGGAACACAGGCGAGTTGCAAGCAGGAGGCTGTAGTGCACGGAGGCAGCGGATAGTAGCCAGCTGGCAGTCACGATGATAAACACAGGCGAGTTGCAAGCAGGAGACTGTAGTGCACAGAGGCGGCGGATAATAGTCAGCTGGCAGTCACGATGATGAACACAGGCGAGTTGCAAGCAGGAGACTGTAGTGCACAGAGGCAGCGGATAATAGTCAGCTGGCAGTCACGATGCTGAACACAGGCGAGTTGCAAGCAGGAGACTGTAGTGCACAGAGGCAACGGATAATAGTCAGCTGGCAGTCACGATGATGAACACAGGCGAGTTGCAAGCAGGAGACTGTAGTGCACAGAGGCAGCGGATTGGAATCAGCAAACAGACTTGATGAGGAGCAGGTGAGTGAAGTAAAAGCTGGAGTGCACGGAGGCAGCGGATAGCAATGAGCAAACAGTCACATTGATATACAATAACGTTGAAGTGGTTTAGAAGACTGTAGTGCACGGAGGCAGCGGATAGGAATCAGCAAACAGTCCTGATGATACAGTTGATGGTAGAAGTGGTATGGAAACCACAGGAATAGAAGTGGTTTGGAAACCACAGGAATCAGCAGCGCTGAATACACGAGGAACACAGGAACACCTTCAGAGACTCATGAGGAATGAGACTCCAAGATCAGGCAATGTGGTGGTGACCACAGGTGCTTAATATAGGGAGGTTGCCTGATCTGCCAATTAAGTTAAAGGGGTATACACTGAAGTATAGAAAAGGGCTGCGCATGCGCAGACCCTCAAGATGGTGGACGGCCACGGTTCCTAAATGTCCGGGAAGAGGCACTCACGGTCCGGTGAGTGACAATATGAACTGTGAAACATTTTCCTTTTGAAGCTCATATTTCCATATACCTGTATAGGCTTCTACATGCTGCCTACAATGATCTCCAGCTGTGATCGGCCCCACACAGTTTATTCAAGTGTCCAAAACTCCCTCCCAGGCCAGGCTGTCTCACAGTAGGAGCCATTTGAAGCTGTCACAGGTGACACTCTTATCTTTTCACACTGGAATGTGCAAAGCCAGTAAATACATTTACATCAGACTCTCTGTCTTTACATTTCACACTTTAACTAAACTTATCAATGGATTCATTTGATATAACATATTTACACTGCAGTTATGATTTATCCCTTATAAATAACTGCAAGCTATGTTCACGACAGGCTGCATAGCCGCAGACCAGTCAGAGTGGCCAGGCTGACCCCTTCTACCTCTGAAAGCGCCTTTATTAAGAACGTGAGCTCCAGAACTGGACGATGGAGCAATGGAAGAAGGTGGCCTGGTCTGATGAATCACGTTTTTACATCATGTGGACAGCCGCAAAGAACCACTGGTGTAGGAATTACTGGTGTTTCTGCTAGCTTCAGAAAGTGGCTCAGATCTGAGGTCACTCTTTGTTCAGTCAGTAAGGAATCCTTCTAGACATTTGGGGCTTGATTCATTAAGGAACAAAAAGTGAACACAATTTGCATTTTTTTTTTAAACGGACGGAAATTGCAAGTATGTACACCCATATTCAACAAGAGGATCTCAAGAAACATTTCTAGTTGAATACGGGTCTAAATACCCCCTGCCAACATGGAAAATGCCACTATGTAGACAAACACCACACACTGCAGGATACACACATTACATATGTATATAAGTCCCAGAAGTGTTAATATGGAGCACTACACTCCGTCTCCCAACTTGGTAGTGGTGTTCCCTGTGATCTAGTGAAGACATGAAGTGGGGCAGCCTCCAGCCGTCCGCATCGCTCCACTGAGCATGCACAGACAGGAAGTTCAACTCTTAACTGAAGCTGCATCTTTTTTATGTTCTCTTACTTACATATAGATACATAAAGTGACCGGAGGCACAAAATATATAAGCAATCTGTTCTCTGACATTGCCTACAATATAAGCTTACCATCTGCATATATTAAGTTTGTCATATTGTCCGTCAGCTACAGTCAGTATCCACTGTGAGCAACTGTGTGTGTGTATGTATATGTATATATATATATATATATATATATATATATATATATATAATATATAAATGCTTAGTGGCGTCTGTGTGTGTGGGGGAAAAAAAAAACAAGTTGCAGCGCCACCTGCTGGGCAGAGTTATACACTGACCTACTAAATTCTTAGTGTGTGTGGGGAAAAAAATTCAAAAAGGGCTGAAATTTGGTAGGGCTCAAACTCATTTTCGTGAGGTAATTTTACCTCATGAACACACATGTGTAGAGGCGTGCGTTAGTGTGTGTGTGTGTGGAAAAAACTTTTCTCAGAAAGGGCTCATCCAATTGACCTGAAATTTGGTATACTGACATTATTTGACAAAAAAAATAGAATAGTCAAGTCAGTTAACTTCCATCATCCCCCCTTCCCCCCGTGGGAGGGGTAGTAAAGGCTAAATTTACGAGTTGAGGGGTCAAACTCATTTTCGTGAGGTAATTTTACCTCATGAACACACATTAAAAAGGCCGCTTGCGTCGGGAACTAACGCTCTTCCCCTGAGGAGGCCTGGGCTAGGTCCAAATGCATGACAAGAACCTTTTTAAGACCTTAAGTAGCTTGATTTGACTAGAATGCATGAGTATCATGCACGGGTTAACTTGTGTATATATATATATATATATATATATATATGTGCACATCCATATCAACTGTTGCTACTAGTTCTGAAATAAAACCAACAAATTGGTTAAGACTAAAAGCTTCTTGTGGTTTAACATCTACCATCCACAACACTGACACCTATTACATATAACAACACAAGTGCCCCGATAATATGTTTTTTAATTTGACAAACACACCTCTTTATCTGAATCATAGGCCAATGTGCATAATACACTTAAGTGTATCAGTTATAGCGGAATGCAAAAAAATGTGCTGTGTTCCCCACCCTTTCCCCCCAAACAGCACTAGTGTTGATTAAGCTGTTTGGGAGGTGGCGCACACCTTTTTTAAAAAAAATATAATTACTTTTTTACTTCTGTTTTTAATACTACAAGGTCTGTTGCACCAGCAGAAAGCACCCGCAAAAGATCCCTCTCCTAGAGACCTATCTGTGGCTGCTTTCAACTCAGCATAGCATGTAAAGTGCGTGAACACAGAGAGGTGCAAGTGGGAGAATCGTCTCATTCGGAATGCAAACTGAGATGGATCCTTAGCCAAGAGTGCCTTTTGTGCTGATCAGTTGGACTTGTGCCCAACTCTATATGAGGCCCTTAATGTATGTGAACTGGGTTCTGGATTGCAAATATTAAGTCTATGAGCATTGAGGCTATTGAAGCTCACCAACTGATGGTCTCTCATAGTCTGCAATGACTGATAATGAAGTCTTCATTCAGTTACATAACAAATGTGCATAAAATATCAAATATCTCACTTAATGTCATTGTACAGATACTTTTACATTAGTTGCTCTTTTATATAAAGCTTGTATCTACAGTTACATGCAGGCTAGGGCGCAAGACTTTTCTATGGCACATAGTTTTTGTGAGTGAAAGATTATGACAGGTAGAGGTATTTACTGAAATTAATTTTAAAATATAAGAAAATAGTGCTTCAAAAGTAGAAAGAAAAATGTAGTACTGTGAAATTTTAATCTTGACGTATTCCCATGGTAAATGAGTAATACTTGGGCAGACGCTTGAGAAAAAAATGAGGCTGTGAGACAAGGATGACGACAGACACAGATGTGACAGCCCCCTCCACAATCACCCTCAGTAGCACTTGCTCATGCCTTCATTTTGCTATTGTCAGGCGCCGTCCCCGCACTCACTATCGGTGCCAGGGACGGACGCCTTCATTTTCCGGCAACTCGTCCCGTTGCTAGGCAACAGGACACCATCTTCTTCCTTCGGGGCTCTCTCTCTCTCTTTTCCAGTGCGCATGTGCAGTTCACTCGCATTTCCGCTGCCAAGCAACGGACCGTCAGCTCCACTGCCATCAATCATATAAATGGCTCCTCTATTTAAACCTGCCTCTAACACCTGACAGGCGCCAGAGAATCCTTGACTTCCAATGCTCCAGCGTTACAGCCTGTTTCCCTGCTCTCTAACTGACCTCCTGTATACCGACCCGGCTTCCTCTGGTTCTGCTCCTGGATCTCTCTTTGGTCTGATTGCTGCGCTGTACCTGATTTTTGGCTTGCTGACTCTGATTGTGTACCTCGTTTGCCTGAACGGTTTGACCTCTGCCTACACCACCACGTCTGTTCACCATCCACTTCGCTGACAGCTAACTTGGAGTGCCTTGCAGCAAACTCCAAACTCCCTTCCGGGGGTCCCTGGTGAAGACCGGGGGCATGCTTAGACTCCGCACCTCCTAGCTTAGCAGCACAAATATCAGCAAGTGGTCTTCAATCCCCAGGGCCTGATTAAGGGTTCTGGCCGCCCTAGGCTAATACGGCCGTAGCCCCCCCCCCCCCCCCCCCCAAATATATAGGTGTATAGGAACACTCCTGAATATGAATGTTCAGGTGTATTCTCCAGCATTCAAATTTAGACAGATTGTGTCATTGTCTCTTACCTGTTCTTGTTCTTCTCTCTTGCAACTTTGTTATCCTCTCTCTGGCTTCTGGAAAGTTGGTGTCCTGTTTTGAAAATGCAAAAATTTATTATAATGCAAAATGTTAACAAACCCTGAATGATTAGGCCCTTTAGTTAAAACAAAACACTCCATTATGGCCAGCTAAAAGTACCCCATTGTACAGGCATATATAAGCAACATCTGAATATTTGTGGTCAATCAAATACAAACCTCTACCAGCCCCATCTCACTAATATTTAGTAATCTAGTGATTGCTGAGACCACAGAGAGCATCCATGTGACCACCACACAATCATAAGATTATGCCCCCCAAAGCTGCTCTATTTTTTAAATACCCCCCCTGCAGCCATTTTCCTTACCTCCCACCCTGCATCCATCCCCCCTGCAGCTATTTTCCTTACCTCCACTCTGTAGCTATCCCCCCGTCACATCAAAACTCCCCCAGTCACATATATCCGCCCCCCTCCTCTGCCCTCCTTCACACATATCAACCTCTCTCCCTCCCTATAGATTTTCATGGCAGCCCCCCCTCTCCCTCCCTATACATATGCATGACAGTCCCCCTTCTCCCTCCCTATACATATGCATGGCAGCCCCCCTCTCCCTCCCTATAGATATACATGGCAGTCCCCCCTTTCCCTTCTTATAGATATGCATGGCAGTCCCCCCCTTTCCCTCCCTATAGATATGCATGGCAGTCCCCCCCTTTTCCTCCCTATAGATATGCATGGCAGTCCCCCCCTCTCCCTCCCTATACATATGCATGGCAGTCCCCGCCCTTCCCTCCTTA
This sequence comes from Mixophyes fleayi, assembly GCF_038048845.1. Taxonomy (NCBI): domain Eukaryota; kingdom Metazoa; phylum Chordata; class Amphibia; order Anura; family Limnodynastidae; genus Mixophyes; species Mixophyes fleayi. The sequence goes on along the minus strand of NC_134402.1, from coordinate 242,977,321 downwards.
TAGATATGCATGGCAGTCCCCCCATTTTTCTCCCTATAGATATAAATGGCAGTGCCCCCCCTCTCCCTCCCTATAGATATGCATGGCAGTCCCCCCTTCACTTACCTGTAGTTGTGCTGGCCAGCGTCGCTCCTCACTCCTCAGATCAGCAGACAGGAAGTGAAGACTTCCTGCTTCCTGTCTGCTGCATAGCAACATGCAGTCTAATGATTGGCTGCCGATTGTCAAGACCTCCACCCCCCTCCCCCGCGGTGACCCCCCCTCCCCGCGGTGACCCCCCTCCCCCACCCCGAAAACAAAAATGAATGAAAAAAAAAAAAATCTGCAGCGTCGCGCCCCCCGGGACCCAGCACTCCAGGCTGCAGCCTGATCAGCCTAGTGGTTGATCAGGCCCTGTCAGTCCCTGTATCTCGTGACAGTTATACAGTTCTGACTAATGAAATGATTGATTGACAAAGATTTGCAAGAACATTTTAAAAAGCCCAATGGGGCTGAGTTTTTAAAACACGGAAATATAAACATTGGGGGGGGTGAAGGAGGCATGATTTTAAATTAAGGAAAAGGTAATTTCTACCTACTACATACCTGGTACCTGGTATGGTTGGCGAGTGGGTGCTACGTGGGGATCCGCCTAGGCAGCCTGAGCCCTTAATCAGGCCCTGGTCATTCAAGTTCAGCAACCAACGGTTTTTTAGTTAACGCTTACCCATGTAGCATTTAGGCCATTTCACATCTGCAGCCTGGGATTTCCGCAAAGTACATTGTACAGTAGTCAGTTAAGTGTCAAAATAATTTATGCTAACGGATGGTCTTTAGTTTTGTATTCCATGTGTGAGAAAAAACATAGTATCCATTGAAAAGAATTTTGCTTTGAATACATGTGTATTACAATTGTATATATTTGTATTCTCAATCTAGGTGCCTTGCTATTATGAGGAGTCTTTTTCATTGAACTTTGATTTGGTGGTGGCACTAGATGGTTATGTACCTTGGTAATGCAATTTGTTCCTTATCTCCTCTTTCCGTAGGCAGTGCTGGGCCCTCTCGTAGCCATCGCTTTGAAGCTCTCACAGATCCACGAGAGGACCGGACGGAAAGGACCCACTGTAATCACCTGAACACACCTTTCAGAAATCACTATGGGCCAAAGAGTGTATGAAAGAACGAGATTATTGTATCTTTAAATAAGCAATACCTTTGCTTTTGCTGTATGTGCTTTTTTCTCAGAAGAAATTATACATTTTCTGATTCAGTTGAAAAAAAACTAACCAATCAAGTGTGTAATTTTCATTCAGACAGCAGATATTATTGTTTGGTCACATGGTCACTGCATTAAGTTGCCCAACATAGACGCAAAGATTAAGGTTATCTGTGACTGTGAGCTAGAGCATGTGCCCTGTCTTGTATTCATCTTTTAGTCACTTTTTTCCACTTTCCTCAACATACAAATCATAGTATTGTGGATATAAATAAAAAAGGAAGACATTTATATTGTCAGTGGCTGAGAAATAAGCACACACAAAATATGCATATTACTATATTTTTGTTCCACTGAGATAAATCACATTGTTTAATCCATTTTCAATTAATAAATTCCTCTGAGATAAAATGCAACTAAATCTAAAAAATGAAAACACTCGTTTTTAAACTCCATGTAAGAGGCATTTATTCACACTAAAATAATAAATCGGCTTTTAATGGCTGGGGATATTAGTAAGAGTTTGTCGCTAAAAGTGAGTGGTACTGTGCTATATAGACATCGAAAAAAGGTCCGTCTTAGACGTGTTTTTCTCTGATTTTATTTTTTTGTAGCTGTCGGTTTCGTTACTGTCATTAGCGGACTTGATTAATCAAGTCAATACCTTGGCATGTGTGATAAGCTTACACAGAATTATAGCAGTGTCCTTAGAACAACTTTGGAATGTTTTTCTAAGTAAACAGAACTGTTATTAAATTTAAATAAAGGCACAACATTGTTTTCAGAGTAAACACTTGTAATTTGAACTTAGGAGATGATTATATTCTGCATTTATTTTGTTGAATACAAAGCTGATCAATATTAAACGCACTAAAAGTTCCACATTTATCTAGCTACAGTGTATTTTAAGTAAATAGCAGAATAAAATTGGATATTTTTTCGGTTATTAGTAAGTCATTCTGAGATCTATTTATGAAATAGAGATATCTCCTTTCTCCAGCGAAAACGGGTGTTTTACTGAAGTTAGGACTTCTCCCAATTCATCAATGAGCAAACAGTTTGCAGAGTTTTGCAGGATCCCTATTTAAGAAGGATCCTGATGGTACATGTACCAAAGGAATCCTCTTATTGCTATCGCCATACTGAGATGGCAATAGCATCGTCACTGTGCTGGCAGTGGAAGCTACAGTGCATCGTGCAGGTGGAACTTCACAGCCACATCCACCACCAATGAGAACACAGGGACAAGGTTAATTTCTGGTGAGTGACCGCAAACTATCCGACCACCTCACTGGAAATGCCTTTCCTTTGCATGTTTAAAGTAAGCTTGCGCAGTTGGGGTATGTAACTCTTTTCATCGCTGGGGACGGAGTTGCCACTAGCAGGTTAAAAGAGCCAATCCTGTTTGATGAGCTATTAAGGCAGAGCAAGTTCAATATTGCATTCTGGCTGCATGGTCTGACACAGCTGATAATACTGCAGCTTTGTCTGTCCCGATTCCAATACAAGTGTTTCTTCAGTTGCTAAGCAACAAATCATGCTTCTCTTCCCTTGCTCGTATGTAAACTGGCAAAGTTGGCCATGCATGCGCACATGCATTCAGGAATGGCTGGTGTAGTGGTGAGAGATCGCTGCCAGCCCGTATCGCCAGTGAGATGAGCATCGCTCAGTTGCCCTGATTTAATGGTAAATACAGATAAGAGATGATTTTCTATCACTGCAATAAGCAGTAATAGAAAATCTTTCATATCGCCTTCTGATGATAAATAGACCCCTCTGTGAGGTGTGAAAACATGTACAAGAAGATAACCATACAGTGCCCTGAATAAATACAAATCTTGTCCCAGATCTGTTGTTTGATCCATAAAAAGAGAGCTCCAATATCCCTTTTTTTCACTGCTTCCAAAAGTAGTAGGCACTCACGCCTCCACAGGCTCTATCTTCAAGGCATAACGGTCTGGATAATTTAGAATGTGATGTAACGTCTATGATTCTACTAGTTGGGGGAGAGAGTATACATTCATAAATTGATGGGAAAGCTTTAAATCACTAATGCATATGAAAAGGCTGTGAGAGTAATTGCATCACTAAAGTAGAATGTTTTGCCAGCAGTAAAGATAGCAAACAGAATAAAGTAGAAGTGTGTTTCTTCTTCTAGAGCTATGCAAACATTTGTGTTCCGTGCATACAGGACCTGTTATATACTTTTTCTCACATTGGTTTTCCTTCTTCCCTGACGTATTGACTGCACAATGGTGGGTTCTGATAGATTTCACATTGCATTACTCGTGTTTAAAAAAATCCTTAAATGCATAACAACAATTATAAATAACACAAGTGTTTCAAGCATTAATCACTAAATTTGTTTTACGTAATTGTGCTTAGTACAGTATATTAGGTATTCTAGTAATAGCTATCTCTATATAGGCTGTGCATGTCCACTTTGCTTGCTCTCTGTCATTTTCAGACCCTCTGGACATGACCATGCCTCCAAAGACATCATACTACAGCCCAGTGACATTAGCTTTGTCATGCCTCAAAGCTGTTGTATAGTGAGAAGATTGCATGAATAAGGTTTAGATAGAGACCAAAACAATGGCTCTATAGACAAACTAAACTAGAAGAGGTTTTAGTAGCATCTTTAGAGATGAGAAAGCCCTGACTTGGGAAAATTTGATACATTCATTAATACATTTTTACATTAGACAAATACAAAGGGAACATAAAAATTGTATGTTCTGATGAGGCGGAGAAAAGAAAGGAAAGGAGAAGTTCACATATCACACAGTAATGATTAATATCATTACCACGCGAGCTCGCTGTAGCTCTACCATGACTCCTCTTCTGGGTATTTCCACGCAAAGAAACATCAGAATGTCACGCAAAGAGTCAGAATGCCACTCTTTACTCCATATTTGCTTAGTACATAGACCTCTTAGGGGTATATTTACTAACCTGCGGGTTTGAAAAAGTTAGCATTTATTTAGTACATTCTACAAAATGACATCTAGAATTGTGCTTAGTACAGTATAATAGGTATTCTAGCCATAGCTAGGATACGTAATAAATGACGTTAGAACCTGATTGGTTGCTATAGGCAACATCTCCACTTTTTTAAACCCGCAGTTTAGTAAATATACCCGTTAGTATCCTAATGTGGTTTCACTGTTTTCCTTATTGGCTTAATGCACACTTTTGATTTGCAGAGAAAAACAAACATACCTTATTTTTATAAAATGTTTTGGAATTTCTGAAGCAAAAAAGCTTCTTGGAAAAGAATTGTGTAACTCAGTATGAGTGGGAGAACTATTGTTACATACAACACAGGATCAATTGTGCACATCCTCGTTTACAATCTACACAGTGTTTTTTCCGCACGTATCCTTTAGTTTCCACACCACTACATGCATGCATTATGTTTGCTTCACTAGGGGAATTACCAACATGGATTTTGTGCTTCAAGGCTATACTTTATAACCAGCAATCTGCCTGCAGTTAATGTAATTTAGATTATTACTATTACAGAGCGTAAGAGCCATTAATTTCCTTTCAGTGCTTCTTTAAACTGTGCTATTGTGTCAATAAAATAGAATACAAGTTATGTTTGTCTTCTTTTATGTTTAATTACATTATTTGATGTTTATTGGACGTTTGTGTTTTTGCAACTGAAAATAACAAGTACATCATATCAAGTTCCCTATACTAAACTTATTTTAAGGGGCAACTCACTGAATTTGCAGTGCGCTTAAAACTACCTCATGACATCTATATTTTATGCTTGGCACTCACTATTCCACGAAGTTGTATGAAGTACACAATGTATCTTCACTGAAAAAAATGTGGTGTGGGGCTTATTTACTAAGTATTCTCCTACACAGAGAGAAAACTCCTTCTTCTGGTATGAACATGCTTACTTTTACTGAGTGCATAAAAACACAGAATGTCCAGTACAAAATCTAAAAAAAACATTGAAATGCTCTGTAATAAAAATGGAAAAAAATAAAACAAATAAAATAAATAAAATTGTCATATTTGCGTATACAAATATTATTTCACATTAATTTCCAGGGGAATATACTGAAGGACAGGTGCATCTAAACCATTCACTCATGTAGCATGGTAAACCCTTACTATAATGTGACCACCGGACATGATCATATAGTGGCAAGAGAAAGTTTGTATACCTCTTAGAATTAGGTGTATTCCTAAACAACAATCTATAATGTATCTGTACATTAACTAGCCTAAAATGTGGTCCTAATAATAGGTAAAGGTAACCTAATTAAACAGGTATGATAAAATGCATCATTCCCCAAATAAAAGATATTTATCAATATATGAGAACAAGTTCATAATGCACTTGAGTCTGGAAGGGAGCACTAAGAGGCATATACTAATAGGTGTTTTACTGTGAGGTTTTCAAATCACCACACATTGGATGTATTTTGTAAAAAAAACAGGAGGGTTAGTTTAATACCCCCTCTAGCATTAGTAGCCTGCCTCCCAGTGTCTGCAGACAGGGATCACCTGGAGGGCATGTCAGTGATGAAGCACGGGGTGTGTGGCCTAGAAGTGATGAGTCACTCATAAGGCGTGGCCGAGCTACATGGGGAACAGAGTCTGTAATGACTGATTTCCTGTGCAACAGAGGCCTGAGCATAGTAGCTGGTACCCCAGGATCGGGCCTGGGAGCGGGTTTGTGGCAACACTACAAGGAGACATAATTGAGTGTCCCCTTCGGGAATGCTCGTTAGGGGCAAGACCACAAGTAAGCGGTGGGACCGCTGCATATTGCAGAGAGGACACATTAACAGAGTGGAAGTAGCTTAAGGAGATACTTAAGCAATAAATTGGAAGACAGAAAGAACTCCAGATAGAGAGGGGGCTGCTGCCTGTGGCAGCATGCCTGCGCTAAGGGAAAAAAGAACCTAGTGGGTTTGTTGCAAAAATCTTAGGGTCAGCAACCAAGTAAATGTGACCCAGGAGCGGTACACTAAAGTGTCAGAGGCTAAGCGAGTAAGAGTGTTATCATCACAGAGGAGGGGTGAACAACAGTTGAGAATTACACAACATATTTCAGAATTGCAGTGAAGAGAAACTGACCCTGGATGAGGGAAATGTTTTTCCTATCAGAGTGAATGTAAGATTCAACTGAGTACTGGGGGTAAATGTATCCAGCGATTTTCTCAGGAGAGTTGAAACTCTCTAATGTATGAACCTGAGATTTGATGTAAAATCGCCAGAGATGTGTCTCTATCAAAATCACTATTTCAAAAATTGATAGAGATCAAAGTCCGAGAAGAACAGAAGACTGCAATCAACTAGAGGGCCCTTCTGGCAAGAAGAACAGAATATATTTACAAGCATGGACATTTGGAATTACAAATTATTTGGGACACGGTTTTTAAACACATTTGGATTAAAAGCTGCTGACAACAGATGAAGACATCAAATTGGTGAGTATATTGGGGTTTTATTATTTTTAATAAATTTATGTGGTATGAATGAGGGGTTTAAATGTATTTATTGGGGTTTTATTATTTTTAAGAAAAAGTGGTTTTAAACAGGGAGCTGTGGTTTATTTAACATTTTGTTTTTTGGAACTACAGGTCTCAGCCAGCCATTGCTGTCAGGGCATGTTGGCACTTGTGGTTCTTCGAGTGCCAGCATGCCTTGGTTGCCATGGGTATGCTGGTGCTTGTAGTTATACAAGCATCAGCATGCCCACACTGTTTATGGCAGCCCGGGCTGGCTGAGACTTGTAGTTACACCAAACAAAATGCCGTCCGTTTGTTTTTTTAACTTTATAATCAATATTACGGTAGGAAGAGCCCTAGTACTTTCAGCACTGGGCTGGGTCTTCCTAGAGTGGGGGCCCACATGTTGTTTTTGGTTGACCCCTCTCCCTAGGGAATCCAGCCCAGGGCTGAACAGCCTGGGGTTGGTTTGTCATTATGGCAGGGGGACCCCTGCCGCGTGTCCCCCTGCTATAGTGCCAACCACCCAGGCTGGATTGCTTAGTTATGTGAAAATTGAGGGGACCCCGCGGCACATTTTTCCCCAATTTCCATGCAACCAGCAATAAGCGGGCAGCACTAGGGTAATAGTGGTCGGGCAGACGGACCCAGCGCATTTTTAAAAAAAAAAAAAAAAAATCTCTATTTTTAAATTTTTGACAGCCGCCGGACCTGCGGCCAGCGTCGGACTGGCCCACCGGGATACCGTAAAAATCACCGGTAGGCCCCGCTGCCCTAAGGCCACACCCCCTCCTGGAAGTGGGCGGAGCCCATAAAACTCACCTGGGGCGGTGTCCTCCTTGGTGTCCCCGCTGCCCTCCCCGGTGTTGCTGCTGCTGCAGATGACAGTCATCTTTCCCATGTGATCGCAGCTGCGATCATGTGACCTGCCCCCTCCTCCTGTCAGCTGACTGTGATGATCCCGCCGCCGCTGAAGGACTAAGGAGCAGAGAGGCTGCAGCAATGAAGATATGGGTAAGTAGATTTTTTTATATACATCTGTGCTCTAGCTGCAGGGAGAGCAGAGTATATATATATATATATATATATATATATATATATATATATATATGTGTTACTATTTCTAGAATAAATATACTATTTTTACTTTCATTTAGTGAATATGAAAGTTGAAGCCTGGGCATTCAGTTCCACCAGCTAGCCGTGACATACATGCACATGTATACCAAAACTGGCTGGCGAGGTGGTGAGTTAAGTCTAACCACTATTTATGCAATAAGCGGCGGTAGAAGTGTTCTGGTATACATGTGCCTTATTACCGCAGATTAATCAATAGGACTGTTAATCATTTATCTAATGTAACATTATTCATACCTCCCTACATTTAAACATATGAAACAGGGACAGAATTAGCACCTCTGATAAAAATACCTATTTTGGGATGAAACATTGGCCATTTTTGTGTGCAAAATCCGCCTCTTTTGGGTCTGCGATGTGGGATTGTTCCGCTGAAATCGGAACAGTAGGGGGTATGCATTATTTACTCAGGGCACCATTTCACATACTGTATACAATACTGCCCTGGTTTGCTTTAAACCAATTAGATGGTTGGATCCTGGAGAAAGCAGCATATTCTTATAAAGGGCTCATACTTTGAAAAAGAAAATTCCTTTTATTTGTGGTTTTATATTTGTGCTGAGCTGATATTATTGATGAAATTGACAGGTACAGCTATTGATCATTTGATATTTTAATAAAACAATTTGCCTTTAATTTTCGTTGTCCTTTAGCATTGTGTATGACCATGCTGTAGGTTTACAGTGATACACATTTGACACATTATGATGACATACAGATATTTTGATTATTCAAAGATTCAGATGAGTGCATGTGCTTGCATGCAGGTTGCTCTATTAAAGCGGCTGTTCCTTTTCTCACCATCTGTATTTATATAGAGCCTTAAATGATGAAAATATACAAGCCCTAATTCAATATAATGTAGTTTGCATTAGAATAAATGTACAAATATGTGTGTGTGTGTGTGTGTGTGTGTGTGTGTGTGTGTGTGTGTGTGTGTATGGAGAGCACTATTCCATGGCATATGTGAATTGGGGGGCACTATTGTGGGCATAATATGAATTGGGGACACTATTACGTGGCATATGTGAATTTCAGGTACTACTGTATGGCATAATATTGTTTTGGGGGCACTACTATGTGGCATAGGGGGGCTGCCTATCTATACTAAACTATAGTGGGGGGGCTGCCTATGCTAAACTATAGGGAGGAGGGCTGTACAGAGAACAATATAGGGAGGGGGGGGTGATGGGACCTTTAATTTAATGCTGGGGTGGTTTGGGTCTATAATTGAATGTGGGGCTGAGTGTCGGGAGGTAGGCTATCTATTAAATGTGAATATTAATTATTTAATGCTAGGAATGGTTGTGAGAAATGGATGTATTAAATGTAAATGCTATTAATTTATTGCTGGGGCTTTTTGGAGGGAGGGTAAAAGGTTTATTTATCAAATGTGAGTACTATTACTTTAATGTTGGGGCTGGAGAGAGGCCTATTTATTAAATGTGGGTGTTGTTGATTTAATAGCGGGGATGGTTGGAGTTTTCTAAATGTACCCATTATTTTTTCCAAATAGGACCCTCAACATTCCAGGATCCAGACAAGCAACTAAAGAAACCAGCAGCCACAGGTGGTAAATGTGACAAGAACAGGTAGGACAGTCTGTCAATTGTTCTGAGTCTAGTGCAGGCTTGGCTAACCTGTGGCACTCCAGGTGTTGTGAAACTACAAGTCCCAGCATACCCTTCCAGCAATAAGCTGCTATATATTGGCAAAGCATGCTGAGGCTTGTAGTTTCACAACACCTGGAGTGCCACAGGTTAGCCAAGCCTGGTCTAGTGGGACAATCCCAATTTTTGGTGACTGTTCTGCCCAATCTAAGGGGCAGGTCAAGACTGTGTACTCTTTATATAGACACTGCATTCTTTATATACTACACTATGGTGCTAGCTGTTCTTCGTGGGCTGACCACTCCCCCTCTAGTGTCTGGTCTCGCCTCTATGATGGCTGGCCACACCCCCTCTGGTGGGCCCCTAGCGTTGCAGTCCCCCGGTGGGCCCCAGTCCGACACTGCCTGTGGCTGTATAGGCAGAGCAGTGTAACAGGGATGTGTTTACTAATCTTGCAGCTAGGACACACAGGGAGAGTTTGCTAAACGGGGGTGTTTGAAATCTCAGCAAATCGCCAGAGATGACTAGCGATTTTGAAGATCAGTGTAAAAATCGCAGCTTAATGCACCTGGCGACTTGGGGACTAAAATTGCGGGTTATCACCCGCGATTTGCCGCGATTTTAAATTGCTAAAAAATCGGACCTTGATATATTTACCTCCTGGAGTGCAAGGGGTCTGCATGCATTAGATGTATGAGATACAGCTTAAAAGAATGCCTTAAGAAAGGGTGAAATACAACTGATTTGCTTTTACTTGTGACTGTAACCACACTAACTCTCTACCTGTGTGCAGTAGGAGTGAGGAAATGTTTACTGTTATTATTGCAAATTGAGATATGCTTAAGATTTGTGGAGATGGATTATGGAGAAGTACCATATTCATATTAACTCTTTAACATCTGTGCTGGAGGAGACTGGAGCAGTACATAGTTACTTTACTATTTTCAACCCAAGTATTGTGCTGGAGGGAAGAGAAGTGTAAATAAAGGGTTCTATTTTGTGATGGAGATGGTCTGGCACCTAATTTATTGTGAAATCATTTCACTGCACCACCAGACAAGAACACCCTATTCAACACCTTTAAAAAGACATTGTTGTACAACCTGTATTTATGGGGGCCCTCTAATCACTTATGCCCACATCCAAGAGCTTGCCAGAGCAGAAGAAGAGCACAGGTGAGGCGGTGCATTACTTGTCCATGCACCCAAAGACCATATACAGTGTCAGAATGTTACAGTTGAAAAAACCCAAACCACGTTGTAAAACCATTTTATTAAATAAAAATTCAGGGAACATGGCTCCCCAAAATTCATCAACCAGCCCCAGCACATAGCATGCCTGTGCTACAGTAGGCTAGTTCTCACTGTAACAGGCAAACCAGTAGCATGTCATAGTAGAAAGCCAGCACCAGCTTGTTCAGCACAGGACTGCAACATCTATGGTGGGAGACATGATGCCCCACTTCCCCAGTCCCACACTGAAAAGCATTGAAGCTTTTCCCAGACCCCATGTGCTGTGAGGGCTAGAGCATACTTGCCAACATTGGTAAGTGTTCTTACGGGAGGTCTGGCGGGGCAGGTGTGTGGGGGAGGGGCTCGAAGAATCTCGTCATTAGCCCCACCCCCAAAACGAGCATCAATAAAATCGGGGTGGGGCTACAAGGACGCGTGCACAACGTCACTAAGCCCTGCCCCTCCGTTTAATTGACAGCGCTGTCCAGGACCCGGGAGAATTGCCTGCTCTCCTGGACATTCCGGGAGAGTAGGCAACTATGGGCTCCAGTATTGTTAAATATTAGAATCGCTGTAGTGCCACCTTTGCACTTCAGTGGTCCCAGTATAATGGTTGCAAAGAGGCTTTTGCTTTTCTCACTTCTCAGCAAGCTTGTTCACAGTACAATCTTTTTATACAGTTAACATTGGTGATGATGTCACCAGTGTTTCCTGTAGTTTCCGGGGAGCCATTATTATTCACATGAGATCGTTTTTTTCATTAGTTCAACCATACTTGCCAACTTTGGAGATCACCCCTCCAGGATATCTCCAAAGTTGCCATATCTTGGGGGTGTGGCAATGCTAATCATGCCATTAGGCCCCGCCCCCTGCTATACAACACCAATTTTGGCCTATTGTAGCAGGCGAGTCCAGGATGATGCAATTAAACCCACATCACCAACAATTCAGAAGGTTGCCCTGCTCTTCCGGGAGGCCGAGAGTGCAATTAAAAATTCTTGAGTCTCCCGGACATTTCAGGAGAGTAACTATGAGTTCAACTATTGATTGAGGGTTTGAGGCCGTATTGAACTTATTTAGAGCCCAAAAATGCACATGTAAAAATAGTGTATTTCAGCCTATATGCTGAACATATCTTAAGATTGCCAGCTAGTGGCGGAACTACCACTGGTGCAGCAGGTGCGGTGCACCGGAGCCCATGGAGATATGGGACCCGCTGCATGGGGAACTAGTGAGCTGTAGGCCCCGCTTCCCTCCTCTCTGCTTCCCTGCACCGGGGCCCACCGCTACCTAGTTCTGGCGACGTTGCCAGCTCTCCATCTGTAGCATATACTCTAGGCTTACAGCAAGCATACTTACAACCACATACACATAATCAGTTTGTCAGTGTCATAAAGATTTGTAAACATTTGTTTTCATAGGTTAAACTCATTTGCTATTAAGCTTAATTTAATACAGCAGATATAACCTTCCTTCTCGTCTACATATGAAAGTAACAAACATTTTTTTTTTTAAAACAAATAATATTCTATAATATATGAAAGGTCAATGAAGGAAACATCCCAGAGGTCCAGAGATGAAATTGCATTCAGCGTTAGCTACTAGCAGCGATCATCATCATCAAAATGTATTTGAGCCAGCCCTTGGGCTGGTGCAATTAGTACGTCCATAAAAAGGAATATCTGTGTCTAAATCTCCTCTCATTTCCGCGAACATGCCACTATGCCTTTTCCCTCTCCCATCATACCTCTTCAGAAGCAAATGTGGATGTGTTGAACTGTGTAGGCATAGGTACTTGCATGTTTCTTTGAGGGCATGCACAGAATGAAATCATGCGCTATGCAAACAGGCGACTGTTCAGCTCTGCTTGAGGGCCTGAGTGACCCTCAGTATTTTCAGGCGCATTTTGACCAATGTAATAAAAATTCTAATTGAACAAAAATGTCAAATTACGAAAACTGTCCCAATGTTCCCTCACTCTTGATTCATTTAAGAGAAATGAGGCTAAATTGTGTAGTAATTTAGAAGAAAAATTGGTTAAGATTAAATTAATACATTGGGAAACTGGGATATGGGGATGCACCTAATTATAATGCACTAGAAGGACACATAGATGCAATTGCACAAAAAGAAATTCTCCGCACCCACATTCCTCAGTTTTGTAAATAAAACGTAGAACTAAAGGAGTGTTACGCTGAAGTTAATTGAACAGTTTGTCAAAGAAAAATACATTTGGAAAGCTGGCAGATATTGAACAAGTGAAAGTGAAATGGTATTGCCATTATTTTATTTATTTGAAAACTATGTTTCACAGCTGCAAGGTATACACAGTAAATTGATTCTGCAATGTTAACAGAAAAAAAAAAATCAATGTTATTGTTCATTGTTGCTGCTGTTATAGTAAACGATCATACCAGATCCATTCCATTCACATGGAGTACACATCCTACAATCACAATTACTGTTACATTTTAACCCAAGCCTCCATTTAAAAATAGGCTTGTTTTCTATTGTGACATTATTCAGTGAGAAAGGTGTCATAAAACCATTGCAGAGCTACAAACTTGTATTACATAATGGGGAAATTTACCAACATCAGATGGAATTTTCAGAGCCAGAATTTATCCCCATGCGATTTGGAGAGTGAAACTGCATTCGATGTGTAATGACTTGCAAACCCCTAAATTGCATGTGATTTAGCCCATGGTAAATTCTGATGTAAAACAACCGGTTTTATTTTGCCACTGCGACATTTACATTAAGTTAAAAAAGTGTACACTATGAGTATTGTACTAAATCACTAATGCCCCTTAGTAAATAAATAAATAACGGTGCCATGATAAATAAATACTGCCCCCGTAATAAATAGTTAATGCCCCATATTAAATAAATAGTGCTACAAGTGCAAGCAACCATCATGGGCTGTCAGAGCATGCTGGCACTTCTAGTGCCACAAAAGCTTGCACTATATTTTGTCATTATTGGTGCCCAATGGCCAGTGGTACCAAGAAGGTCCTAGTGCTAGTCAGATCATTTTTTCGGGTTCCTCAGGAGGATGGGCCCGATGCTGTGTAGGCCGGGCTGCTAGGGAATAATGTAAGGGATGGTCCACTTTTATTTATTTTAAACTTTTTTTGACACCCGAGGTAGCTTAAATAAAATTCAGTTTGATCTCTCTGTCATGTCAGAACCACATCTTTATTATTGTTATTGTTTTACTATTCAGCACGGCTTTGGCAAGATCTCCAAATCACAAATGTGGTTTAAGACTTTGTGGTTTTGTTTCATGTGATTTGATGTGTGGTTTTGCTGCTAGTAAATTGGAGGTTTAGAAAACTGCACATCAAATCATATGAAAAACTACAGTTTGCTCAAAATGAAGTTTCATACATTTCCTCCTACCTATGTGTTGTCAAGAACTAACAAGATCTTGGTATACATACAGTCAAGTCCATAAATATTGGGACATCGACAAAATTCTAATATATTGGCCTCTATACACCACCACAATGGATTTGAAATGAAACTAACAAGATGTGCTTTAACTGCAGAATTTCAGCTTTAATTTGAGGGTATTTACATCCAAATCAGGTGAACGATGTAGGAATTACAACGGTTTCTATATGTGCCTCCCACTTTTTAAGGAACCAAAAGTAATGGGACAATTGACTCAAAAGCTATTTCATGGACATGTGTCGGCTATTCCCTCGTTATTTCATCATCAATTAAGCAGGTAAAAGGTCTGGAGTTGATTCTAGGTGTGACATTTGCATTTGGAATCTGTTGCTGACGACTCTCAATATGAGATCCAAAGAGCTGTCACTATCAGTGAAGCAAGTCATCATTAGGCTTAAAAATTAAAACAAACCCATCAGAGATATAGCAAAAACATTAGGGGCTAGATTTACTAAGCTGCGGGTTTGAAAAAGTGGGGATGTTGCCGATAGCAACCAATCAGATTTTAGCTTTCATTTTGTAGAAGGTACTAAATAAATGAAAGCTAGAATCTGATTGGTTGCTATAGGCAACATCCCCACTTTTTCAAACCCGCAGCTTAGTAAATCTAGCCCTAGGTGTGGCCAAATCAACTGTTTGGAACATTCTTAAAAAGAAAGAACGCACCGGAGAGCTCAGCAACACCAAAAGACCCGGAAGACCACTGTAAACAACTGTGGTGGATGACAGAAGATTTTTTTTCCTGGGGAAGAAAAACCCCTTCACAACAGTTGGCCAAATCAAGAACAATCTCCAGGAGGTAGGTGTATATGTGTCAAAGTCAACAATCAAGAGAAGACTTCACAAGAGTGAATATAGAGGGTTCACCACAAGATGTAAACCATTTGTGAGCCACAAAAACAGGAAGACCAGATTAGAGTTTGGCAAACAACATCTAAAAAAGCCATTAAAGTTCTGGAACAACATCCTATGGACAGATGAGACAAAGATCAACTTGTTCCAGAGTGATGGGAACAGAAGAGTATGGAGAAGGAAAGGAACTGCTCATGATCCAAAACATACCACCTCATCATTGAAGCATGGTGGTGGTAGTGTCATGGCGTGGGCATGTATGGCTGCCAATGGAACTGGTTCCCTTATATTTATTGATGATGTGACTGCTGATAAAAGCAGCAGGATGAATTCTGAAATGTTTCAGGCAATATTATCTGTTCATATTCAGTCAAATGCTTCAAAACTCATTGGACGGCGCTTCACAGTGTACATGGCCAATGACTCGAAGCATACTGCAAAAGCAACTAAAGAGTTTTTTAAGGCTAACAACTGGAATGTTATGCAATGGCCAAGTCAATCACCTGACCTGAATCCGATTGAGCATGCATTTCACTTGATGAAGACAAAACTGAAGGGAAAATGCCCCAAGAACAAGCAGGAACTGAAGACATTTGCAGTAGAGGCCTGGCAGAGCATCACCAGGGATGAAACCCAGCGTCTGATGATGTCTATGCGTTCCAGACTTCAGGCTGTAATTGAGTGCAAAGCATTTGCAACAAAGTATTAAAAAGTGAAAGTTTGATGTAGGATTGTTTAGTTTGTCCCATTACTTTTGGTCCCTTAAAAAGTGGGAGGCACATATAGAAACCGTTGTAATTCCTACACTGTTCACCTGATTTGGATGTAAATTCCCACAAATTAAAGCTGAAAGTCTTCATTTAAGACACATCTTGTTAGTTTCATTGCAAATCCATTGTGGTGGTGTATAGAGCGCAAAATATGAGAACTGTATCGATGTCCCAATATTTATGGACTTGACTCTATATGATCAGAATACCACCCACATTTTTGTCGTTTCAGAAGCTAAACGATTAAGTGTAACAATGTCTGAAAAATATATATATTTCTATTTTAATATTACCTTTAGGGTGGGGGGTCCCATATGTCCCAGTTGTCCATGGACATTCCCCTTTTCCCACTTTTTCTTTAACTCCTAATATATTTCCATCATTTAAATGAGACAAGAGAAAATAGGCTCCTATGACTGTGTGGGTGGAATTTATGGCATTAGAAAACGTCTGGTAATATTTGTGTCCCTATTTTTCATCAAAGATTGATGGTTTACATGTTCTAGGGTAATGCAGGAAAGGCATTTGCCGTGAATGTAGACACCAAGAATTTCCGTGTTCCATTATAGACTTGACATTACTAGACTAGACATTATAGACTCATACATATAAATAAATTGGTCTTTCACTGATTTATTTTCTTTTCAATGGTATATTTATTAACATGATCATACTTGGTCCTTTTTAGTTTGCTGCCTGTGGTCCCCTATATTCACTGTCCCTAAGTGAGAGCACAGCTTTAGTAATATTAATATTACACATGTCCTAACATGTGTAATATTAAGGGTATAAAAATAAATAGTTACATTCATTAGTTGCAATAGCTAAGTAATAGACAGCTATGTTTAATGAAACAAACACATATTGCTACAAGTGCAGGAAAGCATACATAGGACAATAGAGCTACCAATGTTTATATTAGATAATATATATATAATAAATGAAAAATACATAGGCAACGTTTTAATTAAATATTTATTTTAACAAACATATTCAGGCAATAATAATAAAAAAAGAGACACTGTACAAATCAGCTATTACAAAGATACACTCAAAGCATACAAAATAGACAAATTAGGTGAATATGCTGTGGGCAAGTATGACACTGTCTAGCTGACAATTTTGCCTATATGTCTGCAGCATTTATGTAATAAACTCTAACATTAGAGAAAAACATCTCTTCGACCTGACAGATGTCCGATCGGCCAAGCCCGCTGACTTCTATCTATAACACTTTTATATAGCATAGGATATTAAACCTTTAATTTATTGTACATCTCACGCATCACCATTTCATTAGGTTTATGAGTAATGTGTCTTGATTTAATACTGGCACAAGAGTACAAAACTCCAATACGTTTTCCTAATACTTTTGTCATGAAATACAACCACAATCCCAGTATTTACAAAGCATCTACATCTAAATGAATAACTATTATAAACATATATTTATATACTACAGATGTCTTATCATGATGATTGATAATATACTGACACTTCGGACAAACTGTGCTGTGTCTGGCCTGAGTAATTACTGTATTGTATTACTATTGTAGCAGCATTATGGCAGTGTTTTCTTCTGTATGTCTTATAGTAATATAGAAAAAGAAAATACTGATACAACAATAGGAGCTGTTTAATAGACTTATTCTCTTCTTCTTATAATTTGGTCCAGTACATCTGATTGGCTTTCTTGATCTTTTGCTTATTTGCATGTTTATAATGCTATTATAGCATTACAAAAGCATAAAATGCAGTTGAATATGACCCACACAGAAAAAAAAATTCCATCCATGTGGTTTGTTCACACATCATGTTTTATGTACACCAGCTACGATTTCCAAGCTTTGCTCAGAAAGATCTGTATACATCTGGAAACCCAAATGTTGCACATCTGTAAACTTTGCAGATCAATATAATATGTAAACAATCTGCTTTTCTTGTCATGGGCCTCAGATGCACAGGTACAGTATATTGTGTTTCCCTGTCTGGTGTCGATCTGCAGAGACTTACTGCAGCTGTAGCTGTATGGATTGTGAGACTTGCCAACACCAAAATAATATTATTATTTTTTCTATTAACTCACCCTCTATTGGTCAACTGTGTTATTATGCATCTCTCAGATCTTTGTCATTATATGCTAATTACATATCAGTCATTTGTCTCCAAATTATTGATATTGGCAGTTTCTTGTAGTCTTTCTGTGCTCGCTGCTGTGCCAGATGTGGATGCCTGCAGTGACGCCTCATACGAGGGTGGAGGATCCTCACACAAATAGGTTTCATCCACAACATCCATGATGTTCTCAGTGTACAGTGGAGGGGGGATGTTGAAGCCCTCTTCGCACATACTAATATGACAGTTTGTATTTAAGAGAGAATTATCACGAATTACACTGTCATAGGATGGCGGGTAGTAATCTGGCCTGAAAATACAAAAATAAAATAAAGTTAGTTAATATTGCCACAGAGGCTCATATAAATGTATACAATAAAAGAAACAAATGTATAACATAATAAACAATATGGAACATGCAATGATTTTAAACTAACAAAATATTTCTGGGTGTTCTTCCAATAGTAACATTGCTGAGTTATTTTAACTATTGTTGTATTTTTTTAGGATTTTAATTTAATGTAGAGTAGTATTTTTTAACCCTCTCCACAAGTACTCCTAGCAAGACGTGGGTTCAGGATTTTCTAAACTACATATAGGTGAAATAATGCAATTGTCTTAATTGGTAATTATCTCACATTCCCTCCAGCAAGTTATTAATGGAAGTGTAATATGATGGGGATATTTAGGATGTGCTAAGAAACTGATTTAAAACATTAGTTCTTAATAACAATCTTAAAAACTGGAGGTCATGAAAATTTGTACTGATAAAAAGGACTTAAGCACTGACATCTAAGGTGCTTCCCTTAAATTGATCGTGAAATTTTGGTTCATCAAATTAGTACAACTGACCCACCATTCTACCATGTGCATGCTTGAAAACTATGGCTGTGCACTACCAAATTTTCTTTTTGTTGGATCCATTTTCATCAGGTACGGGTGTGAGGAAGACCAACTGGTAGCACAGACTACAAAGCTAATCATTGTAATCTGCCTGGTGCCTGAACAACTGGAAGAGAACAATTTGACACCACACCTCTCAGGGAATACTTTTGGTGGTTTTCTTCCATAGCAACCAATCAGATGTTTTCTTTCACTTTCTAAACTGCACTACAAAAAAACGACAACTAGAAGAACTTCAATTGCAGAAAGACAATTGATGCAGCTATTTCCATGTCCCTACACACAATTACTTAATTATTTTGCATGGAAAAAACTTGTTTTCAATTTGCTTCCTAGATATACATGTATCGACAATCTTTTAAGATTGAAACATTGCATATTTTGTTTAACTATATACGGAGAGCTCTTGTGCAGTTGTAAGTCTGCAGGAAACAATAGACTACACTACAGTGACATAGAAAAAAATCAATCACAGAATAATCTGAGTCTGTGTAACCTACCTGTCTACTGTCTCAATTTGTACTTGTTGTTGACTATGAATTCGCCTGATCACATTTTGGAACAGACTTTTGTGGTTAGCCTCATGATATGTGCTCCAGAAAATCCCAATCAGGAGAAGAATAAATCCTAATGGCATTAGAATATATGCCACAATGGCCTCATTCTGAGAGTTGTTAGAGTAGCTTGAGGATACGTAGAAGGCTCCCAGGCACACTAGAGCAAAGCCAATGATTAGGAGAGAGAATCGGAGCAGTGTATAAATGCTCGTCTTCATCTTCATGATTGGAGGCTGTGAGTGTCGGTTGAAACAAACTACTGATCCCTGTCATCTAGAAGCTTTATATGTTGTGGTGAGAATTGCCCTTTGGACAATGATTGATAGGAATCAAAGAAATGACACTCATTAACCATCTACAGGTAGTATTAGATGTCATATCCCCTTTGGTTAGATTTTTAATAGCTAACAGACACATATTCACAAGTTCTATTTAAAACTTACACAACTGCTTGGTTTTTTTTTTAACTATTTATTTTGAAAAATAGCAAACAAGAGCACAAAATAATCAACAATTAGTACATTTGCAGGGCAAGAAACAAAAACAAAGAGCAGTACATGTCATGGGCATATATCATTGAAACTGAGAATATTTGAGTAGCAAATATACAAAATAGCCAAAGTTTGTCAATAAACAGACAGGTAAGTATACAATTGTTACCCAGAAAGCTCAAGAAGCTATAACATTTTATAACAATATAATGTGGGGGGGGGGAGGGGGAGGGAGGACACTGGTCGCCACCGAGACTGAGAGAAGAAGAGAACACTCTTCCCGCTTTCCATACAATTCCTTACTCTTATTTTTCCCTTCCTAAGAAGAGGAACAAATAAATAAAAGAGGGGCAATAAAAGCTTCAGAGGAGATTATTACTTAAATTCTCTGGAAAGGGAAACAGCATTGAGAATCAAGAGTCAGGCCACCTATGAACATAGGAGGAAGGAGTTGGTACAAGAGGTATGTGGTTTATAGATAAAGCCACGGAGCCCAAATCTGGTGGAATTTATCATCCTTATCATGCAGGTGGTATGTAATCTGTTCCATCCGGGCAATAAACCAGATATAGGATCGCAGGGCCGCCATAGTGGGGGGGTTCAACTTGCTTCCAAGACTTGGCTACCAGGCATCGTGCGGCCGCCAGGACATGGGAAGCCATTCTCGCAGACTCTCTATCATCATCAATCAGAGGGTAACAGAGAAGAAAAGACCATGGGTCTTTCCGGACAGGGCATGGAAGGAGGGAGGAGAGGAGGGCCCTAACTCGATCCCAAAAGGAGGATATTTTAGGGCAGGACCACCAAATATGAAAAAAGGAACCCATCTGGCCACAACCCCGCCAACATAATGGAGAACTAGAGGGGAACATTTTAGTGAGTTTGTCAGGTGTGTAGTACCACCTATAATATACTTTATATGCGTTCTCCTTCACCAAAGTGGAAATAGAGCTAGTGGCGACCTGATCCCTTATGATTTCCCAATAGTCCTCCTTTGGGGGGGGCGCAAATCCCTCTCCCACTCCCTCTCATGCCTACCACCCGGAGGTAAAAGTGCATTGAGAATTAAGCTGTAGATAGAGGAGACCATGACCCTACCCAAAGGTGAGGAGAGTCATAGAGATTCAAAGGGAGACCTAGAAGGGGGGAGAGGAGCCCCCCCGAGGAGAGAGCCCACAAAGTGTCGTAACTGGAAATACTCGTAGAATTTAGGATGAAGACTTGGATATTTAGAGCGTAGATCATCCCATGAGATAAAGGTCCCCTGAAATAATAGGTCTCCCGCAATGACCCAGGGTCTATAGAAGGCAGAGGAGAGCCCAGGAGGAAAGGCAGGGTTACCCCAAAGAGGTAGGACAGCAAGAGAGGATACCGGTATCTTTAGATGGGGTCGGCAGGTCTCCCATATTGCAGCTGAGAATAATAGAGTTGGGCATTGGGAGGTGAGGGGCAATCTAGTTTGTCTTGAGAGACCCCATATACAGGACAAAATTGGAAAATTAAGATAAGCGGATTCGATGTCAACCCACGACAGTGCCACGGGGGGATCAAAGGAGGCTACAATCTGACTCAGATGAGCCGCCCAATAGTAAAATTTCAAATCCGGGAAACCCCTACCACCACCTCTAGTGGGTCTCTTTAAGAGAGCCAGCTTAATCCTGGGAGACCGGCCATTCCAGATAAACCTAGAGAGACATTTTTGGATGAATGTCAGATCCGAAAGGGGGACTCGGACAGGGAGGGTCTGGAAATAATAGAGGAGCTTAAGAAGGAGGTTCATCTTGACAGAGATGACCCTGCCCAGCCACGAAATAATCAGTGATCGCCAGGAGAACAACTCAGACCTAATCTTAGCAAAGAGGCCCGGGTAGTTCTCCCGATAGAGGGAATCATAAGAATCGGTAATAAAGATACCTAAGTATTTAATTTTCTTTCTCTGCCACCGGAAGTTAAACCGGGAGGTGAGTACCAGTCCCTCTGGGGAGGGGATATTAAGGAGGAGAGCTTCCGATTTCCTAATATTGATCTTGTAACCTGAGAGGAACCCATAATGGTGTAATATGTTAAAAAGTCCAGGGAGAGATTTCTCAGGTTGCAGGAGGGTCAGAAGGACATCGTCCGCAAAGAGAGAGAGAGCTTACTCTCCAGATTCCCCGACCGCACACCCTGTATGTTCGGGCAGGCCCGGATAGAGGCCGCAGGGGGCTCTATAACAAGGGTGAAGATGAGAGGAGACAGAGGGCATCCCTGGCGTGTAACGCTGGATATGGCGATAGGGTCAGAGGGAGAGCCGTTGATCGTGACTCTTGCGGAGGGTCGAGAGTATAAGGCTTGAATACCCGTGAGGAGGTTACCCGAAATCCCAAACGCCGACAAGGCCTGGGACATAAAGCTACAGGAGATCCTGTCAAAAGCCTTCTCGGCATCAAGGGAGAGAACAATGGCAGGGGCCTTCCTGGTATTAATTATATGAATCAGATCAACAACTCTCCTGGTATTGTCTCTGGCCTGACGACCCGGTATAAAGCCCACTTGATCATAGTGTATAAGGGAGGGAAGGACTGAATTTAGTCTATTAGCCAAAATTTTTGCATATAATTTGACATCTGTATTAAGCAGGGAGATAGGGCGATAACTAGCGCAGTCATGAACATCTTTACCCTCCATATGGATGACAGAGATCCAAGCCTCTAAGGAATCCCTAGACCAGGAACCCCCAGTCAGGATTGAGTTGAATAGGGTGTGCAAACGGGGAACCAGGAGCCCAGCAAACCTCTTATAGTACACAGCAGTAAAGCCTTCCGGCCCTGGAGCCTTTCCTGTTTTCTGAGACTTTATGGTTTGTTCAATTTCATCCCTAGTAATCTCACCTCCCAGAAGGGTACTGGCCTGCGGAGAGAGTTTCGGAAGCTTAGCAGAAGAAAGAAAAGACTCAATCAACTGTGAGTGTTGCTGGGAGACTAAAGGATCAGACGGTTGGGGAAGATTATAAAGTTTAGTGTAATAGGATTGGAAGGCAGAACGTATCCGCTGAGGGTCATATTGCAAAATTCCATTGGAGTCCCTTATAGCCAGGAGATTCCGGGCCGCTATCTTAGCTCTGAGTTTGGTAGCCAGCAATCTATCGGCCTTGTCGCCCTTTTCGTAGTAGCGCTGATTGAGCCACTTCAGTTTATTGGCAACCTGGTGGGACAGCAGTAGATTTTATTCACCACGGACAGAAGCAATTTCCTGGAGAACCAAGGGATCAGGATTCAATTTGTGGCGTTGCTCTAAAGCTCTAAGCAAGTCCGTCAATTGAATAGTTTTAGCCAAACGAAATCGCTTAGTCCGAGATGCCAAGGCAATAAGATGACCTCGGATTACAGCCTTATGGGCATCCCAGAGAGTTATAGGAGAGATATCAGGGGTGTCGTTCATCTCAAAATATTCAGAGAGAAGTGAATTTAGGTGGGAAGTGGTTTCTTTATCGTGTAGGAGTGATTCGTTGATTCTCCAGGTTGCTCTAGGAGGGCGGTGAGCAAGGGAGGTGAGTACAGCGGAGACAGGGGCATGATCTGAAAAGGTAACAGGGAAAATTTGGGAGGAGCTAAGTTTAAGAGTGAGGTCGTGGCTGAGCAGGATCATGTCAATCCGGGAATAAGAATTATGGGGAGAAGAAAAGAAGGTATAGCCCCTGGCCAGGGGGTCCAATACTCTCCATGAGTCATACAAGTTATGGAGTTTCAGAAAAGCCTGTAGGGCAGCTGTGGTGTGGGCATCTCTCCTCGAGGGAGAGGAGGAGGGGCCTGTGGAACGATCTATAGTCGGGGCTACAACAGCGTTGAAGTCACCCGCAACCATAAGTTCACCTTGACGAACACGCGCTAACAAAGAACCCAGTTTTTTGAAGAACCTATGCTGGCCGGTGTTGGGTGCATAGAGGTTCACTAGAGTACAGGGGAGATTATTCAGAGTGCCTGTGAGGATCAGGAATCTACCTTCTTTATCTTTATGAGAGTCATGAAGTTCAAAAATTAAATGGCGTGCAATCATGATTGCTACACCCCGCTTTTTCTGCCTATGGTCACATGCATGAAGTGTCAAGGGAAATTTTCTGGAGCGAAGCTCGGGATGGAGATGTTGGACAAAATGAGTTTCTTGTAGGAATACTAAGTCCCCTTTAAGAGATTTAAGAGAGGATTGGAGTTTAGCCCTTTTCTGGGGGGAGTTGAGGCCCTTGACATTATAGGAGATAAGATTAAGGGTCATAGGAAAATCAATGAGAGGAGCGCTAGAGACCAGAAGAGGGAAGAAATGTCAGGGAAGAGGAAAAAAAAGGAATAATGTACATGGGAAGATATGGCAGGTGGCGACCAGTGAGGAGGAGGAGGGGAGAACCAAAGGTTAAGGGTACAAGGGGATCGACATGGCGGACCAAAGTCCACTTGTCGTAATTGCTGGTAGAGGATAGGACATGATGGACAGGCCATCAGGGGGACCAGCATAGAGCCCTAGGCTCTAAGGGGGGTAATGGTAGACTAGGAGCAACCACAGAAGAAAACGGAGGGCTGAGGGACCCAAGAGGGGAGTCCGAGAGACCATTCAAGTGTGTATGACCTATTGGGAGGGAGGGAAGTGAGGTGGGAATAGGGAGAATACTGGCCTCTACAATAAATGAAAAAAAGGGGAAATATAAGAAAGGAGAAGACAAAGGCAATAATTAACAGCAATAAACATATTATATGAGGTAGTACATAGCTCAATATCATTAGGCATATCGTAGTAGGCACTCGTGAGGCCACCTAGTGTGGCCCAAAAACAGAGCTATAGAAAGAGAATCAAATAAACAGCATAACAACCGTAAATACAACATGGAAACAATTAGAACACAGCATCACAGCTACTTATTGGTGGTGAAAGCAGGAGCTGTTGTGTTCGCCTCAACAAGTCTCGTCCCACCTGAAAAATATAAAGAACAACAGCTCGCCTTCACAGAGGGCAGGCATCAGGAAGGCAACAAATAGTATAAGGCATTACAGTGACAAGAGCCAACATTCTAGATTTAGTGCAGTAGGAAATGAAGGGCGAGGACATCTAAAGACATAAGAGCCTTGAGTTCCGTGTCAAATTATAGGACTATGACAGGAAGTAGCGAAGGCCACAACGAGACCCATAGAGGAAAGTGCAGGCGCACTTTGAGGGAGGGGCATGAGCGGGAACATGCCGGTCAGGGATCCGCAGATTGCTGTTTAGAGTGGCGAGGGACAGTTGACCAGTCTCTACGAGGGAGCCGTTGCGCTCTGTGTGTGGCGGGGCCCGCCACATTAGCAAGGGCTTCAGGAGCATCCTGGGAGGCTTGTTGATTTAGTCCAATCTTTCGCAGGAGGTCTCGTGCCTCGCCTAAGGTTTTAGCTGACAGTTGTTGGTTCTGGTGCCAAAGATAGAGACGGAAGGGAAACCCCCAGCGATATCTAATGTTGTTCTCTCTGAGGATTGAGGTGACGGGCTGGAATTCACGCCTCCGAGACAAGGTAGTGGAAGAGAGGTCCTGAAAAATTTGGAGGTTAGATCCTTCATAAGGTAGAACAGGAAGCTTTCTAGCTGCTTGCAAGACCGCCTCCTTGGTCGTGAAGTAATGAAGGCGGAGGATAACGTCTCTAGTTGTAGATTGACCCGATGGACGGGGCTTAAGAGCTCTATGGGCTCTATCCAGCAAGAATTGATCTTCCGGGACTTCTGGAGCAAGCTGGGAAAATAGTTTCCGGAGATAGGGGTCCAGATGGACAGATTCAACGGACTCTGGGATGCCTTTAATTCGGAGGTTGTTTCTCCGGGCTCGGTTGTCCATATCTTCTTGACATTCATGGATACTATTAAGTTCCTGGCGGATTTGAGTTAGGTTATCGGTCGTTGCTTCTTGACCTGAGACGAAATCATCCATCCTCCTTTCAATATGGTCCATGCGAGAACCCAATGAGGACACCTCTGACCTCAGACCATGAAGAGCGTGCTGAACCTCGGCGTGGACTGAGGACCGGAGCTCCTTCATTTCTTTAATCAAGGAGAGAAAGTCTTTTTTGGTAACTGGAGCGGACACATCTTCATCGGAGTCTGAGTCCTCATGAGAGTGGGGGGAACCCACTTGTTCTGTAGAGGACTTATTAGGGTAATATTGAGGGATATCCTTTGAATGAAGTTTTTTGTTTTTCGGCATAGCTAAGTAGAGACGGGTCAAAGATGAAGGAAGAATCGGAAAAAGTAGGTCAAATACAGCAAACTTCCGAGCAGAAGATTCGATCAGAAAAGGCCTCTCGGGAATGAGGCAATTGTTACATCACAGCTGCATACTAGGCAGGGACCCCAGCCATCCTTGGTGGGCCAGATGCGAAGTTAGAACATATGTGCAGACTCTTGGTATCGTACAGGGTGTAGGAGCTGCAACTGGTGGGCGACCCCTGGAATTTGACAGCTGGCACAGGACTTGCTCACAACCAATACTACAGATTTGCAAGAATTATAATTATAGAACAGCAGGTCTCGTAGGGTTCTATAACAGGTAGTGCAGGGTTGACAGCCAAATAATCAGCAGCGCAGGGCGCCTCTGCCACTTATAAAAGGGAGATGAACCTGGGTATTTTGTTGTAGGGGTGCCTTGGTTATTGCAGGGGAGACTTAAGCAGCAGGGCCCGAGACAGCAGCTGGGGCCGCATCCACAGAGATGGGGTACAAACACAAAGGGCCTCTTAGCTTTTCAGGCTGCAGTTTAACCTTATGCCCACCACTAGGCTAATGGTATAGGAGCAGGTAATGAAGTATCTTCTAGCCAGGCACGTACCTTCTCTCCTGTTTGGGAGGATTCAGTCAATGCAGGTCTCGCGGGCAGAAGGCTATTCCCTACTGCAGTCTCCTTTGTGTCATGCAGCGACCGGCCAGGTTTACAGCCGAGGGTAGAGGGAGGCTGATTATATCCTGTTCAGCGCACCCCGTTCCCGGGGATCCTCTAGTTATAATATGGGGATAAAGAGAGGGCTGAGGAGGCAGGTCCAGGGCCTCGCACCACGGAGCTCCACCCGGAAGTCCCACTGCAAAACCGGAAGTGGCGATGACCGCTGGGCAGCTCCAAACTTTACCCCGGGGACTCAGCCGGAAGTAGGCCCAAAGACCCGGTATGTGCATCCCGAGAGGCAGGGACCTCTGCCAGCGATCAGCGGAGTCGACGGGGCTCCTCAAATGGCAGGGGGCCCTATCCACCAGGCGCCTGCAAGCCCAGGACACAACTGCTTGTTTTGAAGTGCAACGTACTGATGTGTTCATACATTTTAATTGGTGATTTTCAAAGGAATATTCAAGAAGTTTTTCACAGCAATAAAATTATATATTTGAAGCAAATTACTTTTTATCTCAATGGTGTTGCATGTAATTATTACTAGTCTAATGATTTAAGGTGTACATCCGTATAGCTATAGATTTACATGATCTTTTATGAATTTATTGAATGCAGAATTTCTCATTGAACTGCTTGGAACCCGAGTGAAATCTATGAAATTATGAAATGAATTCCATTTGAGCAGATTTTAAATATTTTCATGTACATCATCAAGAAAATATAAACCTCTCAGATAATCAAGTCAGATACAGTGGTGCGTCTCTTACTCAAATATTTACAGGCTGTGGACTTGATTCACGTCCGAACGCAACTTGCATGTTCTGAACTTATGTGTAGTTGAGTGTAATTCCGACCCCATTGAAATCTCAAAATATGTTTCGATTTGAATCTGGGTGTAAGTACACTTTGCCTAAACAGTACTCGCCTTATGTAGACACAAAGAACAGACTGCAGTATACGCACATGTGTATGAACAATAAAAGGTCACATCAGATTGCATAAAATTGTTATTTGATCATAAAATAACATTTATCAAAATAATCATTTATATAAAAATCTATTGTAAAATATTTTTGGGGTATAATTTTTTTTAAAATGATTTACATAAAGATGATTTCAATGTGTAATGTACATACAATGCATTTGTATAGTATATCTTTGTTGCATACAGTTTTCCTGTGATAGCTAGTGACACACATGTGTAATTTTTAATTCAGTTTATAAAGACTATGCCATGTCAGTCATCACTATCAATCTACACCTACACCAGCCCTGTAATGGGCAAGTGATATGACTGATAACTTCCCTCTCCCACCTCTCAAGTTTTAGGGAATTGCATGCAGTTGTGTTCATTGGTGTAATGTCCATTTCTGGGCATGTATAGAGCTGTTTCATGCAAGATGCATTATGCAAATGAACGCAGTTCCAAACTTGAATCAGCCCTGTCTTGAGATGTTACATTAAGGATATTATTAATACATGCATGGTCAATCCTGCACATGCAGTTTATTTATAAGTTAATTTATTGGATACTGTTTGTTTTAGTACACATCATTAGTTTTTGAGGGTTTTTTTGTTTTTATTTTCTTGTTTAATGTTTTTGTTATCACTTTGTTTCAAATTAATCCTGTTGTTTTTAGATATATTGGTGAGAAAGCTGCCTCTGCACTAATATAATGAAAATTCAGATATTACTGTAGCATAATAAGTGTATCAATCAATAGAAGACTAATTTTATATTCTAACAATCATAACTGATTGAGGGACGACCCTAAGAATTTCCATGTGCCTAAAATACGAAGCAGCTTTTGGTATCGATACTGACTGACGCAACACATCATTAAAATGAAACATCTTAAATCTCACAAGGTATCAATGTTAAAAATCAGGAGCAGTACATTTGCAGTAGAGTAAGTCTGAAGATCAACCACCTCACAACACAAGGTCTTTCAAACATAATCTTGTTTTTGCAGACTAGATATGACAAAGCAAACTATGCGAGAAGGATATGGCTTGTTTTTGTCTGTGATGGCGGAATTGTGCTAATCACAGTTACTCTTTGACATCTACACAGTGAAATAACACTCAATCATCATTCCATTGTAGCAGAATGTTCCAAAGATTGTGTAAGTAGGGAAGGAAACTGCTTTATTACACAGGTCGATGTGGCCATAATACGTATAGCCAGCATTGTGCGAATGTTTAACAGAAAAGGTCATGCTTATAAACAAACACTAAAAAATGATTCCTTGCAGAATTTAGTGCTTCAGTGTCTTCAGTGTCTCTTTAGTCTATTTTTGTCATTATAATTCTTGTTCATGTTTAAATGCATGGCTGTTCATTGGTTTATTTTTTTAGGGGCTTGGGTTCACAGTTCATTTTCGTTTGTTATGCTTAAATCTGCCAAACTCTAGAGCAGGGTTAAACAGGCTGTTTTTGAACTGCAACCCTCAGCATTGTTTACCAGGACTGTCTAAGAATATGCAGCCCAGCAGTGGCTGGAAAATTTCAGGCTGCATTCGCCTGCTAGTATAAGTGCTTTAAAATGGTAAATACCTTCCTTTTTTCCAGAAAACAATGTGGAAAAATAGAAATTAACAACATGTACTGTTTTATAAAATATTCATATGATATTCAATATCATACATGCCAACTCTCCCGGAATGTCCGGGAGACTCCCGAAATTTGGGTCATTCTCACGGACTCCCGGGAGAGCAGGCAAGTCTCCCGCATCCCGCAACTGCCTTTCCAAAATATCTCGATTCGCGGTGCATCGCGTGATTTTGGCCAAAATATTGCGTTTGCCCGCGCCCCGCCCTCCAGTCACGCCCCTCTCCCGGACAGAACTTGCCGAAAATAGGCAAATATGTTCAATATTGAATATGATATTATCAGTGGCAAATTGAATTTTAAATAAGTATATAAGAGTACGTAAATATAGCTCCTAAGTATTCTATTAATAAAGAAATTGAACATTTGTCAATACTTCTGTGGAGGTCTGAATCAGACGACCCTGGCCTAAAAGAGGCTGACCCCACTATTGGTCTGCTTCCTAGTGATCACTTAGAACAACAGGTGTAGTCTACCACAAATATTACATGAGTATAATGAACTAAAAACTGGGGTGCAAGGCCGGTGTGACCACATTGTACAAACAAAAAGGCATAGGCTCCGATATTAAAGTAATATTCTGTATTAAAAGTAGGGAATGTTCACTGAACATATTGCAATACATGTTAAGCTGACCAACTCATGCCAAATCTTTCCATTCTGGCCAGCCCTACACTGAACGTAAATATAAACATGCATTACCATGGTATAAATACTAATATGATCAATTTATATGATTTAATTTTGGGTTAAGCTGTACACTCAGATTTTATTTTTATTTTTATTTTTATTTATTTATTTATTTTTGTTCATTTCATATATATACCATGTACATCACCCATTAATATTTATGCAACCAGATCTATTTATATATATTTTTCTATATATGTTCAAACATGCTCTTTTTTGTTTTGCAACTAGTGCACTATTGTTTTCTTTTGTTTTTTTCCATTATGCCTGTTGGATTGTTGTGCAATCACCAGTACTCAGATTTATTCACTAATTACTTAATTACTCCATTGCCTCTTGGCTGATCGGCACATCCGGATCTCTTTAAAAACTGGCTAGGAAGACCAGTTGGACATTACTATCCCTGAGGAAGCCCACTGGCCATTGCCACCGGGCGAAACGCGTTGGGGACTGTCCCTCAACTCAGTTTTATTCAACTTACTAGCATGCTAGCATCTTACATTACCATATACAGACATCCACATCGGAGACCAGCCTGTAGCGTGTATGCGCTCATCCGCAGCGGCACTACCGCTTCCCCTGTTTAGCCTCAACTTTATGAGAAAGAGAGAGACTACAATGGGGATTAGGAGGACTACATTTGGATCATCACCACCTATATTCTGCTGGGTACCTGTCCATTATTGGAGGCATTTTGATATCCATACATTTAATCTCAACACGGAGATATCCCGCAGCGTGCACACGCTATTTGAGCGGGATCATTTTTTCTTTCAACAAGAAGGAGAGGATTTCCTTTTAGGAACTAGAAGAACTTTCTTCCTCATTCTTGTTTTAATAATTGGCATTCTGCTGGGTGCTTTTTATCATTGAAATCAACGTTATATCTAACCTCATCAGCACAGACTCTGGGACCACTACTAAGTGCCTGTCTGCATTATAGACAGCCAGACATCCCTGCTTCATGTGAGTAACGGCTACCAATTTCATTTTTGCTTGCATTTTTCATCATCACCAACATTTTTATTTTACAACTCTGGACATTATATTTCCTTACATTTTCTTTTTGTGGTTCATATCAATTGTCATTTCATATTTTAGTAGCTTGCAAGTGCACTCTAACCATATTTGCAATCACACTGAGTTTGTAGTGTTTTTTACCAATATCATTGTTTTCGGCAGTGTCAATTGATGCATGTTAATTGTTTAACACATCTAAGCTGTCTCGTTCCGGCCAGAGCGTATTGTGGACCTATCCATATTAAATTGATATATCTTTCCTTTACAAGCGCCCAGAACCTGACTATTTTTATACGTATCAGATTTTAAATGTGACTAGCTATTCTGTGCCACAGATTAAAGATCCGTTCCTCCGATCCCCTCCTCTACCAGTCCTCTTCATCCTTCTCTTCATTAAATCTCTACCCCTCTCCTCCAATCTGCTCACTTGCTGGAGCAATGGTATGTGGGAGGTCTATTAATCTTTTACGGGGGTGTATTAAGGCCATGTGGGGCTGCTGTGGGGAATGTATTAGTGTCATGTGGAGGGCGATGAGGGAGGTAGTATTAATGCCATTAAATGGGAGATATGAAGCAGTGGAAGTGGCACTGTAGAGTTTTTACATTAGTGTCTATATAATTAACATACACTTACGCCAACACATATATCTTCCTCCAGCCAACAATCTTTTGCAACGTCAAGGTATGTATATATGAATTCATATATTGCCAATTTGTCTAGAGAAGGTATCTTTACTGGGACAGAAGGGAGGAGGGGAAGGGGGACCGGACGCATTATCTTGCCTAGGGTCCCATGGTGTCTTAATCTTGCTCTGCTTCTTTGGTTGAAGTACATTATATCTACAAAACCATGATTCAGTATAGAAAAACTAAACTAAACTTCTCATTTACAAAGTTCAAAACGATGAGGTCTAGTGCAAAATCCCCTTGTGTGGCGC
The DNA here is from genome assembly GCF_038048845.1 of Mixophyes fleayi. NCBI lineage: Eukaryota > Metazoa > Chordata > Amphibia > Anura > Limnodynastidae > Mixophyes > Mixophyes fleayi. The sequence continues at coordinate 242,945,397 of NC_134402.1, read as the reverse complement.
TCCTATGTTTGCACAATTGCTCTTAGATTTCTGCAAAACTGCACTGGATTTAAGAGCAAGATAGCAGCATTAGCACAGTAGTAGAAGGTTACATCAGCTGATGGGAGAAGTTGATCCGAGTAAGCAAACCAGTGTGCCAAGCTTTGTAAAATATTGCATGTCTTCATGTCCCTTTATACTCAGGATTTACATATGCTATACACCAAGGCTAAAACAAGCAGTATATTTGGAGGAAAATTGAAAAGTTTTATTTAATGATAGAAGTAGGCACACTTCTAGTTTCCATAAGTATTTCTTGAGAGTAGAAAGTAAATGTGCACCTTTCAAGTACATCGCGCACATTTCCTAGTCACAGCAACGGAAAACCAATGGGTTTTGCTGTTTGGATACACCAAGTATGACAAGAGTATGTCAATTACTTTATGTTAGACTCCCTTATGTCACAATGGCTCAATCTCCATGCCATTAAAGCTAACCCTTCCAGACTTGGATGGGGAATTGGGCCCTATGCTACAAACTAACTTCTACTGATAGTACTCAGCGAAAAAGATAGACCACAATGGCTGGTGGCTGGTGTAACTTATTATAGCACAAACAAAAAAATGTGCCCACTAGTGGGTGTAATATAAAATGCAGCATAAATAGAAAATGTGGACTGGTAAATGAATCCTACAGTCAAAGGGTCAGAATTCATGCAAATAACTGCAGCACAGAGATTTCAATAATAGATTATAGACCCTCTTTTTGAACTGGACTAAAATATAGGCCACAGTCTAATACATATATGGAAATCTTGGAGTCACATCAATAAGATAAGATGCCAATACTACAGCAGCAGAGGAATTCAAAAGCAAGAATCAAGTACAGAGAAGCAACGGCTTTACTATTAACTAAAGTCCGAGATGCTGTCAACAAATGCCTCACAATATGTAAAAGAGTTATGTCCTGAATCTAGCACACAGAAGATTAAATAATGTGCAAGTTGCAATTGGAGTCTGATTCAAGGTAAGAACTTATGCTGCAATCAAGCTCACAAATGAAATAAAGTATATACATTGAATAAACGGTGATCAAGCACCATCTCCACTATCACTAAAATCAGGCATGTGGACAATAAATGCACAGCAGTATACACAATGGTTAAGTCCCAAATATGACACACAGAAGCAAAGTTACAATCGCAGTATAGTACAAGGTGAAGCTTATGCGGCAGTCAAGTTCACAGTTGAAATATGGTTCATATACTGTGTGTACATTGGATGAACAGTGATCAAAGTTCAAAACTGAAGTTGAACAAACAAGCAGTTGTGCACTCATAGCTAAAGTCTGGGTTTTAAGTGGCAAGAAGTCTGCAGTCAGCCTCACAGCCAGTCTCCAGCTCATAAGTGTAATGAAACAGCAGTCAGAATAAGAAGCCAGGGTCTGATCCACAGGAGACACAGCAATAGTGGAATCTCCAGCAAGGTCAAATTCACAGCCAGTAGCCAGTTCACGGGTACAATAAGATAGCAGCCAATGTTCAAACCCCAGAAGGTATCCTTGGGAAAAAATATAAGAAATAACCAAGTTCCTTGCCAAAATCTAGTGTTTAAACAACGAAGAGCAACCTAATTCCCAGTCAATGCTTGATACACAGATAGCAGTATAGCAGCATTTCCATGTTCAAAGCCAAAATAAGCTGTATAGGTTACATTAAAGTATAATTGAGTTCACAGCTAAGGTCTGATACACAATTGCAGGGAAACTGAAAAGGGATCCAAGGGACTCAATAATCTGGCAATTTGTGGTTGCAGTTGCCAGACACTTATAGACACAAGTGAATGTCCTGTACCTGTGATAACATTACTCCTTATTAGTAAACCCTCAGTTAACCAGTCCCGACTTGAAGGCTAGAGTAGTAAAGTTATATGACTTATACCTCCTGAACAATTTTCCAGAAAGACTAGTTTTAACAACATAAGTAGCACTATTGTACCCGCATAGGAGTTACTACTGTTATAGTTTGTTATAACCTGGTGTATGAGATCTGACTGAAGCATTCCCCAGGCTACTGCATGGGCGTTGTGGCTTGTTCATTGGGTTACCTGCATTTTTTTTCCCTTTAAAATAGGCTGCTGAGTGGAGTTATGCCCCCCAGGCTAAAATTTGCCAACCCTCCCCTGGTACCTTGTGCCTTCTTTGACAGGAGATGGCACCACAGCATGTGACACTGGAGTCTGTCACCCATTCTGGTTTTGGGAGAGACACTCATCACTTTGTACATCAGTACCTGAGTAATGTAGATGCTAGAGAGTCCCCTTCCCACATATCATTGAGAATAGAACTTATGGACTCCACACATAAATAGATTGCATGAGCTGCCTTAAATCCATGACGGTTTTTAAACCTTCTAAGGATTTTCTTACCAAGTACAGGGCCGGTGCTAGGGTCCTTGGCGCCCCAGGCACTTTGTCAAAATCGGCGCCCCCCACCCCTCCCCCTACATACAACACGCCGCATCCTAGCAGCGTGTTTGCTAAACACATCACTGTTACACTGTCCCTGCCTACAGAGCCGGAGGTCCGGCAGCTGTCAAAAATGTTAAAAATAGATACGATTTTTTTTTTTTTTTTTAAAAAAGCGTGAGGTCCCCCTACCCGCCCACTATTTACACCCTGATTTTCACTTAACCAGTACTAGGCAAACCAGCCTGGGGTGGGTGGCACTATAGCAGGGAGACACGCAGCAGGGGTCTCCCTGCCATAATGACAACCAACCCCAGGCTGTTCAGCACTGGGCTGGATTCCCTAGGGAGTGGGGTCCGCCGAAAAAAACAAGCGGGCCCCTCCCTTCTAGGGACAACCAGTGTGGGGTAATAAAGACGTTTATTGTGTTAAAAAAACTAACTAACGCCATTTTGTTTTGTGGAACTACAAGTTCCAGCCAGCCAGGGTGCCATAAACAGTCTCGGCATGCTGATGCTTGTATAACTACAAGCACCAGCATACCCATGGCAGCCAGGGTATGCTGGCACTTGGAGAACCACAAGTGCCAACATGCCCTGACACCCATGGCTTGCTGACACATGTAGTTCCACAAAATAAAAAGTTTACAAAACCACAACTCCCTCATTCAAACCACATACATTTAATAAAAATAATAAAACCCCAATAAAGACACTAAACACCCTAATTTATACTACATAAGTTTATTAAAAATAATAAAAGCCCAATATACTAACCAGTGATGTTTCCATCTGTCGTCAGCAGCTTTTAATCCTAAAATGTGTGTAAACCAAGTCCCAAATATATTTGTATCCAAAGTCCCTGCTTGACCATGTCCAAAATAAATTTGTAATTCCAATAATCCAGCTTGTAAATGTCCCAACAAATTTTGTATCCAAAAGTCCATCCTTGGGAATGTCCCAAATTAATTTGTAATTCCAGTAGTCCATGCTTGGAAAATTCTTCAGTTCTTCTGGCCAGGAGGGCCCCCTTGTTGATTGCAATCTTCTTATCTTTGCAGTAGGCTGGCAGCACTAGGGTTAACAGTGGGCGGGCAAGGGGACCCCATGCTTTTTTGGGGGGGAACTTTTATCTATTTTTAAACATTTGACAGCGTCCGAGACCTCCGGCTGTATAGGCAGACAGTGTAACAGTTATGTGTTTTGAGTTATATATGAGTGATGATGAGTTATATAAATAAATGATGATGATGATGATGATGATGTGTTTAGTAACCACGCAGGAAACACAGGAGAGTTAGCTAAAGACAGGAGTGTTTAACATCGCAGCAAAGCGTCAGAGATGACCAGAGTAAAAATCGCAGTTTAATACATCTGGCAACTTGGTGACTAAAATCACGGGTTATCACCCGCGATTTTCCGCGATTTTAAAACGCTGAAAAAAAATTGGACCTTGATACATTTACCCCCTGGATTTGACAAAGAAATTTCCCCTGAGAACATGATGAACCTATATGTTGTATCCCTCTTTATAAATATCTAAAACCTAAAATCTAAATAGAGCTTGTCAATGTTCTTGCATAATTTGCTTTACTGCCACTCACAGGGATTAATGTGGGCTAAATTGGGCAACAGCCATTGAGAATCCTGGCCTCCTATCTTTAGCTCTGAAAAGCCTAAAAGGGCTGCTTGGATGTACTAGCAATGCTTTGTCTGGTATATTCCCTCCCAGGTATGTAGACTGCAGTCTGTGACTTTGGCCTCTTAATCCCCTGCATAACATAAATTCTATTGGGCAGAGCATTCATCATTAGCCAAGGTTGGAGCTTTCAAATACCTTGCCGCTATATAAATATATCCCACCACCACTGCATTTTCATGTAACCTACTGGCCCTGACCCCCAGAGGCACAGAAACATTGGGCTCCAACCACCACCAGCCTTCCGGGATCAGACCAAGGGGACCCACCCATTCATAGCATCCTGAACCAACCATACTAGGTCAGATACTACACTTGACATGGTAACTGGATGTAGATATACATGGCATATATATGAGAGTTCCCTTGTTTGATTCACAAAGGCACAGCACAGATTTATCTTACTCGTAGCTCCGCTCTTGCCTAACGATAAATGCTCTGCTCATTGAGAAGTGCATAGTACTACTCTTTGAAGTTTTTGTTATGAGTGTTGGCCTCCTTTTTCTATCATCATCATTTATATAGCGACAGCAAATTACGTAGCGCTTTACAATTGGGTATGTACTTGTCTAAATATCTACTGATGCTTCTATTCATCTAATGACATCTGATTGTTACTGCCGCTTCCTTCACTCTCCATGATGCATGCTGTCTATTGTTCAAAATGTAGTGTGTTCGTAGTGTTCAACATTTTTATCTCTTTCATCTTGCATTAAATTTTTTGTTGTTGTTTAATTTATCTAACGGGCTTGCTTCAGTTGGTGGCATGGCAGATGACATTTTATTTGCAGCCGCTGCAATGTTCTATATGTGATCGCTGGATGTTGAAAATACCCAGAAAAAACCCTTACACGCAAACATCCATTTTTTAAAATAGAGGTCACTAAATGACCCTTTAAAAATTAACTAGTATTGACAAATAGAAAAGATTAGAATATATAGCTGTCACAATCTGCCTCTGCAGCATCTTCCGTGGGGATGCTGCTTGCCTCCTACAGCTCCTGTCTGAAGAACTATGTTTGGACCTTGCCATTATCTGAATCTGGCCTGCAGTACCTCTCTACCAACAGAGGTGCTGCAGTCTTTCCATTGTACATTCCACCTCACTAGTGTCAGAATTACTCTGTGGAATTGATGATACCTGCCAGCAGTTGGTGCAACTGAGTACTGAGGCGCAGAGTCTAACACGCCCCTGGTTTTCACCAGGATCCCCCGCACGGAGGTATGGACTTCGCTGCAAGGGACGCGCAGGTCGCGGGCCCTCAGTATCAGTCAGCTGGTGAGGTAACAATTGAGGCAGCGGTGACAGCCCACCAGGATGCAGGATGGAAGAGGAGTCAACAAGCCGGGTCACAACCAGAGGAACTGATATAGCCAAATCAAAAGCAGGAGAATGGTCAGGAAGCCGGGTCAATACCAAATATCAGTCTAAGCCAGAATCAGGAAATGAAGGAGAAGTCAGGAACAAACCGGGTCAGAATCCAAGTAACAGCAACACAGGAACAAATGCTGGAGCAAGGCTGAAGACCAAATACTCTGGCACTAAACATGTGTCAGAGGCTGCTTTATATACCCTAAGGTGACTCCTGATAGGGTTAGGGAGATTTTGGCGGTAAAACATGCTGGCTGCAGACAGGTGAGCAGAGATAGCATCCTACTGCTAGGCAACAGGACGTGGTTGCTTGGAAGGTGCAGGCGTCCGTCCCCTGCACCAAGTGTCAGTGCAGAGACGGCGCCTGACAGTACTCTCCCCTTTCTTCTTTTTCAGGGCTTGCAAGGTCGCCTCTCTTTCCTTCTTGAATTTGGCCAATAAGCGAGGGGCATGTATCTCTTGTACATCGATCCAAGATCTTTCCTCAGGACTATAACCCTTCCAGTCAACAAGATATTGGTGGCGACCCCTGGAGATCCGGAAATCCAGAATCTGACTGATCTCATATTCCTCCCCATGATCAGTCTTTACTGGGACCGGTGGTGGGGTTCTTTTGACAAATCTGTTGAGAACAAGGGGTTTAAGTAGAGCAATATGAAACACATTGTGAATCTTGAGTGATGGAGGAAGAAGGAGTTTGAATGTCACGGGATTTATAACTTGAGTGATTTGAAAAGGTCCAATATAACGGGGTGCGAGCTTCATGGTGGGAACTCGCAGTCTTAAATTCCTTGTGGATAACCACACTTTGTCCCCAACTCGAAGTCTGGGAACTGGTCTACGGTGACGATCTGCGCTAGCTTTACAGCGTCGGGAGGATTCCAATAATTTGGACTTCACCTGAGACCATATTTGAGAAAAGTCCTGAATGAGATTCTGCACGGCCGGAAGCCCTGAACCAGGTTGGGAAAGTTCAGGAAGGAGAGGGTGAAACCCATAGGTAAGAAAAAATGGAGACGAACCAGTAGATACATGCACCTGGTTATTATGAGCAAATTCTGCCCAACACAAGAAACGACTCCATTCAGCCTGATTACCCGAAGAGTAGATCCTGAGAAATTGTTCCAAGTCTTTGTTGACCCTCTCCATTTGGCCGTTGGTTTGAGGGTGGTACCCTGAGGAAAACTTTAGATTGAACCCCAACTCTTTGCAGAATGATCTCCAGAACTTGGACACAAACTGTACTCCTCTATCCGAGATAATATCCTGGGGACAGCCGTGAAGACGGAAAATCTCCTTGATGAAGAGGTTAGCAAGGATAGAAGCCGAAGGAAGTCCCTTGAGAGGTATGAAATGTGCCAACTTGGAAAATCTATCCACTACCACCCAGATAGTATTGAATCCATGGCTAGCTGGTAATTCGGTGACGAAATCCATAGAAATACTAGTCCATGGTCTCTCTGGAATAGGAAGTGGTACAAGGGTCCTGCAGGAGACTGCCTAGGTGTCTTGTGTCTGGCACAGATTCCACAAGCGGCAACATAGGCCTTAATGTCCGCCCGGATAGAGGGCCACCAATAATGCCTAGAAATCAATGAGAAGCACTTCTTGACACCCGCATGCCCGGCAAACAGAGAATCATGGGCCCACTTGAGAGTCTTAGGCCTGGAAGTGAGAAAGGAGCAACCCGGAGGAGGAACCTTGGATGAGGTTCTAGTGAGGGCCACAATGGTAGTAGGGTCCAAGATGGTTCTGGGATTGGGGGCGGGTTGAAGATCTCTATCATCAAATGACCAGGAGAGAGCATATGCCCTGATATTCTTAACCCCAGGTCGAAAGGTCAAAATGAGATTAAAACGGGCAAAAAACAAGGACCAGCGGGCCTGACTTGGGTTCAGACACTGAGCTGTTTGCAAGTATGTTAAGTTCTTGTGGTCCATGTAGACAGTAACAGGATGCTCAGCCCCCTCAAGCAAATGTCTTCACTCCTCTAGGGCTGTTTTGATGGCCAATAATTATTTATCCTCGATACCGTAGTTTAATTCACTGGGGGAAAATCTTCTGGAGCAGAAACCACAGGGATGAAACTTTCCATCAGAATCTTTCTGTGATAGATTGGCTCCTATGCCAATGGAGGATGCATCAACTTCAACAAAGAACGGCCGAGACAAGTCAGGTTGTAGCAAAATAGGGGCGGAGGAGAATGCCCTCTTTAACGACTGAAAGGCACTGAGGGCTTGGTAGACCATGATTTTGCTGCTCCCTTGCGGGTGAGAGCAGTAATGGGAGAAATGAGAGTCAAGAAGTCCTGGATAAAGTGCCGATAATAATTGGCGAAGCCAATAAAACGTTGGATAGCCTTGAGACCCAATGGTTGTGGCCAATTGAGAATGGCAGCCACTTTCCCAGGATCCATGGAAAGACCAGCACCGGATACATTATATCCCAGGAAGTGGACCTGAGATGCTTCAAAGACACACTTTTTCAGCTTGCAGTAAAGGTGGTTGGAACGCAGTCGAGAGAGAACCTCCTTGACGTGACTTTGATGGGATTCTAAGTTCCTGGAGAATATAAGTATGTAGTCCAGATAGACAACGACTGAGAGATAGAGTAGGTCTCGGAAGATGTCATTAATGAACTCCTGGAAGACCGTTGGGGCATTGCAAAGGCCAAAAGGCATCACCAGGTATTAATAGTGGCCATCCCGAGTGTTAAAAGCAGTCTTTCATTCATCGCCCTCACGAATCCTAATCAAATTATAGGTGCCCCTGAGGTCTAGTTTGGTGAAAATCGTGGCACCTTTGATCCGATCGAATAACTCAGAAACCAGGGGTATGGGGTAATTGTTCTTCACGGTAATTGCATTGAGCAGTCTGTAGTCGATGCATGGTCTTAGAGAACCATCCTTCTTCTTTACAAAAAAAAATCCTGCACCGGCAGGTGAGGAAGATTTTCTAATAAGTCCACGTTCAAAGTTTTCATATACATACTCGGTCATGGCTCGAGTCTCAGGAAGGGAAAGAGAGTACGTTCTACCACGAGGAATCTTCTCTCCAGGAATAAGTTCAATGAAACAATCACAAGGACGGTGGGGTGGAAGCGTTTCAGCGGCAGTTTTACTGAAGTCATCCACGAAGGCAGCGTATTCAGATGGCAACCCAAGACTGGGTGTGACACCTAATAGGCAGGGTCTTGAGGCATCGAACAGTACAGAGCGGACCCCAGGTAGTAACTTGAGCACGTTGCCAATCAAATTGGGGTGAATGGTCCCTTAACCAGGGTAGTCCTAATATTACTGGATTAACAGTCTGTGGAAGGACTAGAAATGAGATCCATTCAAAATGAAGGAGACCAACTTGCAGATGGATCGGCCGGGTGGCCTGATGGATAGATCCATTGGTCACTCTGTTACCATCCACCGCTGTCAGAACCAAGGGTTGCAATAATGATTCCAGGGGTAGATGAAGGTTAGCTGCTAAGGATGCAGAAATAAAGTTTCCAGCTGCCCCCAAATCCACGAAGGCCTGAAGAGAGACCGGACCCTGGGAAGCATGGATGATGATGGGCATCAAAAAGTCAGTTTTGTCTGGAGAATTGGGGAAGATGTAATCAGCCCTAGACCGGCCCTCCCAGCACTGACTAGGATCTGGCGTTTCCCGGTCTTTTGGGACACTGTGATAGAATGTGAGAGGGGTCAGCGCAGTAGAGGCATAGATGGTTTTTAACCCTTCGTTCCCGTTCTTCCACAGTTAGGCGAGAACGCCCGATCTGCATGGGCTCCTCAGGCAGAATTGGTGGGTTCTGAAAAGTGGGAGCCAAGCGTGGACTATCCCGGCGAGATTGTTCACGTTCCTGATTACGCTCCAGAAACCGGATATCGACCTTGATGCATAAGGAGATCAGATCATCTAGGGTAGCTGGTAAATCCCTGGAGACCAACTCGTCCTTGATCCGATCTGTCAGCCCCTGCCAGAAGGTAGCTACAAGGGCCTCATTATTCCAGTTTAGTTCTGAGGCGAGAGTCCTGAACTGAACCGCGTACTGACCCATAGGAAGGCTTCCCTGACGTAGCTTTAGAATGCTGGAGGCTGCAGAAGCAACTCGACCAGGCTCATCGAATACTTTTCTGAAGGTTTGTATGAAGGAAGATGAATTTTGTAACAGAGGGTCATCATGCTCCCAGAGAGGAGAGGCCCAGGCAAGCGCTTGATCCGTGAGTAGCGAAATAATATATGCCACCTTGGCTCGTTCTGAAGAAAAATTTCCTGGTGATAGTTCGAACTGGATAGCACATTGGTTGAGAAACCCTCTGCACTTTCTCGGATCACCACCGAATTTGTCGGGAGGTGGGATGCGAATCCCTCCAGTAGGATTAGGTGCAGCTGAAGCAGGAGAGCCGACAGCGGGGGGTAAGGGAGCAACAGATACTCCGGGCGGAGTCAGGGTTCTCTGGAGGGTATCCATGCGTGTAGCTAATCACTGAAGGCACTGCAGGAGCCGAGTCTGGTTAACCTCTTGTTGATCAACTCGGCGAGTCAGGTGCTGCAGGAGGTCATCGGCGCCTTCGGCATTTGACATGGCCAGAGTAAACTGTCAGAATTACTCTGTGGAATTGATGATACCTGCCAGCAGTTGGTGCAACTGAGTACTGAGGCACGGAGTCTAACACGCCCCTGGTTTTCACCAGGAACCCCCGCAAGGAGGTATAGACTTCGCTGCAAGGGACGCGCAGGTTACGGCCCTCAGTATCAGTCAGCTGGAGAGGTAACAATTGAGGCAGCGGTGACAGTCCACCAGGATGCAGGATGGAAGAGGAGTCAACAAGCCGGGTCACAATCAGAGGAACTGATATAGCCAAATCAGAAGCAGGAGAATGGTCAGGAAGCCGGGTCAATACCAAATATCAGTCTAAGCCAGAATCAGGAAACGAAGGAGAAGTCAGGAACAAGCCGGGTCAGAATCCAAGTAACAGCAACACAGGAACAAATGCGGGAGCAAGGCTGAAGACCAAATACTCTGGCACTAAACATGTGTCAGAGGCCCCTTTATATACCCTAAGGTGCCTCCTGATAGGGTTAGGGAGATTTTGGCGGTAACACATGCTGGCTGCAGACAGGTGAGCAGAGATAACGTCCTACTGCTAGGCAACAGGACGTGGTTGCTTGGAAGGTACAGGCGTCCGTCTCCTGCACCAAGTGTCAGTGCGGAGATGGCGCCTGACAACTAGCAAGAGTTGCCTCCTTCCATAATCAACACCCACCCCTGTATCACTGCCTCTCCCAATAATCTGTGGCAGTTCATTGTCATCCTTTCCTGCTGCTGCCGGTTCTTCAGAGTATTATTCCTGTTTGACTTTCTGGATTTGACCCCTGCTTGTTCCTCAGTTTTTTGCTGGCTGGCTCCGTTTTTTACTATGTTACAGCTCGTTCACGGTTCATGGCTGTCCCAGTTTTTGACTCTTTGGCTTTTTTGACCCTACTCTATTCTGACACTCATGGATCAATCCAGTGCCTTGTGATTCCTGTCAAAGTCTCAGGTCTTGACTACCATGGTTCATTCAGTGCCTCGTTTCTCCTGATTATACCAGCTATCCTGTCATCTGTGGGTCTTTCAGTGCCTTGTACCTCCTGAGAATACCAGGTATCCTGCCATCTGTGGTTTTTCCAGTGCCTTGTGCCTCCTGAGTCTACCAGGTATCCTGACACTGTGGTAAATCCTGTGTCTACAGCCTTCTCTGCTTCTTCAGCCTCTGAGCTTGCTCTGGTAATCTGGCTACTCTGTAACTGCCTCTAAGAACTGTGCTACCATTTGTGACTTCCAGAGTTATTCAAGCTATAATTGACAGTTCTACTGTTTGTATCTGCTGCCTTGAACTGAGTTGCCATTTATCAGTTACTGCACCATCATTTCCTGTGAATTTCTGCCGTAATTAAACCACCTTGTTCATTTTACAATTCTCTCCGTGGTATTAATGCTAGGAATCCTGACAATAGTGTTTTTTTGGGATGTGCAGCTACGTTGACACTGACACGCAAACACCTTTTTTTTAATATAGATGTCACTGAATGACCCTTTAAAAATTGACAAGTATTGAAAAATAGAAAAGATTACAGTATAAAGCAGTTTTATGGGTGTGCAACTGAGTTGACACTCAGATGCAAAAATCTATTTTTATTTCCAAAATGCATTAAGATGTCACAGCTCTACATAAAATTACTTTCACTAGAAAAACTTAAAATTTAAAAAGAAATAAATCGATTTGTGTTTTGGATTTTGATGCTAATAGTCATACAGCAAAAGTACACTGTTTTTTCCCACTAAATATACTACTTAGTTCAGAATAATATCCAACTCATTCTATATACTAGTACTGTTATATATGCACTAACAACCAGGAGTGACTACTCCCTCTAAACTCGAACTTAGGGGACCCGAGTACCGAGCCGAGATGGCTCGGTACTTTTGCGCGTTTTCGGAATCGAAAACAAGGCAAAACGTCATTGTTACGTCGTCGGATCTCGCGAGTTTTGGAATCTCTAAATACCGCCCTCCACGGCGATCTAGCGCCATTTGAGAGTGGGACACAGAAAGGGTAGCACAGAGTGAGAACAGTTGGGCAGGCAAATAGATAGAATTGAAAGAGAAGGGTGGTAGCAGTGTTCAACAGTAATAAGTGACATTCAGGAGAGCTCCATTGCTAATTCTCATTGCAGAAAAATACAAATAATAGTGCTTACAGGGGTGATGTAATTCTGCCGTCCAATTGTACTGTGTTATATAGGTAACACACAGAAAGGAGAGCTCCAGTGTTAAATCTCATTGCAGAAAATACAAATAATAGTGCTTACAGGGTTGATGTAATTCTGCAGTCAAATTCTACTGTGTTATATAGGTAACACACAAAAAGAAGAGCTGCGTTGGTAATTCTCATTGCAGAAAAATACAAATACTAGTCCTTGCTGGCTTTTCTTCTGAATTTGCACAAAAAAGTGTACGGTGTTATATACACCCAAAGAGAAGAGCTCCGTTGCTAATTGTCATTGCTGAAATACAAATACTAGTCCTTGCAGGCTTTTATTTTAAATTTGCACAAAAAAGTGTACAGTGTTATATAGACAGGGCTGCCAAGAGGAATTCAGGGCCCCGGTACAGAAACTTTATGGGGCCCCCTGAAGCAGGGCAGAAAAAAACGTTGCCGCCGCGGAGCGTCGTCGGGAAAATTTGGGGCGTGGCTATGGTGGGAGTGGTCACATAATTGGGGCGTGGCTATGCATAATTGAGGCTGTCCCCATGTCTACCAAGTTAAAAGCACTAGTCCACCCTCCTACCGAAAAAAACCTGCATAGCTGCGTACACCAGAGCCCGATTGCCGGAGCATGACATATGTCCAAGCAGTCCTGAGGTCCTCAGGACAGTGACCTAAAAACATATTTTTCAGTGTAAGATATGCAGATGTTATAATGAAAAAGACAAATATAAACAAAACAACTTTATTTGTTCTTTACACCAGACATGTATAAAATAAATACAATATACATTTTGTTACAGAAAGATAGAGAAACTTAGCTTTGGCATGTTAAAACTTTAAACATAAATATCAAAATAATTTAGGTGCAAAAAAATAAATAGTAAAATCAGTGTCAACTGTAAATACCTCGGCCATGTGTAAGTGTCATATCCCCAGTTACACATTGACGTGATGAACTATGAAAGTAAACCAACATACAATATACATTTTCAAAACTGCCATTACATCTGACAGGTAAATTAAAATAAAATATATTAGGAGGTAGGTTCAGAACATATAAGTCACAATACAAAATTATGATCAGTGTTTCATTGAAACAAAAAACCTAAAAGACCCTTTTAATTCTTAATATTTAGGTGCCCAGACTTTTTCCAGCACTGAATTATAATATCTGGATCCATTACAGTGGAGCTTTATGAGCTTTACGACTTGAAAATAAATCGATAATACTTGAGAAATCGCAATTTCTGGCCAAGCTAGCCTCTATTGATAGCAAACCTAAATCATTTAAACGATTCTGAGTCATTGTTGATCTTAAAACATCTTTTATTCTTGAGAGACAACTGAAAGAGCGTTCAGCTTGAGCCACTGTTACGGGTATGGTGCAGAACAACCTTAAGGCAACAACAATATTCGAAAACAGGCGTTCAAGCTTCTGGTGCTTCAATTTGTTTAGGAGTTTGATAGGTGAAAGAGATTCTTCTCCTAAATTTGAATTGTATATTGATTTAAGGTGTATTAGCTCATCACAAATAGTTTGGCTAATATCATCTTCATATCTTTTTGGAAGCTGGTTTGCCTTTTCACTAACTTCTTCATCCTCTACCTCAGGAAAGAGCCATAAAATACTGAATAAAGAATTTATGGCTTTTGCTGCATCAAATCTTGTTGTCATATTGCCTATGACGCTGTCCAAAAGAATGTGAAATACTTTGCACTTGAACATCTCTTCTGGGGTTGAATTAGAGAAAGATTCTTCAGTTGATGATTCATCAAAAAATCTTCTCCTTTTTCTTTGACGTCTTTCCTGAAAATATCTAAACTCAGTTGGTATATTTAAATTTTCAGCAACCAGTCTGGATTCATTTAAGAGAGCTTGCCAATTATTTCTAATTGCTTTTAATTCATCTACCAGACTGGAAAGATTTTCAACTTCTTTATCAATTGTGGTATTTCGTGCTTGCAAAACTGTGCTTCTGTAATTTATAGCTGTAAGGACTTTTAGCCAAATAGATGCCATCAAAACACAATCAAATGAATCCAAATATATGCTTACAGAATCTAGATCTGTTTGAATTTCTGATGTTAGGTTAAGTTCCAACACTGACTCAATTGCCTTTTGGATCCCAGGAAGTCTTTCAGCAAAGGGTTTGACACTCTCTACCCTTGCAGACCAACGTGTATTTGACATGGAGTGGAGTGAAGCACTGATGTTGCTTTCAAAATTTCCCACCTCTGAGGACTGCCACTAAATATTAGGGATGTGCACCGGAGACTTTTGGTGTCTCGTGTTTTGTGTTTTGGGTTCGGATTTGTTTCGCAAAACACCTGCCGAAAGGTTTTGGTTCGGATTTAAGGTTTTGGATTCGGATTTTTTTTGAAAAAAGCATAAAAAGTTCAAAAATCAAGTTTTTGGGCTTATTTCCACTCCTACGCTATTATTAACCTCAATAACATTCAATAACAATCATTTCCACTAATTTACAGTGTATTCTGAACACCTCACAATATTGTTATTAGTCCAAAACGTTGCAACGAGGTATCTTTCTGGACTGCGTAGTGGAGTGGTCCCCACAATATAATAAGAAAACCATCAACTGGTCTTAATTACACCAAAAATTGTACCTGGACTGCGTAGAGGAGTGGTCCCCACAATATAATAAGAAAACCATCAACTGGTCTTAATTACACCAAAAATTGTATCTGGACTGCGTAAAGGAGTGGTCACCACAATATAATAAGAAAACCATCAACTGGTGTTAATTACACCAAAAATTGTATCTGGACTGCGTAGAGGAGTGGTCACCACAATATAATTTAAAAACCCTCAACTGGTCTGAATCGCACCAAAAAATTTACCTGGACTGCATACAGGAGTGGTCACCACAATATAATAAGAAAACCATCAACTGGTGTTAATTACACCAAAAATTGTACCTGGACTGCGTAGAGGAGTGGTCACCACAATATAATAAGAAAACCATCAACTGGTCTGAATCGCACCAAAAAATGTACCTGGACTGCGTAGAGGAGTGGTCACCACAATATAATTTAAAAACCCTCAACTGGTCTGAATCGCACCAAAAAATGTACCTGGACTGCATAGAGGAGTGGTCTCCACAATATAATTTAAAAACCCTCAACTGGTCTGAATCGCACCAAAAAATTTACCTGGACTGCATAGAGGAGTGGTCACCACAATATAATAAGAAAACCATCAACTGGTCTTAATTACACCAAAAATTGTACCTGGACTGCATAGAGGAGTGGTCACCACAATATAATAAGAAAACCATCAACTGGTCTGAATCGCACCCAAAAATTTATCTGGACTGCGTAGAGGAGTGGTCCCTACAATATAATTAAAAAACCCTCCACGGGTCTGAATCGCACCAAAAAATTTATCTGGACTGCGTAGAGGAGTGGTCCCTACAATATAATTAAAAAACCCTCCACGGGTCTGAATCGCACCAAAAAATGTATCTGGACTGTCTAGAGGAGTGGTCCCTACAATATAATTGAAAAACCCTCCACGGGTCTGAATTCCAAAAAAAAAGTTTCTTGACTGCGTAGTGGGGTGGCCCCGGTACACTATTTTTTACCGGGGCCACAATATAAATAAAAAACCCTCCACGGGTCTGAATTCCACCAAAAAAGTTTATGGACTGCATAGTGTAGTGTTCCCCACAATATTATTTTGCAGCAACAGTCAACGTTGTTTAATATCTGATACACCTCTATCTGGACTGCATAGTGGAGTGGCCCTGCTACTAAATTTGGTACCGGGGCCACAATACCTCCTCCAACTTCCAAGTGTAGTGTTTATAACATATAAACACTACAGTAATTCTAGCACGTCAATACCTCTTGTTTTAAATTATGACAGGGCATTTTACTTTTGGTTTAATTTTTTGAATTTGTTGACATTTTGTTTTACTTTTTGAACATGGCAAACGACTGTTGAATGGTCACATAATTCCAAAAAAAGAGTTGCAAGATGGAATTGTCCTTGGGCCCTCCCACCCACCCTTATGTTGATGAAATAGGATATGCACACTATAACAAACCAATCATTTCAGCAACAGGGCCTACCAAACAACTGTGGCTGAAATGATTGGTTTGTTTGGCCCCCTACACCAAAAAAACAATTCATCTCTCCCTGTACAAACTAAAAAGGCTCTACTGAGGAAAGATGTCGTCCTCATCCTCAACCTCTGATTCCTCTCCCCCTACAGTGTGTACTTCCTCCTCCTTATACATTATCAATTCGTCCCCGCTGGACTCCACAACCACAGGTCCCTCTGTACTATCTGGAGGGCAGTGCTGTACTTGATTGAGGAATTGATAATTCATTTTTATGAACATCATTTTTTCAACGTTCTGAGGAAGCAACCTCCTTTGCCGCTCACTGACCAGGTTCCCCGCTGCACTAAAAACTCTTTCCGAGTACACACTGGAGGGGGTACAACTCAGGTAAAATAGAGCCAGTTTGTACAGGGGCTTCCAAACTGCCTTTTTTTCCTGCCAGTAACAATATGGACTGTCTGACATATCTATTTGGATGGTGTCAGCAAAATAATCCTCCACCATTTTTTCAATTGTGACAGCATCCAATGCAGCGACAGTAGACATGTCTGCAATAGTTGGCAGGTCCTTCAGTCCGGACCAGATGTTATCAGCATCCCCGCCAGCGGGTCTTTTAGATAAACTGAGCTTTTTCCTCGCAGCCATAGATGTGGAAGAAAATGAGGGTGGAGCTGTTGGCATGTCACTGTCCTCTTCAGAGGACAATCTCCCGACCAGCAGGTCTTTGCACCGCTGTAGACTTGTGTCCGCCGGAAACAGAGACACAACATACGCTTTAAACCGAGGATCGAGCACGGTGGCCAGAATGTATTCCTCTGACTTTAAAAGAGTGACCACCCTCGGATCCTGGCAAAGCGTACGAAGGGCTACATCCACAAGAGCTACATGCTTGGTGTAATCGCAATGGTTTGCCAGCTCCTCCCTCACTTTCTCCAGCTGCTTCTGCAACAGCCTGATCAGGCGAATGACCTGACTCAAGCTGGCAGTGTCTGAACTGACTTCTTGTGTGGCAAGTTAAAACGGCTGGAGAACCTTGCACAACACGGAAATCAGTCTCCACTGCGCATCCCCACTCCTTTGCCTATGTCGTAGGTGGCTGTGTAGGCCTGAATGGCCTTTGCTGCTCCTCCATCCTCTGCAGCATATAGAGGGGGGAGTTCCAGCGCGTCACAACCTCTTGTTTGAGGTGATGGCAGGGCAGGTTCATAGTTTTTTGATGTGCCTCTAGTCTGCGGTAGGCACTGGCTGAATGCCGAAAGTTCTCCAGCAATTTTGCGCGCCACCGCAAGCATCTCCTGCACACCCCTGTCACTCTTGAGGTAATGCTGCACCACCAAATTAATGGTGTGGGCAAAACATGGGACGTGCTGGAAATTGCCCATATTTAATGCCCGCACAATGTTACTGGCATTGTCTGACACCACAAATCCCCATGAGAGTCTAAGTGGGGTAAGCCTCAGTTTCTCTAATATGTTTTCAGTGTTGTGCCTCTTATTAAAGCCTGTAATACACAATGTTGCCTGCCTTTGCACGAGCAGCCGTTTTGTAGATGCTGCTACTGATGCAGCTGTTGCTGTTGCTGCGGAAGGGGATGCATCTACCCAGTGGGCTGTCACAGTCATATAGTCCTTTGTTTGCCCAGAACCACTTGTCCACATGTCCGTGGTTAAGTGGACAGTGGGTACAACCGCATTTTTTAGAGCACTGAGGACACTTGATCGTACTTCTCTGTACATTTTTGGTATCACCTGCTTAGTGAAGTGGAATCTCGAGGGTATTTGGTACCGGGGACACAATACCTCCATCAACCCTCTAAATCCCACTCTACTGATGACGGACACCGGGCGCACGTCTAACACCAACATAGCAGTTACAGCCGCAGTTATACGCTTTGCAATAGGGTGACTACTATCGTATTTTGTGGTCATGGCAAACGACTGTTGGACGGTCAATTGTTTTGTGAAAGACTAAGCGGTCTATTTGAGCTTTACATAAGCTACATATGGCCATACATTGGTTGTCCGGATTTGGATAAAATTAACTCCAGACCGAAGAGGTGTATTTTTCGGTCTTCTGACCAGGCATGACGATGGGCTTTTTCATCCCATGGACATCAGCTGTTTCCCCCCCTGGTGCCTCATTTACAATAACCACATCACCATCCTCATCATCAAGTTCCTCCATAGCGCCAGCTACATCAATAGCCTCCTCCCGAGCCACCTCTTCCCGTACAGTGATGGGAAGGTCAGGCTTGACAACCACCAACACCCTTGGACTCGCCTTGGGGATTTGTGATAATTTCTCTTTAGAAGGCAGAGTTGTTTGCTGTTTTGTTGCTGACAGCATAACTCTCTTCAATTTTTTGTTGGGGGGGGGGAGGAGGAGGAGGGCTAAGATCCTTGGGTGAAGCTGAACCACTAGTCATGAACACGGGCCAGGGCCTAAGCCGTTCCTTGCCACTCCGTGTCGTAAATGGCATATTGGCAACTTTACGTTTCTCCGCAGATGATTTTAATTTTCTCTTTTTGCTACTTTTACTTAACTTGGGCTTTTTGGATTTTACATGCCCTGTACTAGGAGATTGAGCATCGGGCTTGGAAGACGACGTTGATGGCATTTCATCGTCTATGTCATGACTAGTGGCAGCAGCTTCAGCATTAGGAGGAAGTGGGTCTTGATCTTTCCCTACTTTATCCTCCAAATTTTTGGTCTCCATTATATGTAGCACAAGAAACTGCAGAATGTGTGAACTTGGTAATATTGCAGTACCAATGGACTTATACTGCTGGATTGGTTTTGCAAATTTTGTTATAATTACTTTTTTTTTTTTATAAGTTTTTTGTTTTTTTAAAAAACTTGGGAATAATGGGGAAATAACTATGCCCTTAGAAGCACGGAGCACAGGACACAGCACCACTGGACTGAACAGGACACAGCACAGGACCCAGCAGCACCACTGAACTCAGAAGGACAGAGCACAGGACACAGCACCACTGGACTGATACTGCAGAATGTGTGAACTTTGTAATATTGCAGTACCACTGGACTTTTACTGCTGAATGTGTGAACTTGGTAATATTGCAGTACCAATGGGCTTATACTGCAGGATTGGTTTTGCAAATTTTGTTGTAATTAAAAAAAAAATTAATTGTTTTTTTGGGGTTTTTTTTTATAACTTTTTTAAATTTTTTTGAAAATGGGGAATAATGGGGAAATAACTATGCCCTTAGAAGGACAGAGTACAGCACACAACACCACTGGACTGATACTGCAGAACACAGCACAGCACAGCACAGAACTAAACAGCACAGCACAAGATCTACCAGGACAGAGGACCACCTAACACTCCCTCCCTCTACCCTGATCAATGCCCGAGTGAAGATGGCGGCGACTAGCGGGGAATTTATAGGATCCGAGTATCGCGAGATCCGACAGCGGGATTATGACTCCGAGCCTCGGTTTCAGGTTTTCATTTGGCGCCAATACCCGGATCTGTCTCGGATCCGACTCGGATCGGCAACGTTCGGGTGGGCTCGGATTCACGAAATCCGAGTGCGCTCATCTCTAGCAAATATTATTCTACATCTTATATATTTTGCAAAAATAATAATAATCATCACACTAATTACTACCACAACTAATAATATCATGCTATTTTGTTAACAACATGTTATCTAACAGTACAGACACACCAACTGCCCATTATTTCATGTGGCATTAAGCAAAAGTCCAATGCTGCCAAAAAGAGGCACCCTGTCCTAATATATACTATTTATAGCAATATTGTGGCGATAAAGAGGATTTCAGGTTTCTTTTAACGTTCCTTGAACAAATATCAGCTGATGATGAAAGTGTTTTAGTTTACTAGAAGTAGGTAACCTGTGGCGATCCAGCAGTTGTGGAACTACAAGTCCCAGGATGCCAGGACTTGCAGATCTATTACAACTAGAGGGGCAGAGGTTTGTAAGCTTCTGTTATTTAGACCCTCTCCACTCTATCTATTTAATGAATTTTCCTTTCTGAAAATTGACACTGACAATAAGGGGACTATATAATACTGTTTATTCAATATGAACTTCTTCTGCTCGTGTTGGGGTCTCATTAGCCGGGTGGGCACTTAAGGACAGTAAATCAAGGTCAGAGAAACAGAGCAACCCGTGTAAAGAAATACACACAAAGGGTAACAGTAAAAATAGAGAGGTCGGTCGGGCCATTGTTTAAACATCTAAGGATGTTAGCCTGAGGGCGATATCGATGCCAGCCTTCTCCCTCTCTATAAGTGTCACTCTTTCTCTTTATACAACTCTCGTTGTGTGTGTGCAGGTAAAGCCCTCAAGCACTTATCTCTTTGTGTTGCTTTGTCCCGGCAGTGAAAGGGTGCTGTCTGTGAAATGTGGATTGGACATAGTATGAAGGATGACCCCACAGCTCTGGACAATAAGCTAGGTAACCGTATGGGAAATGATCGGTGGTTAACCTACTTACAACGTTCCCTGCTGCCTGCAGCCTGCACCGAAGACAGCCCTATGACTACAGGCGTGGTCACAGGCTGTAAACAAGTAGTCCCACAAAGTCACGCGAGAGCACAGCAAGGCACTCTAGCGTGACGTCACCGCATTGGCTGATTGGACTGGGCGCCGCGGAAGGCACAACTACTGCGGCGCACCCCCGGACCTGAAAACCCTCTACCCCCCCCCCCCCCCTTCCCAGAACATCAAAAAAGTTTTGAAGAAGAAAAAAGTTTAGGAAAAAAAAAATGTATTATTAAAAAAAAAAAGGCGCAAGTGCAGCCCCGGCCCCCTGGCATACCCGGGCCCGAGTAAATAGTACCCGCTCCCCTGCCTCTCGGCGGCCCTGTATATACACCCAAAGAGAAGAGCTCCATTGCTAATTGTCATTGCTGAAATACAAATACTAGTCTTTGCAGGCTTTTCTTTTAAATTTAATTTGCACAAAAAAAAGTGTACAGTGTTGTATACACCCAAAGAGAAGAACTCCATTGCTCCATTGCTGAAATACAAGTACTAGTGCTTGCAGGCTTTTCTTCTGAATTTGCACAAAAAAGTTTATGGGGTTATATACACCCAAAGAGAAGAGCTCCATTGCTAATTGTCATTGCTGAAATACAAATACTAGTCCTTGCAGGCTTTTCTTCTAAATTTGTACAAAAAAGTGTATGGTGTTATATACACCCAAAACCAAAACACACAAGGCTGGTTTTGCCAAAACAAAAACTAAAACCAAAACACAATGCTAATCCAGATCCAAGACCAAAACCAAAACCACTTCACGGGGGTCAATGAGCATCTCTAATTAAAACCTATTGATCAGCAAACTATTTTAGCTGACTGATCTCTACAGAACTGCTTTAACATAGTCACATGATTCTTTTGTTTTCTATGTTTTCTATGTCCCTCTTTCACCCTATTTTCAGACCAGAGCATTGCAGCAAATATCCTCCGTGCATGCTGCCTGTTCTAAAGTGGCACATGAGAAAACCAGGGAGGGCTACATTTGGCAAGTCGTATCCGGGAGAGGGGTGTATCTAGAGGGTGGGAGGGGGCGTGGCACAGCTGATTACGCCATTTTGGCCCCGCCCCTCGCAAAAAATATGCCTTTTTGTCACGGGGCGGGGCCAAAATGATGCGATTCACCACGAATCGCGTCATTTTAGCCCCGCAATTACGGGATGCAGGAGATTTGCCAGCTCTCCCGGGAGTCCGTGAGAACGACCCGAATTTCGGGAGTCTCCCGGACATTCCGGGAGAGTTGGCAAGTATGGGCTACATATATAGAAGACATTAATCCAAAACTATCTCGGAATGACTGTTTGCCTCGGTTTGAGATATTAAATTTTTGCATGAGTCATGACTCATTCACTCGGAACCCCAAATCTGTGCTTTTAGATGCAAATTCATCCAGATCAGCATGAGGCCCAAGATAAGTATAATTCACCATAAATCCACAAAATCGACACTCTATATAGTACGCTATGAATATGCATTTTTTTCTTCTTTCTTGTTTGATGTGTTCAGTAAGATTGCAGATTGGATTGATTACCACTTGAAGTTTATATTCAGGGTTCACTACAGGTGAACATCTCTCTAATAAAATATGTATATTCATAAAAGCGTGATACAGACTAGATAATATTTTTTCTTTTTCTTTTCCGTGTGATACACGACTATAGACTGATTTATTTTGTACCTATGAGAAGATAAAATGACAAACTCATTTTTCGTATGTAACCACAGAAATGTAATCTACTTGGTAAATTATTCATTTTAGCCTGTGTAAGCGGTAGCATTCCCAATAATTCTGCCATGTTAAAGGGATTTATTTATGTTGCTGGGTTTTATTTTGCTTACATATGAGATATTCCACCTTCCTCCCCTACAGCATGTGAATCCAGACATTTTTTTTAAATAAATAAATAAATGTGTGGTATTATTTTACAGCCTACGCAGAAGTCAATAAGTAAAAGCTTTAATTTATCGGAAATGAAGTTGGCTTCCATTCAACAAGATGTTCCGCTTAACAGTTTAATCTGACATTGTATTGCACAATGAATACAACTGTTTCTAAGCTGTTAAAAGTTCACAGGATGTTTTTGTGCTGTTTATTGCTACCTCCAGGAAGAAACTACTATGTGTTAGCACCTGAATCTCCCTCCAAAGGGCTTTTTGCTTAGAACATTCCCAGAAGATATGTAGAGTGGTACCAATCTGATCACCCTTCCTCCAGCATTTAACAATTAATAATGTTACCATAATGGTGGTGGTAGGGTACTACAGATTGATTAGGTTGGAGTGAAAAAAAAAGCATAGGATTAATTCATGACTAATCTGAAGGTATTCATTAAATACATATTTAGTTCAGTGAAATTTTGTCTGAAGTGAGAGGAAATCAAAATCTTTGTAAGGAACTCTTAATATTATAGACAAGTTAACTCGTGCATGATACTCATGCATTCTAGTCAAATCAAGCTACTTAAGGTGTTAAAAAGGTTCTTGTCATGCATTTGGGCCATAGCCCAGGCCTCAACCACTCCCCACTGTCACCCCCGGCAACCACCAACCACTCCCAACTGTCACTTCTCCTTCAAGAAATATATATATATATATATTTTTAAAATCTTTAAACACTTTTAACAATTAACAAATTAAAAACATCTTAGTATACCAAATTTCAGCCCTTTCTGAATTTTTTTTTAAACACACACTAAGAATTTAGTAGGTCAGTGTATAACTCCGCCAAGCAGGTGGCGCTGCAGCTTGGTTTTATTTTTTACACACACACACACACACACACACACACAGACAGACTAACACACGCCACTAGACATTTATATTATAGATTCCTATATCCTCCTATAGATCTCATAGGCAAATCTTGAGATAATTTCCCATAGATTGTTGACATTTCATGAGATCTGGATACCAAGGTATTTGATTGAGGACTTCTTCTATGCATGATGATATGTCTTCCTCAATCTGTTATAGGAGGACGGAGGAACTCTGACAGGAAGAGCCTCTGTTTAAGTTGTGTTTAACGTATAGGAAGAGACCTTGCTAAGCTGGTCCAATAGGGTATGTGGAGCTGGCAAAGAGATTTCAAAGATGGTGTGTCACGGGCACTAGGAGTCTTTACCCAGGGATCACCAGGTGATAGGCTTACCAGAGCAGTATAGGTGGTAATATGGTACTCAGGTAGCAGGGTGATCACGGAACAGGAAATAGCAGATGATGAGATGCTCAGGAAAGTCTATGACTAGCAGCACTGGCAATATGGAGGTAGTAATACACGAGGAACTGTATGGACAAAGGACACGTGAAGGTAGTCAGTGGTCTGCGGTAGCAAGTTGTACCACTGCTATAGTGAGGAGGAATGTCCAACAGAAACGAGGAGGTGATGAGAGTCAGCGGTCTGCGGATAGCAAGTTGTACCGCTGTCTGAGTGAAGGAATGGAATCCAAGTGGAGGTATCCAGGGAGTCAGTGGTCTGCGTTAGCAAGTTGTACCACTGCTATGTGAGAGGATACTGGAGCAGGTGAAACTGGAAACAGGGGTCAGTGGTCTGCCACTAGCAAGTTGTACCACTGAATATATATGTGAGGAGGTGCACGGGGAGAGACTGCAACACAATATATACACGGGCACCTTGACTTTGATCCACAGTAATATGCACAATATAAATGTATAAATGACTGAACAACACTGCCAATATAGAAAGTCTCTTGAAGTAATCCAGCATGAGATAACACAGTCAATGATGGCAATAGACTCAGCGGATAGTACACTCCACAGGAGAACCAACACAGTCCAGCAAGGTATGCAATACACAGCACAGTCAATGGGAAGTATGCATACCGTGGTTCAGGAGAAGGCAGTCAGACAGAAGTGCAGAGATACCTGAACGGCAGGAGGCCGGCAGGATGCAAAGTCCCTGGATGGGTGAAGCGGTGGTCTAGCAGGTGCAGCGCACAGGTAGGTAGACCAGCAGGGAACCCAGGAAGGCGTGGAGAGCGGATCAGCAGTAGATGGATGCGTAGCGCTGAGAAGTAACAGCAGCGGGTCTCTGCGGGAACACGGAGGTAGCCAATAGCAACCAGCAGGTGCAGTAACGATGGGACACCGGAGCAGAGTTGAACTGGAACAGTTGATCACGGAGAGTAGCGGGTAGCAATAGTGGCAGCAGACTCAAGGAAACACGGGAGAGTTGACAAGGACTGAAGACTGAAGCGCACAGAGGCGGCGGATAGGAATCAGCTAAACAGTCATGATGACACACAGACGGGTTGCAGGTTGAAGACTGTAGTGCACGGAGGCAGCGGATAGGAATCAGCCAAACAGTCACGATGATGAAACACAGACGAGTTGCAGGTTGAAGACTGTAGTGCACGGAGGCAGCGGATAGGAATCAGCCAAACAGTCACGATGATGAAACACAGACGAGTTGCAGGTTGAAGCCTGTAGTGCACGGAGGCAGCGGATAGGAATCAGCTGGCAGTCACAATCATGAACAGGTGAGTGGATGTGAATGAAAGCCTGTAGTGCACGGAGGCAGCGGATAGGCATCAGCTAACAGTCCCAATGATACAAGGTAGAGTTGAAGTGGTTAGAAGACTGTAGTGCACGGAGGCAGCGGATAGGAATCAGCTCACAGTCACGATGATACAGTGGATGGTAGAAGTGGTATGGGAACCACAGTAGTAGAAGTGGTTTGGAAACCACAGAGGTAGAAGTGGTTTGGAAACCACAGGAATCAGCAGGGCTGAATAAACAAGGAAACACAGGAACACCTTCAGAGACTCATGGGGAATGAGACTCCAAGATCAGGCAACGTGGTGTTGACCACAGGTGCTTAATATAGGGAGGTTGCCTGATCTGCCAATTAAGTTAAAGGAACATACACTGAAGGTTTGGAAAGGGCTGCGCATGCGCAGTCCCTCAGGATAGAGGACGTCCACGGTTCCTAATAGTCCGGGAAGAAGCACTCACAGTCCGGTGAGTGACAGTACCCCCCCTTTTAAAGGTGGGCACAGAACGCCTGGAACCGGGCTTGTCCGGATTTTTGGAATAAAACTTCTTCAGAAGGGCAGGAGCATTAAGATCTTCAGCTTTGATCCATGAACGCTCTTCAGGACCAAAGCCCTTCCAATGAACGAGGAAACGGAGGACTCCTCGCGAAATTTTTGCATCCAATACCTCAGTAATCTCGAAATCCTCCTCCTGATGAACTTGAACTGGCTGCGGTGCTGAGGAAGGAGTCGAGAAACGGTTGATGATGAGAGGTTTGAGCAAGGACACATGGAAGGCATTGGAAATCCGAAGATTCTTAGGAAGAAGAAGTTTAACACATACTGGATTGATAACTTGAATGATCCTATATGGACCAATAAAACGAGGGGCGAATTTCATAGATGGAACCTTCAAACGAATATTTTTGGTAGATAACCAGACACGATCTCCAATTTTTAGTGGTGGAATAGCCCGCCTCTTCCTATCTGCGAAAGACTTATATTTGTTAGATGTCTTCTTTAAACAGGTTTTGACCTGAGACCAGATATTTTTGAAGGTCTGACAAGCAGTCTCCACAGCAGGAACTTGGGTGGGCGGGAGGGCAGGAAATTCCGGAAAAGACGGATGGTGACCGTAGACCACAAAGAATGGAGTTTTGGATGATGACTCATGGTACATGTTGTTATGGGCGAATTCAGCCCAAGGGAGCAATTCTACCCAGTTGTCTTGGTTGGCTGAAGAGAACATCCTAATAAAAGTCTCAAGATCTTGATTGACTCGTTCCGTTTGTCCGTTAGATTGCGGATGGTAAGACGATGAGAGTGCTAATCGTATGCCCAAGGTTTTACAAAGGGCCCGCCAGAATCTGGAAACGAATTGTACTCCTCTATCTGACACAATCTCAGACGGACATCCATGGATGCGGAAGATTTCTTTAATGAAATGTTCAGCCAGAGTAGACGAGGAAGGTAAACCGGACAGAGGGACGAAATGAGCCATCTTCGAAAATCTGTCTACCACTACCCAAATAGTATTGTGATTCTTACTTGGTGGCAAATCAGTAACGAAATCCATACTAATATGGGTCCAAGGCTTGGACGGAATGGGTAGTGGTCGCAGCAACCCTGCTGGAGTTCTGCGGGAGGATTTGAACTGAGAACATAAATCACAGGAAGCAATAAACTCTTTGACGTCTCTCCTCATTGAAGGCCACCAGTAACTACGAGAGAGAATCTCAAAGGTCTTATGTTCACCGGCGTGTCCAGAAAAACGAGAGGCATGGAACCACGAAAGGATTTTCCTCCTCAGAGTAGGAGGCACGAGGGTCTTCCCAAATGGTAGCATTTTGGTGGATGAAGCAGCCAGAGAAATACATTTGGGGTCTAGAATAGCATGGTTGGGAACCTCTTCTACATCAGAGGACGTCACAAAAGCTCGAGATAGAGCGTCAGCTTTCTTGTTCTTAGCAGCTGGTTTGAAGGTTATAATTAATTCAAAACGGGAAAAGAAAAGAGACCATCTTGCTTGACGAGGGTTCAAGCATTGAGCAGATTGCAAATATGACAAGTTCTTATGATCCGTGAAGATCGTCACCGGATGGCGAGCTCCTTCCAACAAGTATCTCCATTCCTCTAATGCAGCTTTGATGGCCAGCAACTCCTTGTCCCCGATAGTATAGTTTTTCTCTGCGGGCAGAAGACCCCGAGAGTAGAAGGCACAAGGATGTAATTTTTGTTGCTCCGAGCGTTGGGAGAGAATAGCTCCTAAGCCCACATTAGAGGCATCTACTTCTAGGAAGAAGGGGAGTGTCACATCAGGTTGTCGCAGAATGGGAGCAGACGAGAAGGACTCTTTGAGGATTTGAAAGGCTTGGAGAGCCTCAGATGACCATTGCTTAGTATTAGCCCCTTTCCGAGTTAAGGCCACAATGGGAGATGCAATGGATGAGAAGTCTTGAATGAAGCGTCTATAGTAATTGGCAAAACCTAAAAAACGCTGGATGGCACGAAGAGTAGTTGGCTGAGGCCAATGTAGTACAGCATTTACTTTGTCTGGATCCATCTTCAGGCCAACTCCGGAAACTATATACCCCAAGAATGGAATCTGGGGTAACTCGAATGAACATTTTTCCAATTTACAGAACAACGAGTTTTTCCGTAGTCTGGAGAGGACCTCTGCCACATGTTGGTGATGAGAAGGCAGGTCCTGTGAGAAGATCAATATGTCGTCCAGGTAGACAACGACACATACATATAATAAGTCCCGAAAGATCTCATTGATGAAACCCTGGAAAACCGCGGGGGCATTACACAGCCCGAAGGGCATTACTAAATATTCGTAATGCCCATCTCTGGTGTTAAACGCGGTCTTCCATTCGTCACCGGAACGGATTCTAATTAAATTGTAGGCACCACGAAGATCCAACTTAGTAAATATCCGAGCTCCCTTGATGCGATCAAATAGCTCAGTGATCAGCGGAATGGGATACCGATTCTTGATAGTAATGGCGTTGAGTCCACGAAAATCTATACAAGGGCGTAATGATCCATCCTTCTTTTTGACGAAGAAGAACCCAGCTCCAGCGGGAGAGGTGGAAGGTCGAATGAACCCACGCTGGAGATTCTCCTGTATGTACTCAGATGTGGCTTGAGTTTCAGGTAACGAGAGAGGATAGACCCGACCCCTGGGAGGAGTCTTGCCAGGTAGAAGGTCGATCGGACAATCCCAAGAACGATGAGGAGGAAGACGTTCAGACTGAGCTTTATCAAACACATCGGCAAATGAAGCATACTGCGGAGGGAGTCCCGGGGAGGAAGATGAGATGGAAGATTGCTGTACTTTAAGAGGAATAACTTGAGAGAGACAACGATGGTGACATTCAGGCCCCCAAGACGTAACTTGAGGGGTGCGCCAGTCAATCTGGGGAGAGTGACATTGAAGCCATGGAAGGCCTAAGACAATCGGACTTGTCGTAACAGGAAGAATTAAAAACGAAATTTCTTCATGGTGTAGTACACCAATCTGAAGGGTTACTGGAGACGTACTCTGGGTGATGAGACCATTGATGAGACGTGATCCATCTATAGCCGTCACAGTAATGGGTGTTTTTAAAGTGATCACTGGTAGGGACCATTGATTCACTAGTGATTTAGAAATAAAATTTCCTGCTGCTCCGGAATCAATCAATGCCTGTGACTCAAAGGATTTGGTAGCAAAGGAAATCGTAACATCGAAAGCGCAGACTTTAGATTTCATAGACAATGGAGAGGACTCCAGGGACCCTAACTTCACCTCTCCAGAACTAGTTAGGGCCTGGCATTTCCCGATTTCTTAGGGCAAGAACTGAGCATATGTGTGGAATCAGCACAATAGATACAGAGTCTATTCTTTACTCTTCGTTTCCTCTCTTCTAAAGATAATTTGGAACGTCCTATCTCCATGGGAATCACAGAAGGTGAAACTGGACGAAATTGAGGGTTTAAACGAAGAGGTGCTTTAGCAGAAGTTGTTTTCTCAGATTCTCTTTCACGAAATCTCATGTCTACACGATGGCAAAGAGAGATCAAATCTTCTAGTGACGAAGGAAGCTCTTGGGTAGTCAGTGCATCTTTAATTTTATCGGAGAGCCCCTGCCAGAAGGCGGCAACTAATGCTTCAGTGTTCCACTGAAGTTCAGAGGCTAAGATCCTAAATTGAATGACATACTGTCCTACTGTATGGGAGCCTTGTCGCAAACGAAGAATGCTGGAAGCAGCGGAGGTCACACGACCTGGTTCATCGAACACACTTCGGAACGTGGAAATGAATTTGGCACTATCTTGTAGAATTGGATCGTTTCTTTCCCACAGAGGGGAGGCCCAAGCCAGGGCTTGTCCAGAAAACAATGAGATAAGATAGGCCACTCTGGAACGATGGGTAGAAAAATTTTGAGGTTGGAGTTCAAAATGGACTGAACATTGGTTAAGGAAACCTCTACAAGTTTTGGGGTCCCCGTCATATTTTGACGGAGTAGGCAGGTGAAGCGTAGGAGCTGTAGACACCTGGGATGGCACTGGGGAAACGGAGGAAAGCACAGGAGCTTCAATACTAGCTGTAACAGTCTGTCCAGATGTTCCTTGGGAGGTTAACGATTGGTAACATTGAAGTAACAGCTGTTGGCGAGCATCCTGTTGCTCCACACGGCTGACCAGATGCTGCAGCATCTCTTTAGCAGTAGGTTCCGTATCTGGGTCTGTCATGGCCTGATCTTACTGTCACGGGCACTAGGAGTCTTTACCCAGGGATCACCAGGTGATAGGCTTACCAGAGCAGTATAGGTGGTAATATGGTACTCAGGTAGCAGGGTGATCACGGAACAGGAAATAGCAGATGATGAGATGCTCAGGAAAGTCTATGACTAGCAGCACTGGCAATATGGAGGTAGTAATACACGAGGAACTGTATGGACAAAGGACACGTGAAGGTAGTCAGTGGTCTGCGGTAGCAAGTTGTACCACTGCTATAGTGAGGAGGAATGTCCAACAGAAACGAGGAGGTGATGAGAGTCAGCGGTCTGCGGATAGCAAGTTGTACCGCTGTCTGAGTGAAGGAATGGAATCCAAGTGGAGGTATCCAGGGAGTCAGTGGTCTGCGTTAGCAAGTTGTACCACTGCTATGTGAGAGGATACTGGAGCAGGTGAAACTGGAAACAGGGGTCAGTGGTCTGCCACTAGCAAGTTGTACCACTGAATATATATGTGAGGAGGTGCACGGGGAGAGACTGCAACACAATATATACACGGGCACCTTGACTTTGATCCACAGTAATATGCACAATATAAATGTATAAATGACTGAACAACACTGCCAATATAGAAAGTCTCTTGAAGTAATCCAGCATGAGATAACACAGTCAATGATGGCAATAGACTCAGCGGATAGTACACTCCACAGGAGAACCAACACAGTCCAGCAAGGTATGCAATACACAGCACAGTCAATGGGAAGTATGCATACCGTGGTTCAGGAGAAGGCAGTCAGACAGAAGTGCAGAGATACCTGAACGGCAGGAGGCCGGCAGGATGCAAAGTCCCTGGATGGGTGAAGCGGTGGTCTAGCAGGTGCAGCGCACAGGTAGGTAGACCAGCAGGGAACCCAGGAAGGCGTGGAGAGCGGATCAGCAGTAGATGGATGCGTAGCGCTGAGAAGTAACAGCAGCGGGTCTCTGCGGGAACACGGAGGTAGCCAATAGCAACCAGCAGGTGCAGTAACGATGGGACACCGGAGCAGAGTTGAACTGGAACAGTTGATCACGGAGAGTAGCGGGTAGCAATAGTGGCAGCAGACTCAAGGAAACACGGGAGAGTTGACAAGGACTGAAGACTGAAGCGCACAGAGGCGGCGGATAGGAATCAGCTAAACAGTCATGATGACACACAGACGGGTTGCAGGTTGAAGACTGTAGTGCACGGAGGCAGCGGATAGGAATCAGCCAAACAGTCACGATGATGAAACACAGACGAGTTGCAGGTTGAAGACTGTAGTGCACGGAGGCAGCGGATAGGAATCAGCCAAACAGTCACGATGATGAAACACAGACGAGTTGCAGGTTGAAGCCTGTAGTGCACGGAGGCAGCGGATAGGAATCAGCTGGCAGTCACAATCATGAACAGGTGAGTGGATGTGAATGAAAGCCTGTAGTGCACGGAGGCAGCGGATAGGCATCAGCTAACAGTCCCAATGATACAAGGTAGAGTTGAAGTGGTTAGAAGACTGTAGTGCACGGAGGCAGCGGATAGGAATCAGCTCACAGTCACGATGATACAGTGGATGGTAGAAGTGGTATGGGAACCACAGTAGTAGAAGTGGTTTGGAAACCACAGAGGTAGAAGTGGTTTGGAAACCACAGGAATCAGCAGGGCTGAATAAACAAGGAAACACAGGAACACCTTCAGAGACTCATGGGGAATGAGACTCCAAGATCAGGCAACGTGGTGTTGACCACAGGTGCTTAATATAGGGAGGTTGCCTGATCTGCCAATTAAGTTAAAGGAACATACACTGAAGGTTTGGAAAGGGCTGCGCATGCGCAGTCCCTCAGGATAGAGGACGTCCACGGTTCCTAATAGTCCGGGAAGAAGCACTCACAGTCCGGTGAGTGACATGGTGATTGGTAATAGGATGTCATAGGCAAATATATCTTATGTGGCACTGAACAGTACACAGAGAAGTGCTTATATTATAGTCTGTAAATAATTTTTTTTCAAAGCATTTATTATTACTTTTATGTGCATCACTCTTTCTCTCTGCTTAAAACTTTTATTTAAAATTTCAAAATATTGAAAAACCACCATCAAATTCCAACATATATTTACTGCAAGAAAATACCTATGACTAAATGTTCATCCTTGCAGATAGTTTACATTTCTTAATATAAATGAATCAACTGACTGCTGTTCACCAGGGACCCCCACAAGGAGGTTTGGGCTTGTGTAGGGCGTGGAGGTTGTGGCCCTCAATGCTAGTCACTGGTGAGGCCGTGGGTGAGCAGAATAGTCAGACAAGTCGCGTCAGTAGCAAATGGTGGAACAGGAGCAGAATCTGAATACAGAAGGATAGACAGGAGCATCACAGTCAGTCAGGGATTCAAATTGTTTACCAGCAGGATAATCAGAAGTAGCAAAGGTCAGACCAGGTAATCATAAGACCAACAAAAGGAATCCAAATGAGCAGTCAGGGACAGTAGCAGAGGTCAAACCAGTGATCAAACAAGTGGTAGGAACAATGCTGGAGCAGGACATTAGATCCAATACTCTGGCAGCCAAGGACTGTCAGAGTCAACTATAAATAGAGGAGCTAATTGGCAGTCAGTGACGTTACCCACCACTGAGAAAGGAAAAGTTGTCATGCGCAGAGGACCACCGCAGGCCACCAAAGTAAAATCTGGAGATTGTGCCTCCTTGCTAAGCAACGGGCACACCGGCCAGGAAGCGGGCATCCATACTCGAGTGGCAGAGTGAAATTGGGGATGGCACTTGATACATTGAGCTTGTCAGCTAGATCTGTAATTGTGTTAACTGTACAAGATGACAGCTCATATAATTCTTCCTAAATCATCTCGTTCATCGGATGAAGGTGGGTACATTCATCTTCTGTATTACTCAAACTCCACTTCAGACAGCTTCCTTACCACTTGGATTTTCTACTGAAGAACTTAGCTCGGAGACACTTTCGCTGTTGTCTCAAAGTTGTGCTTGTCTACTTGTAATGTAATTAACTGTTCCAGACTCCCATCATCTATCTGATTTTTTTTTTGTGTAAGCCTGCAAATGATTCCATGAGCTCTAGTCATGATAAAAATCAGTCCTCATCTATTAGAGCCTGCCAACTAGTATCTGAACCTTCGTGTGTAGTGGCGAGTAGCCTTTGAAGAGTGACCCACATCTGTTCCATAATCAAAGCTTCCTGTAATTAGTGAGAAAGTTGGATCAGTTCCTGAGAGTACATACCGGGAGGGTGAGCAGCAATCTTGTCAACAGGACTGGGTATAACATCTTGGAAGACATCTGACCAGATGGTCAGTCCATGTGGCAAAAGGAGCATTATCAAAGATACTATACAATCATGGGTCACTTTCCTGGTGTTTTCCATTCCCTCCATCCCAAACTGAATGGTGTCACCCAAGAGAATATCACATGGTGCCTGTCATCCTCCCGCCATTCGAAATAAAAAAGCAAAAAGGTAACAAATGGTCTGTTACTGATAAGGCTAAATTGCTGGCCAAAATCTGTAAGCCAGCCAGAAAATAACACAAATGTTGACAATATTGGGATTATTGTTTAAGACTAATGGACTAAGGCCACCCTCTATGAAATTTTCCTCCAAGTTGTTAATGTAAGTTACATAATAGAACAGGCACCATGTGAAGAATGTATTAAAAACAGCCCATTATAGAATAAAGGTATTGAAATAAATATTTATTGGTGATAGTAAATTTCATTTTTAGGTTGGCAAATGAAGGGAAGGATAGGTCTTTAGTGATATCATTAAGATATTGGATACCAGTCTTCTTCCAAAATTTAAATGATGTTGAAATACAGCCAGGTGGAAATGTATTATTATTATTAAAGAGTAGAATTACTGGACTGGGGTTTGGAGCCAATTTATATTTTGTGTTTGCTCGATCCCATAGACCCTTTGTGAATCACTCTCCCTTGAAATAAAGGTCTCATTCCCTACTATATTGGGAGCTTAATGTTCAAAATACAAAAGATAGAGATTTACATGAACTCTGGATAAATAGGATTGGGAGGAAATAAGAACTAACACAACCTCCAGTTCCATTTGTGTGAAAATAAAAGAAAATGCATATAAACTCTTATATCGATGGTACTTAGTTCCTACTAAATTAAATTAAATAAAATGTTCCGGTCACAAAACAACGTAGAAATACCGCTAAGGAGCCATGAATAGGTAAAAAAACAAACGATGTTTATTGCTGGCAAATATAAACAGGTGATGAAATCATAAGTTTGCAGAAATACCAGATATTCAGTAGTTGCAGGTAAATGGAAGGTGAGGGAAGATTCCAGGCAGCATATACAGGGAAATGCACAGGTAAGTCCCAGGTTCAACAGATCAGCAAAATG
The DNA here is from genome assembly GCF_038048845.1 of Mixophyes fleayi. Taxonomy (NCBI): domain Eukaryota; kingdom Metazoa; phylum Chordata; class Amphibia; order Anura; family Limnodynastidae; genus Mixophyes; species Mixophyes fleayi. The sequence goes on along the minus strand of NC_134402.1, from coordinate 242,910,901 downwards.
AATGATGAGATCCAGTATAAACACAGGAACAATGCAGGAGGAAGAATCACAGGGTGAAACCACAGGCTATGACATCACAGGATGAGACAACAATAACCAGCCCTGTGTGCTGGGAGTAACAGGTATATAAAGGGAAAAAGAGACCACACCCAGGTGCATGGAATAATTGGAGAACAGAAAGGTTAACCCTTAAAGCACAAGAAATGCACAATAGCAGCACCTCTGGACATCAGAGGTACTGCTGCAACCACATAAAAAGAACAAATACAAATAATAAAGTCCAAAAGGTAGGAGCTGCCAGGCGGATCGTGACAGTTCCCTGACTTATCTAAATGATGCTGGAGAGGCTATGCAATAAAAGGATCTTTCCTTCACATATGGTGGCAATGCCCCAAATTAACCCTGTTCTGGCTGGAGCTCCGAGACTTTGCATCCCAAAAATTGCAAATTGACCCTCTCCCACAGGCCTTTCCTCTTACCACATGGGATCCCATCTGCTACTGTCCATCAACAAAAAATGTTCAGACATATCGCTTAAGCTCCTTATGTCAAATAGCTGCTGATTAGAAACAAACTAACGCTCCGACATTACAAAAGATTATTGAAAGAATTTGGCACACATATAAAATGGAATATATGACCAGCATTCTTAACAATATGTCTAAATCATTTAAGAAAATATGTGCACCATGGGCTTCCTACTTCCATATCCAAAATTCCTTCTTGACATAATTATGTAAGCTTTTGATCCTGATCCTTCTGGTTCCTACTCCTTACCCCCCCCCCCTTCACCCCTTCCCTTTCTCTTTCTTCTCCCATTTTTTTTCTTTCTTTCTTTTTCCCTTTCTCCATAGAAGCACGCCACACTGCTCTTTTATCTAAACTCTTTTTTCTTTTCCTTTTATTGATTGTTCAGCACCTACTACTATAGACCTTTTAATTGCAAATGCAATACCATGTCAATGTTCCCTCATTCCTATTCATTGCAAATATTATTTACACTTATCACTATTATATTTGAATGCATATGTATGTATTGTCCTGATAACGTCCTTATCTGATATTACCTGCTGAACTTTGAATAGATAGAGTTGATAGAATACAGACCATTAAAGCCTTATGTACTTTCACCTAAAAATCTACAACTTGGACAAAAGTGTACATTAGAGCTGTGTAACCATTGATTTATATGAAAAAAATGTAAACAAATTGTGTGTTCCACTGGTCAACAACGCAGAGATACTGAAGCAGTCTAGCCCCTAGAGGTAAAGGAGAGGTCAGCAGATGCAGAAAAAAAAGATGAGCATGGCCCATCAGAGGAGAAGATGGCTGAGGAGGGCTCAGCAGAGGCACAATAGGAGGTGGAGGCAGGGCCGTGAGAGGACCTACTGGAGGAGGAGGGACTGCAGGACGGGACATGGGAGACTTGGCCTACTGTAGCTAAAGATAAATAATTGTAGCATCTTGTCCTCTTTGTTGACCATGTTTTTTCCTGTAGGCATAACAATGTAATTTATGATGGCCAAGCCATTTGATAGTGTAGGTGTTTCACATAGTATGTTGGTATTTTCATTAATTGCATTGTATTATCTTATGATCTTACCTTTGCTTCCACCACCAATCTGAACTTGCTTACAGAAACAAGTGTATGAGACATACGTTTGCAAGCTACATTCCTATGGTACACTATAAGAAACAATAAAAAGGGCAAAGGAAGCCATGCCCCCCTAACAATCCCCCTCTGCAAAATGATGTATGTTGTGTGTAAACTTGTCATGACTAATGTGAATTTAGCCATTGTGTATGAGTTGCCTCCAGATGAATGCAGACACAGGCAAAGAACCTACAGATGTGTCATGTGGCAACAAAATGCAGGCATGATTGTCCAATATAGGGCAATATCTTGAAATTTTGGAGGGCTCCGTTTAAGACAAAATGATTAAAAGATTTAGGATGAAAAAATAAACAATTCTATAAAAATTATTTAGCAAATATTATTATATAATTTTGTAACTAATTATATTTTTGGATCACATCTGTCTGTTGTGCAAACATTAGTAGGTGTAAAGATACCTGATTCATCTGGCCTAACTTTATGCACTTCATGCTGACTGGCCACTCAGGGGTGCCTTACTTCCAGGTGTTCATCAATCACTCAGGCCTGGCACTTATCAAGTATGGGTATTTAGTGTGTACTGACATTTTTATTATTCAACACACCAGAATAAAAAAAACATGTTTAACAAATGTTAGGTAGATTTAACACACACCCTGTCCCTTACCCCTCTGTTGCCCAGGGTATGGCAGTCCTTTTTTTTCCTGCTACCTTGAGTCCCAGCCGCTTGGCCCAATTTTCTTCATCTCTACCAGTGTGGTATGGATCTGATACAAAGTCCCTGTGCTCCAGCAGGCCAACTAACCTATCAGACTCATGAAGTAATGTACGGAGAGCGTGAACAAGCACTAGTCCAGCAGAAGCCAAAATCTCCAATATCTAATATATATAAGCCTAGCGGCGTGTGTTAGTCTGTGTGTGGGAAAAAAAACAAACAAGCTGCAGCGCCACCTGCTGGGCGGAGTTATACACTGACCTTCTAAATTCGCATTATCTAATATATAAAAGTAAAAGCTTAGCGGCGTGTGTTAGTGTGTGTGTGTGTGTGTGTGTGTGTGTGTGTGTGTGTGTGAAAAAAACTATTTTCTCAGAAAGGACTCATCCAATTGACCTGAAATTTGGTATACTGACATTATTTGACAAAAAAAGTAGAATAGTGAAGTCAGTTAACTTCCATCATCCCCCCTTTCCCCCCGTGGGAGGGGTAGTAAAGGCTAAATTTACGAGTTGAGGGGTCAAACTCATTTTCGTGAGGTAATTTTACCTCATGAACACACATTAAAAAGGGCGCTTGCATCGGGAAGTAACGCTCTTCCCCTGAGGAGGCCTGGGCTAGGCCCAAATGCACATATACATATATATATATATATATATATATATATATATATATATATATATGTATATACATATACATATATATATATATATATATATATATATATATATATATACATACATAACAAAGGGAGTTATTTAGCTGGTAATCTTGCAGAGAAAGGCTGCAAGGAGGACAAATGTGTGAAAAAATAATAGTATAAAGTCTGATTTAACTTACATGGTTTGGAAATGTTTTTTCCCACAGCAGGCTGACAGGGTGTATCTGAAGTCAGAGCAACTGATGAGAGCTCCTTTTTTAAAGGGAAGAAGGGATTGTCACCTGACCATCAAGTTAGGGCTGTGGGAGGAGTGTCAGGTATACCTGTATGTTTTTCTGTTCAGTGTGATCGATACTAGAAAAGGTGGGCGGTAGCCGGTGGCTAGAGAGCTGGTATCTGTTTATTTAGTGTTTAAGGTCACAAGAAACTGTGTGGAAACTTTATGGTGTCAAATACTTTAGCATCCTGACATTAAAACAAAGTAAAAAGCAAGAAGTTGTTTGCGTGTGTTTCACCAGAAGTGTGCTCTTACCACAATATATATATATGCTATAAAGCTGCAATGTTTTAGCACAGTCACAGTCTTTGGGATCATGGCCCTCTGAAGTTTGTACCTCTGCTACTAATTTGTGGCTGCATACGCAAGTGAAATGTAATGTATAATAATTATAATGAATTAAATAAAGCTTCTATATTTCCATACAATTACATGCCACCAACTGACAGACATTGGATAGACACTACTTACATAAAAACATAGCTGCCTAGTCTCTCGGAATGTCCGGGAGACAACCAAATTTGTAGGAGTTCTCCCAGTCTCCCGAGAGAACATTGCTACCTCTCACATATAGCCTACTTCCCTTGCGATGTGGGTGGGAGAGGGGCGTCATCCTAGCCCTGCTCCCGACTGTATTGCCCCGCAAACCACAGCATTTGAGCAGATTTATAATGACGCTTTCCGCTCAGCCACTTCACCCGCACTTGACACCTGGATCTCCCCTCTGGGATCTCCCCAGACGGAATATCCTAAATGTTGGCAAGTATGTTTTAAATGCATTTTAGGAAAATAATGACATTTCTGTTTGCTACAAATGAAATATGTTAATGGAGAGATTGTGATGTCAAAAATATTACAATATTCCTTGAAATGACAATACATCTACACCTTTGGCATTTATTTTACAGGATATCACTATTATAACTTTCTCAAGGTGTACTTTGAAGTCTAAAACAGTTTGCAAAATTACTCAGTTTTGGACTTTGTATTACCTTCTATTTATTATGCTATACTTACTGTATATATACATGTGAAATACCTAAACATTTAAGAAGAGTGGTTGACATTGATGATAACATATCAGCAAAGCTGCTTGTTATCTAAATGTAGCTATAAAATGTTCTACAAGATAAGCTCATGTACAATTTACAGTTCATCATGGTAACACTTACAGAGGTAGTAAGTGTTCTATTGACACAAGGAATTTCTGTAAAGCATCATAGAAACACTTTGTAATGCATTGCTGAAGTTTTCCAAAGCAATGTTTCAATTACTTTTTTTTAACATTCAGTACTCTTAATATATTACTTGCTATCATATTGAAGCAAATGATCTGTGCATGCACAATGAGAGTACCAACAATGAAAATTTTTTGCTAAAATACTGTAAGGTTTTTTTTATTATTTAAAATTAATTACACCCCCTTCCCCCAGTGAATTACAAGGAGCTAGAACAAAGAAGATCTATAATAAAGTGCTGAGCCAGATTGTTTAGTGCTTTTTATTTCAATATGAAAAATATTAACCCTTGTGTAAGTGTTTCATTTACTAATACCGCTTTCTCACCAAAATCCCAGGTCAGGCATGGGATAGTGAACACGACTTCAACCCATGTTGCAACCCCTCACACCATACTTTGGTCCAAGGTATATCCCACATCGTTGCCTTTCACACTGAACCCGTGTCTGTGCTGCATTATCAAGTTGAATCATTAAAAGGAGACAGCAGAGGCTCATATAGGTGTCACGACTATGCGTTGCATACCTGCTATCATTGGCATTACTCGGAGGAAGGTGCGGAATCTAACGTGCCCCTGGTATTCACCAGGGACCCCCGCAAGGAGGTATGGACTGCGTCGCAGGAGACACTGAGGTCGCGGTCCTTCCACGAGTCAGATAGCGAGGCACGAGAAAAGAGTTGTCAGACAAGCCAGGTCGGTAACTGTGCTGGCAATGGAGGTACACATGGAGTATTCGGAGGGATGGTGAGACAAGCCGGGTCGGTAACGTTCAAGAAGTGCAGTACAACAGGGAGATCCAAAGAGGTAGTCAAACGGTCCGGGTCAAAGGGTCACAGGCAGGCAGAAGAGTCAGATACAAGCAAGGTGCTGCTGCTGAGACCAGAGAGTAGTGTCCCATTGCCTAGCAACAGGACGCGCGTGTGTAGGCAGCGGGGCCGGGTGGCCGGAAGTGACGCATCTGGTTGCTAAGCAACCAGACGTGTGAGGAAACGGCACAGGCGGCCATCCCGGAGAGATCACGGGACGGCGCCTGACAATAGGTGACATAGCAGGGTCTTATAGATGAGTCATAAAAAGTGGCCAGTGACTGCATTGCTTTAATCATGGCCGAGTTGCTGTAATATTGTGGATTCCTTATGTTTCTGGATGCAAATGACAGCTTAATGCAGCTGGTTACAGTCTGTAATCTGGCGCAGGGCTATTTCTGCAGGAGTCGAGTGGAATTTTTGGCAGAGAAGGCTAAAACTTGATGCCAATACTTCATAGTTGTCTACTCTCCCGGAATGTCCAGGAGACTCATAAATTTCTGGGAGTCTTTCCGCACTCCCGGGAGAGTAGGCAAACCTCCTAATTCCCAAACAACTCAATAGTAAGGTGGTGGGGGGGGACGACTTATGATGCGAATCGCGTGTCATTGTGGCCCCACCCCCTGCTGTAATTGGTCCAAACAATACTTACACAGAAGGAGAGCCTTTATGTTGTCCACAATTGGCACCATACTCAAATTCAGAACTGGGACAAACAGAAGAATGTCGGTCAGAGAACAACGTTATGGACAAGCTTTCTGGTCCAATGTGGAAGGTTTTGATTACGAGCAGAGTATGGCACACTTTCACATGTTGTGTGCAACATTTGATTTTTGCTAGAACTCATCACCCCAGCTCTAGCTAAACAAACGATAAACTACAGAAAACCCACTGAACCAAGTAGGAGGTTAGCCATTGTGTTGTGATGGCTTGTAACCCCGGGATAATACCATATAATTTCGTGTTTGTTCGGTGAAGGCTATCCACTGTTTGCACTGGGAAAAACCCTGTACAACCATTTCATCTGCATGCCATATGGACAGCGCCTAGATGACGCCATAAAAGGTTTCAAACAATGTGGATTTCTGCAGTGTGCTGGAACTATAGATGGGACACACATCCCAAATATTGACCCCAGAGACAACCCGGCAGACTACTACAAATGAAAATTCAATTATTTTATTTATTATTATTTATTATTTATTATTTTATTATTTTTTCAATTATTCTACAGGCTGTCGTTGACTACAATTTCTGGTAAGCATAATATGTTCTTGATGTTTTGGTTAAAATATAGCTAATACGTAATGTATCTCCTCTGCTATATTATGTTTTATATCTATACTAACTAAAACATATTCTTTTCAGTTTACAGATGTTTACATTGGCTGGCCTAGTCGTGCACATGATGCCAGGGGTCCAATTCTGACCTCTACCAAAGAAGAGGTCAGAGGAGCAACAAGATGGCTGGGTTTTCCCCAGAGGGGTAAGATTATTTTATTTGTTTTATTAAGTCTGAAATGTGAAGTATTGTATGTTTCAAGTAATAATTAACCTACAGTATTGGTAATGAAATATTGAGCTATTTTATTTGATATATTATTTTTACTCCTTTAGTGCTAAGAATATAAAAGCATGGATTGTAATTTTTTCTGATGCTAGCGTTAATAATAATTGTGCTCACAGATAATGCAGTGTTTTTTACTGCATATTTTGGACAAACACATTCCCATATTTGAACCTACTCTACTGTTTCATTAACTCTGATTTATTGCTTTCAGAATTCAAAGATGGTCCAAGGAGTGAAAAACAATAACAATAATGTAATTAATGCAATTGTAAATATGATTGCACATACAATAGCCTGTGTACGTTGTGTTTCAAATAAAGAAACGTTTTTGAACAACAAAACATTTGTAATCATTTTAGCAATTACAAACCAACAATATTTTTATAAAAATACAATTATAACAGAAAAAAAACAATAAAACTATTACAACTGCCTGTATAGCTTTACATCCGAATTGGGAGGAGTGTCCATTGTGCTGGGTTCAAAATTACTTGGACCTCCACTGTAATTGTAATTATTTCCTACACAATAGTACTGGGAAAGGTGTGGATGTGGTGTGGGGCTTTGCACTCTAGTAATCAAATGATTTAGGAAAGACATCTAACTTTTTCTATTTTCTCTGCTGACACGCTCATACATTGTCATTAGTTGAGTCATAAAATTGCCTTATTGCTCCCGTTCATGCCAATAATTTGTTTTTTTATCTCCTCCTCCCCTCTGACAGCCAGTAGTTCTCTAACTTCTGCGTTCTGTCAATTCGCCATCCCTTCCTTTCAGCTGTTCTGTAGCATGTAAAAGACATCATCAGAGAGCGTTTCCGCCCTACCAATGAGGTGTTTTTAACAGAACCTGGGTCAATTAACCCGGAAACACTTTTCATACTGCATTGTATCTGGTTCCAACACAGGAATAACCATGGTGGCGACTAGGGTCGTGGATCCTGATCCCTTGACCAGCGTCGCCCTATTCACACCGACAGACAACCTGGATTATTCCCAGGTCCATGCCCCTGTGTAAAAGGGGTATTATTCATAGTATATCAATATAATCTCATAAGAAGCTGCTTGGTCTCATTTCAAAAGGGTTTCTCATATATGTGTTTTATACTAACTACATGCTGGAACATATTCTTATACGTATACTTTCTCATACGTATACTTATGCATACTGTACTATATAACTAAAAAATCCATTTAATTTTTCACTGTACACCACTAATTTATACTATAGATTACAGATGTTCTCTGCCCATTGTGTTCTGGATTTTGGCAAAACCACCCTAGCATGTTTTGGTTTTGGAAAAAATAGCTAAAATATGCTAAAATAAATAAATAAATGCATAATTTAAATAAATGCATAATTTTGCACTTTTTTGTTTTATTATTAACCTCAATAACACTAATATCCAGTCATTTCCAATCAATTTTGACCACCTCACAGGTCACAATATTATTTTCATCCACTCTCGGACAAAGACTGCAGCGAGTTGGCTGGATGCTAAGCGAAAGAGCAATGACACAAACACACGGCAGTTCATAGCACATCTAGGAAACATTGCCACACAGCAGTGACAGAAAAAAAAAAAAAGTGGTGCAAGATGGAATTGCCCTTGGGCTCTCCCACCCACCCTTATGTAAGAAAAGGACATGTACAGTTTAACAAACCAAGCACTCCGGCGACAAGCAGTGCCACTTTGTGGCTGAAGTGCTTGGTGTGTTTGGCCCCCCACAAAACAAGCTACCAATAGCTTAGCTGCCTTAAGGCTAACAGTGCTGTCAATGAACTCTACATTATTAAACCATGTCTGCTCGTGCTGCATCTTTAATCTCCTTTTCCTCTGTGAATACCTCTTTCTCATCCCTGAAGAACTGTCAAACTTATGTAGACACAGGAATGGATATTACAACTGCTTAGACCTGCTTCAGACAGTCTGTGACACAGAACATGTGGGTAGCATGGAATCTGTCATGTTGGTATACGGTGCATTGAACAGAGATTTAAACCAATATATAGATGCAGTAGAGGAGACCGTACTTAAGTTAAAACGTCACCCACTGGATGAAATCTCGGATTTAAGAGAGCTTGTACACGAGAGATACACTGCGCTTCAGAAGAATAATACAAAGGAGGCCCTGATTCAAGATGATAAATATGTCCAGTTTAAAGAACAGCTAAGAGACCTCAGAAAACAAATGGGTGTGTCACCAGTCCCTGCAGACTAAGCTTTGGAAGATGAAGACGAGAATATTGTTGTCAACCTGAGCACATGGCCGGTACAGTGAAACTGAGAATGCCTCATTTGATCACTCTTCCTGTTCCTTGAAAAACTGTGGCAATTCTACAGCTAATACATGGCAACGAGCATTGACCCCTGGGATGCGTGCATTTATCAGACCAAGACCAATCCAGGGTGCCCCAGTGGGTTTGAGATGGTGAGCCCAGTGAAAAATAAAGTATGTGGTCACACGTACGAGAGAGAAGCAATTGAAAAGATCATGGAAAGCAAACTTCAGAAGGGTAAATCCGCCAGGTGTCCAAAAATTGGCTGTGATCACTCTGACGTGAGTATATCGGATCTTGTTCCAGACAATGCACTAAAAAGAGCTTTGAAATTCACAGCAAAAAGCAAAGTCATCATTGAGCTTCGAATCAGCCCCAATTCCCTAAAATTTATAATATAGTTAGGTACCTTTGACGTAAAGTGCAGATTACAAACACTTTGTGCAATACTGATGAAACAGCAGCAAAGTAGAAGGTTTGAGTAATACATATACACGTTTATTTAGACATCCATACTTATATTACTTCTGCAAACAACATTCTTTGTTAATAAAACTGTTGTCTTTATATTGTTCAAAAAAATTAATAATAATCCTCCACCATTCTTTGGATGTTGATAGTTGATAGTAGGATCAGGCGGAGTTAAAGCAGAGGTGTCACTAATTGTGGTCAATTCTTTTACAGTAGACAAGACCAGATGTCAAAATGATGTGCTGAGTCATCTGCATCATCAATGGGTATCTTTGATTTTTGCAAAGCACACAATAGTATATAGCGTATGTAGGTAATATTGGCACACAGTGGTAGCTGAAAGGAAAAGTGGTGCAAGATGGAATTGTCCTTGGGCCCTCCCACCCACCCACCCTTAGCTTGGATCTTCAAAAGGACATGCACACTTTAACAAACCAAGCACTTCAGCGACAAGGAGTGCCACTTTTATGGCTGATGTGCTTGGTTTGTTTGGGCCCCCACAAAACAAGCTAACAATGGACTTAAAACACCTAAGGTAACAGTGCTGTTAAATGAACTGTGGCAAGATGTTGTTGTCATCATCCTCAGCCTCAACCTGACCCTCATCAGTGTGTACATCATCCTCACACATTATTAATCACCGCTGGAATCCACCATTACAGAAGTCTCAATATTTTGATGTAATTGGCTGGAAAGGCCTTCCTCGTGGAAAATGTAGTTCATTTTTATGAACATCATCTTTTCCACATTTTGAGGAAGTAGCCTCCTACGGCGATTGCTGACAAGGTTCCCGGCTGTGCTGAAAACCCTTTCTGAGTACACACTGGAGGGCAGGCAGCTTAGGCAGGGCAAAGCGAGTTGGTACATGGGACTACAAATTCCCTTTTTTTCCTCCCAGTATATACAGGGACTGTCTGATGTGTCTATTTCTATGCTGTCGTGAAAATAATACTCCACCATCCTTTGGATGTTGATAGTAGGAACAGGTGGAGTTACAGCAGAAGTGTCACGTATTTTGGTCCATTCTTTTAGACCAGACCAGATGTCAAAATGTTGTGTGGAGTCATCTGCATCATCCTTGGGTCTCTTGGGAAAGTTATATTTTTTCCTAGCAGCAGTTGACTGAGAAACTGAAGGAGGAGACGCCATCCTGTCACGTAACACTTGAGCTGTCATCTGGCTCACCAGGAGCTCCTTGCATCTCTTCAGATCTGGGTCAGTTGGAAACAAAGAGAAGACATACCTCTTAAACTTAGGATCAAGCACAGTCACCAAAATGTAGTGATCTGATTTCAAGATTTTAATAACTCTTGGACCTTTGGCGAAGCAAATTAAGTACTTGATCTACAAGTCCGAAGTACTTAGCATAATTGCTTTGTTTACTCTCCTCCTTCAGCTTCTCAAGCTGCTTTTCCAAATGTCTAATTAAGGGAATCACTTGGCTCAAGCTAGCACTGTCTGAACTCACTTCACAGATGACTACTTAGAATGGTTTCAGCACCTTGCACAACACGGAAAGTATTCTCCACTGCGCTTGAGTAAAATACATCCCCCCTCCTTTCCCAATGTCATGGCTTGTGGAGTAAGCGTGGATTTCGCTGTTTCTCCATCCTCAGAAGCATATATAGGGCGAAATTCCACCTTGTTACCACCTCTTGCTTCAGTTGGTAGCAGGGCAAATTAAATTGCTCTTGTAGTTGCTGTAATCTTCTACATGTTGTTGCCGAATGCCAGAAATGTACAGATATTTTACAGATCACAGACAGCATCTCCTGTACGTCCCTGTCATTTTTTTAAAAGGTTTGCACCACAAAGTTTATTGTGTGAGCAAAACAGGGAATGTGATGGAATTCACCCAGCTGTAATGCTCTCACAATATTGGTGGTGTTATCAGAAATGACTTATCCTGAAGAGAGTTCAAGCGGGTTAAGCCATGTTGCAAAGGCATCACTTAGTTTTTGCAACAGATTGTCAGCTGTATGCCTCTTAGTGAAGCCAGTGATACACAGAGTAACCGCCTCTGAAAAATGTGACGTTCCTGGGTACATGCTGCTGATATTCCTGCTGATGAAGGGGAATCACATACCCAGTGGGCTATCACAGTCATATAATTTTTAGTTTGCTCAGTTCCGCTTGTCCACATATCTGTGATTAAGTGTACAGTGGGTAAAATGGCATTTTGTAGTCCAATAATTACATTTTTACGAACCTTCTGGTAGAGGTGAGTAATAGTTTTTCTAGTAAAATAGTGTTGTGATGGAATTTGGTAACGGGGACACAAGACCTCAAGTAACTGTCTAAAACCAACTGTATTAATAGTGGATATTGGACGCAGATCTAAAACTAGTATAGTCGCCATGATCCGCTTTGCCACTGTGTGACAGCTTTCATACTTGCTTCCTCTTGCAAAGAATTGTTTAACAGTCAATTGTTGTAAACTACTAGTAGTCTTCTTCTTGGTCTGTTTCTGGGATGAAGATCGACCCTCAGCAGCAGCAGCAGTGGGACTAACGCTCAAGAATTCTTCTGAGGAATCCAGGATACTGGAGGAATTATCTAGCCTTAGCAACTTGGATGCAGGACTAACTCCGATCGCTATTGACGATATTGATGATTACGGTGTTGGTGGTGTAGATTGCTGGTGTAGGTATCTAGCTGAGAGAAGAGACATAGCTGATGCTGGAATGCTTGTTCTTATTTTTTTAGCATAAGTTTGCGATTTTCCTAACAGCTTGCCATGAACTCGCTTCAAATGACGTAACATGGATGAGGTTCCTAGATGGTTAAGGTCGCTACGTCTACTGACTGCGGCTTTACAAATGCTACAAAGGCACCTAAGGTAACAGTGCTGTTAAATGAACTCTACTGTGGCAAGATGTTGTTGTCATCATCCTCAGCCTCATCCTCACCCTCATCAGTGTGTACATCATATTCACACATTATTAATTAATCACCGCTGGAATCCACCATTACAGAAGTCTCAGTATTTTGATGTAATTGGCGGGAAAGGCCTTCCTCGTGGAAAATGTAATTCATTTTTATGAACATCATCTTTTCCACATTTTGAGGAAGTAGCCTCCTACGCCGATCGCTGACAAGGTTCCCGGCTGTGCTGAAAACTCTTTCTGAGTACAAACTGGAGGGTGGGCAGCTTAGGCAGTGCAAAACGAGTTGGTACGTGAGTCTCCAAATTCCCTTTTGTTCCTCCCAGTATGTAAAGGGACTGTCTGATGTGTCTATTTCTGTGCTGTCATTAAAATAATCCTCCGCCACGCAGCTGTAATGCTTTCACAATCTTGGTGGTGCTATCAGAAATTACATATCCTGAGGAGAGTCCAAGTAGGTTAAGCCATGTTGCAATGGCATTGCTTAGTATTTTCTAACAGATTGTCAGCTGTATGCCTCTCAGTAAAGCCGGTGATACGCAGAGTAGCCTGCCTCTGAAAAATGTGATGTTCTTGGGTATATGTTATATGCACTTTAGTGAGATCTAAGGTTCAGGTTACAGGAAACATATCATGTTTGGTGTCATTCTAATCCGCTATTTATCCTTAGTGATCCAGTTCCATCAGGTATAAGATCGCACCTCGTGTATGCTAGTTATGGAATATAGGGAATTAGTGATCAGAATGGTATTGTGTGTATAATGTAAATAGACCAGTTTGAACTAGCTTTCAGTGGGAAGATTAGTATACATCTGACCCCCACCATTGGAGAGCTGACCCCACCCTTGGAGGGTGTGATTTGAACTGACCTATGAACTACATTCTACTGGACTGTCCTGGAGCCTGAACCTATGGAAACATGCCAAGTCATCTGTATTGTATTTACTGTAACACCAAATGTATATATTTATTGCTCTCTGAAACCAGCATACAGTCTCTTTGACCATAGACTTCAGGATTTAATGACTGTAAGCTAGATCCAGCACAGCGCGGCATATGTATCGGCTGTACATATTTATTGAACTGTTATTCTTTTGCTTTTGCTATTAAATCGCATTGTGAGTTGGAACCACACAAATCACAGTGGACAATGATTATTGGTAAGCTATAAAATAACTTTAATCACCAACCCAGTGGGCTGTCACAGTCATATAATCTTTAGTTTGCCCAGTTCCGCTTATCCACATATCTATGGTTAAGTGTACAGTGGGTAAAATGGTATTTTGTAGTCCAATAATTACATTATTGCAATTATTACATAATTACATTGTTACGACCTTTCTGGTAGAGGTGAGGAATAGCTTTTCTAGCAAAATGGTATTGTAATGGAATTTGCTAACGGGGACACAAGACCTCAAGTAACTGTCTCAAACCAGCTGCATTAATAGTGGATATTGGACGCAGATCTAATACTAGCATAGTCGCCATGATCCGCTTTGCCACTGTGTGACAACTTTCATACTTGTTTCCTCTTGCAAAGAATTGTTTAACAGTCAATTGTTGTAAATTACTAGTAATCTTCTTCTTGGTCTGCTTCTGGGATGAAGATCCACCCCCAGCAGCAGCAGTGGGACTAACGCTCAAGAATTCTTTTGCGGAATCCAGGATAGTGGAGGAGTCATCTAGCCTTAGCAACTTGGATGCAGGACTAACTCCAATTGCTACTGAGGATATTGATGAGGAAAATGTTGTAGGTGTAGATTGCAGGTGTCGGGATCTAGCTGAGAGAAGAGACCTAGCCGATGCTGGACTGCTTGTTCTTATTTTTTTACCATAAGTTTACGATTTTCCCAACAGCTTGCCATGAACTCGCCTCAAATTCCGTATCATGGATGAGGTTCCTAGATGGTTAAGATCCCTACGTCTACTGACTGTGGCTTTACAAACGCTACAATTGGCTAGACAACTATTGTCAGGATTCGGGTAAAAATAATTCCACACATAAGAGGTGGATTTTTTGGTCTTATGCCCAGGCATGACAATGGCATTCTTCTTATCACGTGCAAGAACTGCTTCCACTGGTGCAGGACTTACACAAACAGAATCATCCTCATCAACATCCTCATTAGTGCCCTCATCAGCTACACAAATATCCCCCTCATCCTGTTGCAATTTCAAAGTTGAAAATAACAGTGAGGCTTTCTCACCGTCTGACCAATCAGAGTCGAAGCTGCTCTCTATTAGTTAGTAACAAGAGACCTACTGGCTAAGATAGTTAAACTGTTAATTTTATTGACTGGAACAGTGAAAATAAAGATTAAAATCTGGGTTGCTGAGAAAAACAGACAAATCAAACTTGGAAATTATGGAAATTAATTTTATTGCCCATATTCGTAAGTGATAATACACAAATAATAATAATACACTTATAGTCACTCAAATGCAGTTAAAAGTAAATCAATACATTTATTGTAATAAAAACAATCACTAGACTATTATGTACAAACAATAAATAAATGCCAGGCAGGTTACCACATCATCCGTCCCTTACCCCACTAGCTTAAGGAGCTACAGTCATCTGGATGTCCTGACTTAAAGACCCATGGAGTTCTTCTCTTAACTGCAGCTGCAGTCTATTGGTAGAGAACGAAAACTCAAAACCAGCTACACTGCACCTTCCATGAATCAAATCTCAGAATGAATATCACCCTCCCCCCCCTGGAGTGGCTCCTTATATATAGGGTTGAGGTTCCACAGTGCTTCCCCCTCCCTGGGCAAACCCCTGGGCCTCTCCTTGTTAAACATTGGTGAGTCCTGGACTAGGAGGGTTGGAGAGGGGAGTGGAGATGAGCTGTACTTCCACAGAACCTCCCCTGCCATATTGTAGACCAAACGTTTGGAGTATTCTTGTGAGAACAATGGATACTAATTAGCCTTCCCCCCTCACCAGCATTTTGCAACCTGATCCCTACCCACATGCCCCAGAAAAGCTCCTCAGATATTCCCACATGCCCATCAGGCCTCTCCACCTGCCATCAGATTTCCCCACAAGTCATAAAAACTAACCAAATGCATTGTGCATGCCATCAGACCTCACCATGTGTTCCTTACATGTCCATCAGACCTCACCACATATCCCTTACATGTCCATCAGAGCCCACTGCATGTCCCTTACATGTCCATCAAACCTCCCCACATGTTACTTACATGTTGTTATGTCTCTCAGGAGATTTCTATCAATCATAGCGCTGGCCTTCCCAAGGCACAGAGTCTAGCAAACCCCTTCAACAAGAATCACATCAAGGCTGTATGGATTTTGCTTCCGGAATGGCCCAATGACGTAAAAGGTGATAGACAGTTGGTAAGAAATTAGGCTGAACCCGGGAGAGCAGACTCTGTAGTGGTAGTGTAGCATGGCAAGGCAAAGCAGGATTTAGTTAGCTAAAGTGGTAGAGCACACACAGAAGAATCCTAAGCCGCAATCAGTGAAACACTGGGTCGGATACACTGAAGAAACACTGCACACAGGAGAGTCAGCGGGTCAGATACACTGGAGCTCTGATAGCAGATAGTATGGATAGCCGGGTCAGATACACAAGAGCACAGGCAGCAGAGTAGTCAGTATGGATAGCTGGGTCGGATACACGGAAGCACAGGCAGCAGAGTAGTCAATATGGATAGCCTGGTCGGACACACAGAAGCACAGGCAGCAGAGTTGTTAGTATTGATAGCCGAGTCGGATACATAGGAGCAGAGGCAGCAGATTGGATGTCCAGAAGCAGAGGTCTAACAAGCTACCTCTCCACATTCAAATTAGACTTTGCTACCTGCACCCAGATTTAATCACATGCCCTTTACATGCCATCAGACTTCCTCACATTATTCTTACAATGCCATCAGATCTCCCCACATGTCCCTTACATGCTTGTCAGCCTCCCCACATGTCATCAGATCTAGCCACATTCCTTATACTATCCACCTGACCTCCCCAGATGCTCCTTACATACCTATCAACTTCCCCATATGCCATTAGAGCTGTCCAAATTCCTCACACATGCCATCAGATCATTACATGTCAATCAAACCTCCCCACGTGCCAACAGACCTCCACATATTCCATCAGATCTCACCCAATGCCATCACATCTCCTTACATGCCCATTAGCCTCTCCACATGCCATCAGATCTCACATACCCCTTAATTGATCGTGCAGAGGACGAGCACATTACACTCCTCTTCCTTCCCTGATTTGATTTTCTATGACACAGTGACCTCCCTATATTTTGCAGGAGGTCACAAGACACAGCTGCTCTCGGTGAGTCAAGCAGCTAGATGTTTTCCAATCTGCCTCTGCCCTTCCCTGGAACACTATACTTTGCTGAAGTTCCCGGCCAGGAAACACAATTAAAGGTCAAAGAGCCGCATGTGGCTCTAGAACAATGGGTTGGCCACTACTGGTCTAGGGCCCACAATAATTTCAATAAATAACTGTTACTTCTTTTTACAAAATAAGTAGGCCAGGACAAGTAATCACTTATAATGATATAAGTGTGAAATGTTCCTTAATTCATTAGAACTAAAACACACTAATTTTAAACTAATGTGTTTTCTTGGTCTTCATTAGGACAAATAGTACAGAACAAAGTGTGCATTGTTCTGGGTCAGTCCATTCATTGCTCAGAATATGTTAGTAGCAGTTTAGCATGTTTAGATTAGTGGCAGTTTAGTTTCGTCAATTCTGTCTTAGGTTTAAATGAAAGTTCATAGAGCATATCAATGTCTACCTATTAACTATATTTGTAAATGTGTGTTTTACATTGTGCAATGTGGAGCAGTACTCCATGTTCACATCAGTTAGTAGTAACACATCGGTTCAGTAACTTCTATGAAAACTTCTATGTTCAAGAGGATGCCTTTGTATAATAAAGCATATCATAAAAGTGATATCTTTAATCACTTATCGAAGTTGTCAGAACACTCAGGCAGGTACTCTAGGGAGGGCCCAGGAGTGCACTTAAGGGTTTTCCTGATGCCCAGAAGCTCCCTACACCATGTCTTCCCTCCAGATTAGCTTAATGCATGAGGCCATTTATTTGCAGTCCAGTCTTCACAGAGCAATGCAGCCACATTAGGTGTTTGTAGTTAGGAGTTCCTGCTGCAGTCCAAGCCCACTAATTGGAGAATTGTTTTACTAGGCACGCCTCTCTAGTGCTGTATGCACAAGTACTACTTTGGTATTGCAAACTAGTGGTGGGTTTTCATTCATAGCCTTTGGGTGGTTCCAAGCTATTCTGTCATGTGATTGGATGAATACCTCACTATGCACAGTTTATCCTGTTTACACATGCTGTTTTGGCTCTCTAAGCAAAGCTGGGTACACACTACAGAAAAATTCTCCGAATGCAATTTATTTTTAACAATTTTACCAATGACTGAAAGTCCTGATCAGCATGCCGATTCACGAGTACACGCTTACACAATTTTACACGTTTTACCGTCACATCAGTGATTTTCGCCTATCATAACCATTGACTCAAACTATTGTGACTCCGTACACACTGTACAGATATCTGTCGTTCCTGCAGCAATATGCTAAAGTAATTTAATCACTCTTTCAAACCTGTCTGCATGTGATTCTACTTACGTAATGCAGAGTAGAATGAAACTCAGCGAACAGAGTGATCCCGATGCCTACTTCTAAGATGATCTATACTTCTCACAAACATAAATAGATGTCTGACCAGAATACAGAGTAGAATCAGACAGGTAAATCCTCATGGCTTGTTGTACTTTATCAAAAACTTTTACAAGTTGGCCTTTAAAACCAAGTATAACTCCCAACATAAGTACACAGAAAATATCTTACATAAACATTGGAGTATACTGAGTAAAGATATAAGCATATAAAACAACCCTGCACCCTCACACATATTGAATATTATACCAGATAATCCTAACAAAGGTAATTACTAAATGTTTCCAGTTATATGGAAGAATCCATAACCTTCAGTATTCAGACACTAACATAGAATATAAGTGGCCGGGTAGAAACCCTCCTGAAGCCTCTTGTCACAAGCACATCCAAGATACATCTGACCTATTAAACAAACTGGCTGCAATAAGACCAATGTCAGAGGGGATGTTGGGTCTCTACATAAATGGCATTGCAACATGCCAAAATACTCTGCAACAGAATAAACTGCACTTGGAGCTTGCTTTACAATTAATTATGTTTGCTACCATTTATTTTAGTTTTAGGGAGAAATTCAGGTAAATGCAAACATCTCTTTTCCCCTAAAAAAAAATCATATGGGAATCTTCTTCTCCTGGTGCAGCCCCAATGAAAAGATCAATTAAGTAATGTGAATAAGCGTGATTTACTATACTTGATATAATTTAGCAGCCACACTAATGAACAAAGTACCATCAGCCAGAGGCAGGGACGGACTGGTCCACCAGTGTCCCGGGGAAATCCCTGGTGTGCGCCACTGCCTGAGGGTCTCACCCTCTACCCTAGTGTGGAGGGGGCCCAAGTTGTGCGCTGCTCTCTGCCTCCTGACCCTTTAAGACTTGCTACAATAACGTTGTGATGTCATTAGGTCATGTCCATGACAGTGTCAGTGGAAAGGAGCTTGGTGGAAGCTGGAGGAGCACTCTGAAGCCAGCAGAAGAAGAAGCTGAAAGGAGCTTAAGGGAAGTGGATTTGTGTACAGTGGCAGAGAGGAGGTAACCGGAGGAGAGGAGAGATCACATTTGTTTAGGTCACATTAGAGATCAATCACTAACAGTAGCAGCTTAGTTACAAATGGAGAAATTATATTTATTATATAACGAACTGCACGTTTATCAGACAATATAATGGGTTTCAGGGCTTGTAGAAGAGAGTCAGTTTTTCTGTAAGTGATAAGCAGGATTTAATTTACAACAATACTCTCTGCATTTGTGTGAATAAGTATATATACTGAAACCACATATAACTTTATATGACAGAGCTTAACAAAAGCTTAAATATTGTAGTGATGTCTTACTCTGCTGGCTCAAGCTCATCAGGAATCCATGCAGTGCAACAATTGGTATACTATGTCATGTATATAATATATATAATAGAGGGTAAAACATAATTGTTTCAATTTAATTACAATAAATGTGGATGAATAACACTATTGGAGCAATAATGTAAAGTTTACTAATTACAGCTAGAGACTCCATTTTCGTTTCCCGGACAATATTTATCAATGTAGGTGTAACTATGGAATTTAATCACTTTCAGCGCCTATATAATTGATTTTTATTTAGCACACAACATAACTAAATCTTCTATTTCGCTTTTAATCACCTAGTTTTAATTATAATACAATAAAGATTCTGTATTACATTTTCATAATCAACAATTAGGGATATGACTAAAGTAGGAATGTATTTCCACATGCTTATACATATCTCTTATGATTGCCCCTACTAAAAGGATAGCCTTGCCCATCTGTCCCTGTTATACCAGAATGCAAGATGTTTTAGAATTCTTTATTATGCAGAAAAACATTTTGCTGTATACTACTGTTTACTGTATGAGGGGATGTGTTAAATTAATAGGATTAGGACACCAAAGGATTCGTGCCTACAGACAAATTCTGAATTTATTCCATGGTTTTCTGTAAATACTATTAATAAAATAAAAGCATAAATATTACATACTGCACAGCTCATTAAATAATGTTGTTTTTTAATGTTACTATTTTTCCTTTAATTCTGATGGAAATCTTAAAAAAATATTTCTTATTTATTATGTTGAATTGGCCAAGACCACTTTTTTACTCTGGGTCTCCAAATATTTATAGTGTAAATTTGGTATAATATATTTTAGGTGGAGAGAACCGGGGTTGGGGCGGGGCTTGGTGGGGAGAACTGACAAGGGGATTTATGCAATATGCAGAGCAGATAAGTGTTGGGGGAAGGAGACCTATTTACATAATGTGGTTGAGGATAAGTGGGCTAATAATTTAATGGTAAGGGTAAGGACTAGTCATTTAATAGTGGGTGGGAAATATTCATTTATTGGTGGGGCTGTGTTTTTGACGGTGGGGCTACTTAATTGGCAGTGCCTATTCATTTAAGGTGAGTGATGAGATTTTTTATTTGATGCTGGTTTGGGGGCTAATAACTGAATGCGGAGCTGAGTTTGGGACGAAGGAGAGCTATTTATTAAATGTTATGTCTGTTTGGGGGGGGGAGCGAGTTTAAGTATTAAATGTGAATACTGTTAATTTAATATTAGGGAAGATTGGGGGAAATATGTCTATTTGTTAAATGTTAATGCTATTAATTTAATGTCTGGACTGATTACAGGTAGGGAGGTCTACTAAATTGCAATTTTAAATTTACTCTAATTCATGCCCAAAGCTTGTTTTTTTAAAACAGAATCTCATAGTCAAAAATCAGTTCCCTAGGAAGGAAGCTCTACACAATATTAACATTTGTGGGCAATTATTGACTTTAAAATATGGTTAACAATTCGGATGTCCAAGAAAAGAAACACAAAATGATTAACTTGCTGGTTTACTATTTTAGTTCTTGTGATGCTCATAAGTTTATGGTTGCAAATATTTGCGTATGTACTTAACTTCTTTAATTAATTAAGCAAGCTCTTTACCCATTGTGAATACCTGTACTGTATTTGTTGATTATGCCTGCAATTTGTGTACTGATTGTACCAATGATTGTACCTGCCTGCACTGTGCCTCCTTGATTGCACCTGCACTGTGCCCCATTGACTGTACCTGCACTATGTCCCATTGTTGGCACCTGCCTCGGGCCCAATAATTGCATCTGCACTGTTCCCCATTGATTGTTCCTTGACTTTTCCTTTTACTGTACTCTATTGATTGCTGCTGCACTGTGTCCCACACGTATTGTAATTGCAATTGCCCTACGAAGTGCTTGAGATGAGTGGTTTCGATTCTGAGAAATTTGACAGATTTTGAGTTCATGACTCGGTTCCTCGCGCCAAATTCGGATCTGAAAGAAAGGCAAAACGTAATTCCTGGAAATTGTTGTATCTCGTTAGTTTTGGATCGAAATCATCTATACATAGCCCTACCTCATGTTCTAATCTGCCATTTTACTGGAAAGCGGACAATGTGATTCAGGGGGGACATGTGATGCAAGGTGCAACATTGAAATTCAGGGGGAGGGCAGTGTGCTGGAGAGGGGGCATTGTGATTCAGGGGGTGTAGTGATGCAGGGGGGGGGGGAACAGAAATCCAGGGGGGCAGTATGCTTGAGAGGAGACATTCTGATTTGGGGGGGTTAGTGTGCTGTAGGTGGGGGGGCAGCATGCTGGAGAGGGGACATTGTGATTCTTGGGGGGAAGTGTGCTCGAGAGGGGACAATGTGATTCAGGGGGTTTGTTGTGATGCAGGGGTTGACATTGAGATCCAGGAGGGAAACGTGCTTGAGAGGGGACATTGTGATTCTTGGGGCGGGGGGGGGGGGGGGGACAGCGGTTAATGCAGAGGAGGAGCAGTGGTGTGATGCAGAAGGGGCAGTGGTGTGATGCAGAAGGGGCAGTGGTGTGATGCAGAGGGGGGCAGTGGTGTGATGCAGAGTGTGGGCAGTGCTGTGATGAAGAGACATGTTAGAGCCGTCTATTGGGATTACTTGTCATTTCCATTTGGACCAATAAAGGAAAGAAGATGCCCATTGCCTTTTACAAGTGCACAATATATAGGGTTATTGTGTCAAGTTTTTAACTCCCCTCTAGAAATCCTGTGTCTGCAGCAGAGTCTGGGCAGCGTTCTGCATCAAACTTCACCGCATCTGGACCGCTGGAGTAGGTAAGGCTTATATATATTTTTTTAAACACAAAAGCCCAAAGTCATGAGGGTCTGTGAAGTGGGTATTTGGTACGTTTGAGGGAGGGGGGGATGGGGGTGCGTATTTTGACATTTTGCCTAGGGCGACGAGAAACCTTGCACTGGCCCTGGGTGCAAGGAACAGAAGAAAGAATAGAAAAAATGTGATTGATTAGAATTTATTTTAATGCAGTTTAGTTCTCCAGAGATCAGTAAGGTAGAATAAGTTGTAGATCTATAATACTATATAGAGTTAGACATCATTCTGAACTAACTAGTATTTAGTGCTTTTGCTGTAGGTTTTTCAAGTGAAAGTAGTGTTGTGTGGGGCAGTGACATCTGTATTAAGTGGTTAAAAACTGTGTGTTTGTGTGTGAGGGTCACCAGCAAAACCCCTTCAAAAAACTACTATATTCTAAACTTTTTGGTATTTTTCAATACTTTTGTAACTAACTAATGTTCAGTTGGAGATTAAAATGTAAATCTCTTTTGGCTAAGCTGAAGTGCAGTATCTGAGCTAGTATGGTTGGTTCGGTATGCCCTGAAAGGACAGGTCTTCTAGGTCTGGTGCCGTGAGGCCGGTGGTCTTGCCTGTGCAAAAATTCCAGTTTGTTTGATATTTGTTTGCTCAAATGTGGTTTGGCTGTATACTGTTTATCAGCTACTCTCTCCACTTGTTGTCAGAGGCTCCCTCCATATGGGGAGGGCTGAAGAACTAGTCCCCCAGGGAAGTTTTGGTCAACCCCGGGGTAAAGTAGACTGCCCAAGACTTGTGGAGGTTCCGAAAATCCATGTATATAAATATGGAATGTATATAAATATGGAATGTATAAATAATATGTATATGTTATACTAGTAAAGTGTAAGAAATATGTAAAACGGACAGTTCAAATTCCCATACAAGTAAGTATGTATAACTGACATTGATGCAGATTTGGTTACCAAAAACATCTGTCTTGACAAGACAATGCAATTGAAAGTCCACAATCTGAGAAATGAAGAGGACAGAATTTGGCACTGGCAAAGAATTCATGCATAAATGGTGATTTGATGGCTGACAATTTATGCTATGTGATGAATTTAGAGAACCCAATAGACTGGTTCATTATTTGTTTAATTAATTTAATAGGAGAAAGCAAATACAACAATGGTAAACGTACAAAATCATTCAGACTTACGGCAAAAATTTGGACAGATGTGAAGAAATCATTAGAAAATAGACTGGAAATGACTGGGAATGAATGTTATTGCTATAAACAGAAATATAGGATCAAAACAGCTCAAAATCACATATATTTACCTATGTTTCACAATTTCTAATTACAATCCAGATCCAAAACCAAAACATTTCACAATTTTTGGGCAAAATCAGAAAGAAAACAAAAAAATAAATATGTTTTAGAACCAAAGCCACAGACAAAACTGCACCTATACTGTGCCTCAAATTAATGCAGCTGAACTGTTTTCCACTGATTGCAACTACACCAGGGTTTCCCAAACCCAGTCCTCAGGGCTCCCCAACAGTGCAGGTTTTCCGGATCACATGTGACATAATTAGGACCACCTGTGGATCTGTTACAATGTGTCAGTCAGTAATGAATACACCTGTGCTCCAGCAGGGAAAACCTGCACTGTTAGGGAGCCCTGAGGAATAGGTTTGGGAAACCCTGAACTACACAGTTCTGTTGATCACATCTACACTGTGCCTCTCTGATTACATTTGCACTACATTTTTGTGCCTGCCCTGTGGTCCATTCCTTATACCTGCACTGCCCCTCATTAACTGTATCTACCCTGTGTTCAATTGATTTTACCTGCACTTTATGCTCAGCAATTAGCTCCACTCCCTCTTTCAAATATAATATATATTACAAAAATAAAAAAAGTAATGTTCACTTCAGTGCTCAGTGGTCTACGGGAACCTGTGAGTCCAACAGAGGCTGTTTTTAAACAATATATTATGATCCTGGCTGCTGTAATATCATAGCCTGCCATGTGATTACATGCGTCAGCCCATGATATCCCTGTAGCAACAACTGCATCTCACTGTACAAATGAATTGATTATCCTGAAAGTATCCTGTTGTTATGCTTACTGGGAGCTTCCAACCGAAACATTAAAAGATTAGCCAAGAACATTCAAGAAATGTTATTATGTTACTCTTACCTTCATGCATAGTAGTTATATCATATACTAGGCATAAAAGTGACTGGGACAATAATGAAGGGAATGATTATTCAGCTACCAGCTTATTTTAATAAAATAAACTTTCTTGCAGGTTGCTACTCAGTTTCCTCTCACTTCTACCGTTCTCAGATCATATTTCTATCCACCTTTCCATTTAAAGCAGGGTTTCTTAACTCCAGTCCTTATGGCCCCCTAACATCTCATGTTGTCAGGATTTCTTTAATCGTGCACAGGTGACATAGTCTATGTGGCTGGGTCAATAATTATAATAACCTGCTTCCACAGACAGAAATTCTCAAAACATGAACTGTTAGGGGTGTGCGAGGACTGGAGTTAAGAAGCACTGATTTAGAACAATAAAAAATGGTGTGTATAGCCCACATGTTTTTTTTTTTTTTTATAATTTTTTATTTTCAGTGGTCAATCAAGAAAATACAGACAGCAAAACGATAACACTGTGTAGCATGCACAGTAAAATCACAACAGTTATTGTGGTGTATCGCATATTAGGAAACCTTTAGACAAAAATGACCGGTTTTTACATTTTTAAAGAGTAATATAAAATGGGTGTAGGAACAAAATGGATTGTGGGGGAGGGGTGAGGGGGGTAGGACCACAAAGATAAGCACTGTAAGTATTTAGAGGATAACTAGGGTGTGTTGAGCCTATAGCAGAGGGGGAGATATGTGTCGAGAAGAGTTAGGGTCATCGCACATGGGTCAGGTCGGAGGACGTGGAGCGTTGAGGGGGGAAGGTGTGTTCCACGGCTAGCCATGGAGCCCAGACTTGACTGAAGACGTGGCCTCTATCGTGGAGGTAGTACGTAATCTCCTCCATAGCGGCCACGTGCCAAATCTGCTTCTTGAGAGCCAAAAGGGATGGAGGTGAGGTCTTTTTCCAATTAAGGGCTATGAGTGATTTGGCTGCTGTCAGGATGTGGGCAGTTAATTTCTTGGAGAATTTGTCCAGGTCTTGGGGAGTGTAACATAAAAGAAATATCCAGGGATCTTTCGGGATAGGAGCTTCAAAAAGGGTATTTAGGAAACTATGGACTGAGTCCCAGAAGGTTGTGATAATCGGGCAAGACCACCAAATATGAAACATCGTACCCCTTTGTCACTCACCGGACCGTGAGTGCCTCTTCCCGGACATTTAGGAACCGTGGCCGTCCACCATCCTGAGGGTCTGCGCATGCGCAGCCCTTTTCTATACTTCAGTGTATACCCCTTTAACTTAATTGGCAGATCAGGCAACCTCCCTATATTAAGCACCTGTGGTCACTACCACGTTGCCTGATCTTGGAGTCTCATTCCTCATGAGTCTCTGAAGGTGTTCCTGTATTACTTGTATTCAGTGCTGCTGATTCCTGTGGTTTCCAAACCACTTCTACTACTGTGGTTCCATACCACTTCTACCATCAACTGTGTCATCATGACTGTTTGCTGATTCCTATCCGCTGCCTCCGTGCACTACAGTCTTCTACACCACTTCAACGTTATTTTATATCTATGTGACTGTTTACTCATTGCTATCCGCTGCCTCCGTGCACTCCAGCTTTTACCTCACTCACCTGCTTCTCATCAAGTCTGTTTGCTGATTTCTATCCGCTGCCTCCGTGCACTACAGTCTCCTGCTTGCAACTCGCCTGTGTTCAACATCGTGACTGCCAGCTGACTACTATCCGCTGCCTCTGTGCACTACAGTCTCCTGCTTGCAACTCGCCTGTGTTCAACATCGTGACTGCCAGCTGACTGCTATCCGCTGCCTCTGTGCACTACAGTCTCCTGCTTGCAACTCGCCTGTGTTCAACATCGTGACTGCCAGCTGACTACTATCCGCTGCCTCTGTGCACTACCGTCTCCTGCTTGCAACTCGCCTGTGTTCAACATCCTGACTGCCAGCTGATTACTATCCGCTGCCTCCGTGCACTACACTCTCATCTCATCTTTGCTGTGTCTTCCTCGAGACTGCCGCTTTTCATTACCATCTGCTACACTTCGTGATCTACAGCTCCTGCCCTGCGCTGCACTCCTGTTTCCCATCGCTGTTGGTTCCTGTGGTTGCTACTGGTTACCTCCGTGTGCCGCTGAGTCCTGCCGCTGTGGTCAGCGCTATCGTCCATCTCCTGCTGATCCACTCTCCACGCCTTCACGTGTTCCACTGGCCTCTACCCTCCTGTCAGCATTGGATTTGTATCTCTTCTGCTACCCTCTGCTGGATCATCTCCATTCTCCTGGGTTTCCTATGAGTCCAGTTCCACGTGTTGCTGACTCCTGTGGATTCGTGTCCCTGTTGGTCTACTCACCTGTGCGCTGCACCTGCTAGACCGCTGCTTCACCTATCCAGGGACTTCCTATCCAGTCGGCCTCCAGCCGCTCAGGTACCGCTGCAATCCCATTTGACTGCTACTGCTGAACCACGGTATGCATACTTCTCATTGACTGTGCTGTGTATTGCATATCTTGCTGGACTGTGTTTGGTTCTCTCTGGAGTCTGCTATCCGCTGAGTCTATTGCCATCATTGACTGTGTTATCATTGTGCTGGACTACTTCAAGAGACTTTCTAGATTGCAGACCTGATCAGTCATTTATATATATATATATCTTTATTGTGCATATTACTGTGGATCGTGTATAAGGTGCCTGTGTATATCCTGTGTTGCAGTCTTTCCCCGTGCACCTCCTCACATATATATTCAGTGGTACAACTTGCTGATGTCAGACCACTGATCCCTGTTTCCGGTATCACCTGTTCCATTATCCTCTCACATAGCAGTGGTACAACTTGCTACCGCAGACCACTGACTACCTGGATACCTCCACTTGGATTCCATTCCTTCACTCAGACAGCGGTACAACTTGCTACCCGCAGACCGCTGACTCTCATCACCTCCTTGTTTCTGTTGGACATTCCTCCTCACTATAGCAGTGGTACAACTTGCTATCGCAGACCACTGACTACCTTCACGTGTCCTTGTCCATACAGTTCCTTGTGAATCATTACCTCAGTATTACCAGTGTTGCTAGTCATAGACTTTCCTGAGCATCTCATCGGTCATCATTTCATGTTCCGTGATCACCCAGCTACCAGAGTACCCTATTACCATCTACATTGCTCTGGTAAGCCTACCATCTGGTGATCCCTGGGTAAAGACTCCTAGTGCCCGTGACAGTAAGATCAGGCCATGACAGACCCAGATGTGGAACCTACCGCCAAAGAGATGCTGCAACATCTGGTTAGCCGTGTGGAGCAACAGGATGCCCGCCAACAGCTGTTACTTCAGTGTTATCAGTCATTAACCTCCCAAGGAACATCTGGACAGACTGTGACAGCTACTACTGAAGCTCCTGTGCTTTCCTCCGTTTCCCCATTGCCATCCCAGGTGTCTATAGCTTCCACGCTTCACCTGCCTACTCCGTCAAAGTACGATGGAGACCCCAAAACTTGTAGGGGTTTCCTTAACCAATGTTCAGTCCATTTTGAGCTCCAACCTCAAAATTTTTCTACCCATCGTTCCAGAGTGGCCTATCTTATCTCTTTGTTTTCAGGACAAGCCCTGGCTTGGGCCTCCCCTCTGTGGGAGAGGAACGATCCAATATTACAAGATAGTGCCAAATTCATTTCTACATTCCGAAGTGTGTTCGATGAACCAGGTCGTGTGACCTCCGCTGCTGCCAGCATCCTACGTCTGCGACAAGGATCTCATACTGTAGGCCAGTACGTCATTCAATTTAGGATCTTAGCCTCTGAACTTCAGTGGAACACTGAAGCCCTAGTTGCTGCCTTCTGGCAGGGGCTTTCCGATAAAATTAAAGATGCACTGACTACCCAAGAGCTTCCTTCGTCACTTGAAGATTTGATCTCTCTGTGCCATCGTGTTGATATGAGATTTCGTGAAAGAGAGGCTGAGAAAACGACTTCTGCTAAAGCACCTTTTCGCTCTAACCCTCAATTTCGTCCAGTGTCACCCGCTGTGATTCCCATGGAGATTGGACGTTCCAAGTTATCTTCTGAGGAGAGGAAACGAAGAGTCAAGAATAGACTCTGTATCTATTGTGCTGATTCCACTCATGTCCTCAGCTCCTGCCCTAAGAGATCGGGAAATGCCAGGCCCTAACTAGTTCTGGAGAGGTGAAGTTAGGGTCCCTGGAGTCCTCTCCATCGTCTATGAAATCTAAAGTCTGCGCTTTTGATGTGACTATTTCCTTTGCTACCAAGACCTTTGAGTCACAGGCATTGATTGATTCCGGAGCAGCAGGAAATTTTATTTCCAAATCGTTAGTTAATCAATGGTCTCTACCAATGATTACCTTAAAAACTCCCATTACTGTGACGGCTATCGATGGATCACGTCTCATCAACGGTCTCATCACCCAGAGTACGTCTCCAGTAACCCTTCAGATTGGTGCTCTGCATCATGAAGAGATATCGTTTTTAATTCTTCCTGTTACGACAAGTCCGATTGTCCTAGGCCTTCCATGGCTTCAGTGTCACTCTCCCCAGATTGACTGGCGCACCCCTCAAGTCACGTCTTGGGGGCCTGAATGTCACCATCATTGCCTTTCCCAAGTCATTCCTCTCAAGGTACAGCAAGCTTCCATTTCAGCTATTTCACCGGGACTCCCTCCTCAATATGCTTCATTTACCGATGTTTTTGATAAAGCTCAGTCTGAACGTCTTCCTCCTCATCGTTCTTGGGATTGTCCGATTGATCTTCTTCCTGGCAAGACTCCTCCTAGAGGCCGGGTCTATCCACTCTCGTTACCTGAAACTCAAGCTACATCTGAATATATACGGGAGAACCTCCAGCGTGGGTTCATTCGACCTTCCACCTCGCCCGCTGGAGCTGGGTTCTTCTTTGTCAAAAAGAAGGATGGATCATTACGCCCTTGTATAGATTTTCGTGGACTCAATGCCATTACTATCAAGAACCGGTATCCCATTCCGTTGATCACTGAGCTATTTGACCGCATCAAGGGAGCCCGTATTTTTACTAAGTTGGATCTTCGTGGTGCTTACAATTTAATCAGAATCCGTTCCGGTGACGAATGGAAGACGGCGTTTAACACCAGAGACGGGCATTACGAATATCTGGTAATGCCTTTCGGGCTATGTAATGCCCCCGCTGTTTTCCAGGGCTTCATTAATGAGATTTTTCGGGACTTATTATATGTATGTGTCGTCGTCTACCTGGACGACATATTGATTTTTTCACAGGACCTGCCTTCTCACCACCAACATGTGGCAGAAGTCCTCTCCAGGCTACGGAAAAATTCATTGTTCTGTAAATTAGAAAAATGTTCATTCGAATTACCCCAGATTCCATTCTTGGGGTATATTGTTTCCGGAGTTGGTCTGAAGATGGATCCTGACAAAGTAAATGCTGTACTACATTGGCCCCAGCCAACTACTCTTCGTGCCATCCAGCGTTTTTTAGGTTTTGCCAATTACTATAGACGCTTCATTCAAGATTTTTCTTCCATTGCATCTCCTATTGTGGCCCTGACTCGTAAAGGGGCTAATCCTAAGCAATGGTCTACTGAGGCTATTCAAGCCTTTCAAACATTAAAAGAGTCCTTCTCTTCGGCTCCAATCCTTCGTCAGCCTGATGTGACACTCCCTTTTTTCCTAGAAGTAGATGCCTCTAATGTGGGCTTAGGAGCTATTCTCTCCCAACGCTCGGAACAGCAAAAATTCCACCCTTGTGCCTTCTATTCTCGGGGTCTCCTACCCGCAGAGAAGAATTATACCATCGGAGACAAGGAATTACTGGCTATCAAAGCCGCATTAGAGGAATGGAGATACTTGTTGGAGGGAGCTCGCCATCCGGTGACGATCTTCACGGATCATAAGAACTTGTCATATCTCCAGTCTGCCCAATGCTTGAACCCTCGTCAAGCAAGATGGTCTCTTTTCTTTTCCCGTTTTGAATTAATAATTACCTTCAAACCAGCTGCCAAGAACAAAAAAGCTGATGCCTTATCTAGAGCCTTTGCTACGTCCTCTGATATAGAAGAGGTTTCCAACCATACCATTCTAGACCCCAAATGTATCTCACTGGCTGCTTCATCCACCAAAACGCTACCATTTGGGAAGACCCTCGTGCCTTCTACTCTAAGGAGGAAAATCCTTTCGTGGTTCCATGCCTCTCGTTTTTCTGGACACGCCGGTGAACACAAGACTTTTGAGATCCTCTCTCGAAGTTACTGGTGGCCTTCAATGAGGAGAGACGTCAAAGAGTTCATTGCTTCCTGTGAATTATGTTCGCAATTCAAATCCTCCCGCAGAACCCCAGCAGGGTTGCTGCGACCACTACCCATTCCGTCCAAACCATGGACCCATATTAGTATGGATTTCGTTACTGACTTACCACCTAGTAGGAACCATAACACTATTTGGGTGGTAGTGGACAGATTTTCGAAGATGGCTCATTTCATTCCTCTGTCTGGTTTGCCTTCCTCGTCTATCCTGGCTGAACATTTCATTAAAGAGATCTTCCGTATCCATGGATGTCCATCTGAGATTGTGTCTGATAGAGGAGTACAATTCGTGTCCAGATTCTGGCGAGCCCTTTGTAAAACCTTGGGCATACGATTAGCACTCTCATCTTCTTACCATCCACAATCCAATGGACAAACCGAACGTGTCAATCAAGATCTTGAGACTTTTATAAGGATATTTTCATCAGCCAATCAAGACAACTGGGTAGAGTTACTCCCTTGGGCTGAGTTCGCCCATAACAACATGTACCATGAGTCATCATCCAAAACTCCATTCTTTGTGGTTTACGGTCACCATCCGTCTTTTCCGGAATTTCCTGCCCTCCCGCCCACCCAAGTTCCTGCGGTGGAGACTGTTTGTCAGACCTTTAAAAATATCTGGTCTCAGGTTAGAACCTGTTTAAAGAAGACATCTGTCAAATATAAATCTTTCGCTGATAAGAAGAGGCGGGCTATTCCACCACTAAAAATTGGAGATCGTGTCTGGTTATCCACAAAAAATATTCGTTTGAAGGTTCCATCCATGAAATTCGCCCCTCGTTTTATTGGTCCATATAGGATCATTCAAGTTATCAATCCAGTATGTGTGAAACTCCTTCTTCCTAAGAGTCTTCGGATTTCTAATGCCTTCCATGTATCTTTGCTCAAACCTCTTATTATCAACCGTTTTTCAACTCCTCCCTCAGCTCCGCAGCCAGTTCAAGTCCATCAGGAGGAGGATTTTGAGATTACCGAGGTACTAGATGCAAAAATTTCGCGAGGAGTCCTCCACTTCCTCGTTCATTGGAAGGGCTTTGGTCCTGAGGAGCGCTCTTGGATCAAAGCTGAAGATCTTAATGCTCCTGCCCTTTTGAAGAAGTTTTACTCCAAAAATCCGGACAAGCCCGGTTCCAGGCGTTCTGTGCCCACCTTTAAAAGGGGGGGTACTGTCACTCACCGGACCGTGAGTGCCTCTTCCCGGACATTTAGGAACCGTGGCCGTCCACCATCCTGAGGGTCTGCGCATGCGCAGCCCTTTTCTATACTTCAGTGTATACCCCTTTAACTTAATTGGCAGATCAGGCAACCTCCCTATATTAAGCACCTGTGGTCACTACCACGTTGCCTGATCTTGGAGTCTCATTCCTCATGAGTCTCTGAAGGTGTTCCTGTATTACTTGTATTCAGTGCTGCTGATTCCTGTGGTTTCCAAACCACTTCTACTACTGTGGTTCCATACCACTTCTACCATCAACTGTGTCATCATGACTGTTTGCTGATTCCTATCCGCTGCCTCCGTGCACTACAGTCTTCTACACCACTTCAACGTTATTTTATATCTATGTGACTGTTTACTCATTGCTATCCGCTGCCTCCGTGCACTCCAGCTTTTACCTCACTCACCTGCTTCTCATCAAGTCTGTTTGCTGATTTCTATCCGCTGCCTCCGTGCACTACAGTCTCCTGCTTGCAACTCGCCTGTGTTCAACATCGTGACTGCCAGCTGACTACTATCCGCTGCCTCTGTGCACTACAGTCTCCTGCTTGCAACTCGCCTGTGTTCAACATCGTGACTGCCAGCTGACTGCTATCCGCTGCCTCTGTGCACTACAGTCTCCTGCTTGCAACTCGCCTGTGTTCAACATCGTGACTGCCAGCTGACTACTATCCGCTGCCTCTGTGCACTACCGTCTCCTGCTTGCAACTCGCCTGTGTTCAACATCCTGACTGCCAGCTGATTACTATCCGCTGCCTCCGTGCACTACACTCTCATCTCATCTTTGCTGTGTCTTCCTCGAGACTGCCGCTTTTCATTACCATCTGCTACACTTCGTGATCTACAGCTCCTGCCCTGCGCTGCACTCCTGTTTCCCATCGCTGTTGGTTCCTGTGGTTGCTACTGGTTACCTCCGTGTGCCGCTGAGTCCTGCCGCTGTGGTCAGCGCTATCGTCCATCTCCTGCTGATCCACTCTCCACGCCTTCACGTGTTCCACTGGCCTCTACCCTCCTGTCAGCATTGGATTTGTATCTCTTCTGCTACCCTCTGCTGGATCATCTCCATTCTCCTGGGTTTCCTATGAGTCCAGTTCCACGTGTTGCTGACTCCTGTGGATTCGTGTCCCTGTTGGTCTACTCACCTGTGCGCTGCACCTGCTAGACCGCTGCTTCACCTATCCAGGGACTTCCTATCCAGTCGGCCTCCAGCCGCTCAGGTACCGCTGCAATCCCATTTGACTGCTACTGCTGAACCACGGTATGCATACTTCTCATTGACTGTGCTGTGTATTGCATATCTTGCTGGACTGTGTTTGGTTCTCTCTGGAGTCTGCTATCCGCTGAGTCTATTGCCATCATTGACTGTGTTATCATTGTGCTGGACTACTTCAAGAGACTTTCTAGATTGCAGACCTGATCAGTCATTTATATATATATATCTTTATTGTGCATATTACTGTGGATCGTGTATAAGGTGCCTGTGTATATCCTGTGTTGCAGTCTTTCCCCGTGCACCTCCTCACATATATATTCAGTGGTACAACTTGCTGATGTCAGACCACTGATCCCTGTTTCCGGTATCACCTGTTCCATTATCCTCTCACATAGCAGTGGTACAACTTGCTACCGCAGACCACTGACTACCTGGATACCTCCACTTGGATTCCATTCCTTCACTCAGACAGCGGTACAACTTGCTACCCGCAGACCGCTGACTCTCATCACCTCCTTGTTTCTGTTGGACATTCCTCCTCACTATAGCAGTGGTACAACTTGCTATCGCAGACCACTGACTACCTTCACGTGTCCTTGTCCATACAGTTCCTTGTGAATCATTACCTCAGTATTACCAGTGTTGCTAGTCATAGACTTTCCTGAGCATCTCATCGGTCATCATTTCATGTTCCGTGATCACCCAGCTACCAGAGTACCCTATTACCATCTACATTGCTCTGGTAAGCCTACCATCTGGTGATCCCTGGGTAAAGACTCCTAGTGCCCGTGACACCCTTTGGCCACAGTCCCGCCAACAGCAGGACGAGGAAGAGGGAAACATTCTATGGAGTCTTGTGGGAGTGTAATACCAACGGTAATAAATTTTGTAAGAGGTTTCCTTGAGTTTAGTTGATATGGAGCATTTAGCTATCCCCAGTCAGCCCACATGTTTTTAAGCCAAAGCAACATATCATACATATATTTATTAAAATAACCTACCTGTAAATAGATTAATTAAAACTAAAGTGTGATTGGTTACTATATGTTGCAGAATATGTGTGTTATTTTGTTAAGCCCTAAATAAAAACTCTACTCATCTGTAAGTTGTAGTTTGATGCATTTTAAAGTCTTCCCTTGGCAATTATCTCCATGGTGCAGCTGGCAAACTGCTCCCATCCTCCATCGTTTATGATTGGTCGCGATTCCCGGTGAATCGTGATGTTTGGCCCCGCCCCCCCACTGTCAAATGACGCTAACCCTTAACCCTGCAGGGCAGGCCGAGGGAGTAACTGTAGGCTGAGCAAGTAAGTGAATGTTCACATAATTGTGACACAATTAGACATGGACACATCTGCTGAGAAACATTTTAAGAGGCGTATTTCTTGCAGGTACTGTAGGGCCAATGCGACAATACGCATTGATGATGATAACGATCAGCAGCACTATTGAGCTGTTTCTGATTGGCTGATTGCATTTTGACCCCTTCGACTAATGGTACTTAAGTCATAAACATTGCAGCTATTTTATTTAAAGTCATGGCTGTCTATTTGTATTAATTAATTCACCTTATCCATTTGGACTATTGCAGGTGTTTGCATTTAATTACATTTTATATGGAAAATGCAACTTTGAAATGTATTAATAACTGCCAAGACACTATCTTTTCTTGTGTGTAGCATATAACATATTATATAACATTTTATATTGTATACAAATAGTATAATGCGACAATAGCATTTACTACTAACACTGTGCAGCTTCATATCTACGCTATCATAGTAACTATACCCACTTGTACATCTTTTTTGCATATGTATATTCCTACATAAGATTGGTGTGTTTCCAACTATGAGAAATGAAATTTTTGCAACAATATACAAAACAAGTGTAATGCTGTTGGTCCTGATGAGCAAGGTACATAAACTCAGTGCTTTTTTTGTAAAAAAAAAGGTGGTGGAACTCACATCTTGTTAATATTTTAGGAAAAAATAATTATATATTAATGTCTAAACATACCTTTCATGTATTGTATTTCAGGCAAATGTTCATAGTAAATTCCAAAGTTTTGTCCAATTCTCGTCCGACAAATCTTCTCGACTCCTTTCCTTGCTGTTAGTATCTATGGCTGAATGTCGTCCTCTGAGTAACCACAGATCAACGTACTTTGAAGGATTGAAAAGTTTCAGAGGTGGTCCGACAAGTTTGATGAATAAAAGTGCTGATATTGTCTTAGTCTTCAACGAAGCTCTTGTTGGGGTGGCAATTATATTCATCTGCGAAAACCCGCGTTCACATTCACTTGAAGAAATGGGAATGGTATTCAGAGTCCGTATCAAATGCAACAGTTTTTCTGGATATGTCTTTTCGAGAATGTATTCACGGAATCCACAAATCATTTCTCTTTCATTTAGTTGCAGTCTGAGTGACAAGTTTCTAATTTCTACTTCTCCAAATTTCAGTTGAGTATTAACATCTTCAGGCCAATGTTTTGATCAAGTACTCGAGACCAATACGCCAACTCAGCGTCTTTGCCATCAAGCAATCTTTTTTCAATTGACTCTTTCAATTTTGTATAAAATGTATTTGGGTCAATGGGAGGATCCTTTCTTGAATCTTTTTCATGAAGTAAAACTCCACAAAAGCGAAGATCACGTACAGCATCAACAGCGCATTTATAATAGGGCCCAAAGTTCTGTCTTCTTTCTTCAAAAACTTGTACCAGTATTTTTATTTTATTATTTGCCTTGTATAGGTCAATGTTGCGGTCCTGTAGCTCCAAACTTAATTCTGATAATTCTTGGAGAGCGTCACACATCAATCCTAGGTCCAATAGAAATTCTGTAGATGTGATTTTTTTATTTTCAAGCCATCTTAAGTGCATTTATCATTTTTATCTCTTGTAGGATCATGTATTGCTTCTTCAAAATGATATACAAGGGATTCAAAATTATTCCACACAGCCAAAACTGTACGCAAACTAGATGACACCCATCGAGTACTTAAAATTCTTCCAATTTTCAGCAGCTCAGCCCCTAGTAATTCTGCACATAAATGTAATTCTCTACTATTCTTTGGTGAAGCATGGTATAAGACATAAAGTTTATCAATAAATGATTTGAATCTATTTATTCCTGAAGTTTCCTTGACAGCATCACCTACTGATAATTCTAGTCTGTGATTACTACAATGCCAAACTATAATAGAAGGAAAACGTTCTGACATCAATTTTTTCACTCCACTTTTACACCCTAACATCACAGCAGCGCCGTCGCACGCCAGGGAAACCAAATATTTTTTTAAATAATCTTCTGTCATCCCGTAAGAGTGAAGACATTTGAGTAAGGAGTCAAATACTCCTTCTGCTGTTACTTTTTCAAGTTCTACCAAGTCCAAAAACAAATTTATCGGAGAATTCATTCCAACACGTTTGATACAGCATCGAACATATACTATGAGGGTAGTTTTTTTGCTTATTGTGGTTGATTCATCAATTATCAATGAAATTTTATTATTGGATTGAACAATTTCTTTAGCCACAGTTTTCCTCATTTCTTCACTTGTATGATTAACAATGTTAATACACGCATTTGTAGAATGAAGAATACGACCCATTTCAACTCCGTTCAGTTGTTGCAGATCAATTTCATTCTCAAAATTATGGAATGATTGATTTTCCTTTGCTACTTTATATGCAGTTCTAAAGATTTTTGCCGTTATTATTTTTTGCTGAGATAATGATGTTAAAAAAACATTCTCAATAGTCATTTTTTCACTTTTGTCAAGTATTTTTAATGCTGCTTTATGTGCAGCAGATTCTCTATGATCAAAAAAAAAAATTCTAAGTGAACTCAACTGTTGCTTCCTATCTTTGCCCCAATAGGTTATCTCATTGTTGGATCATTCTTTGGAAAGCTTCATTCCCATTTGCGTTTCAACTCCAAGAGTTCCAACTTTTCTACAAGGCGTACAGCCAAGTTTCATTTTGGCAAAACAGAGCCATTCATTTTTCAAGCAAAAATCTTTTTTTTTGATCAGAGGTCCAGCAGTCCGGCCAGTCATTTGTACTTTGGCTTTGCTTCTCAAGATCAGATTCACAAATATCAACATGTGTCGTTATTTGCGTATGTTCTGTGGTTGTGTCTGGTAATATTCGGGCCTTTTTATTAACAGGACCCGTGTTTGAGAAGTAATTAGTAATTTTTTTCATTTTTCAATTTGGGGTCACACGTGTACACTAAAAATAAATAAAAACAATTCTAATCACCAACGTTTTTTACTAATAAAAAATTATTTACCTTTTATAAGTACTCATTAACTGTACACACCCCCACACACGTCAGTAGTGTAAAGAAACATAACGTTCGCCGCCCGCAGTGAGCACTCGACCACACAACCAATGACAACATTAGCAGCGCCACAAGCTGAGCAGTGGCATACATACAGTATAGCTGTTACAAGTTTGTATCACTAAATAATGTGGCACATTACATAGTGCTCAGTAAGGAAATTAAGATCTTACTTTGCACCTCTCTCTGCTTGATAGCGGATGGTTTGGCTTGGGGACCTTAGACTAGATACAAACCAGCTGACTATTAGATGACGGTGAGCCAGCCAAACATCAGAAAATAATAAATAAATCTTAAGGCATATACTATTATAGCTGGCACAGTCCTGTTTTGATCATATATCAGGGTATATGGCTAAGAATTATATAATGGTCATATAGCATATATAGACCAAGCAGATACCAGAACAATTTGATACAAACAATTTTACACAATAAAAACCGGACAACAGAATACTGGAAGCCATTGATGTCACTTTAGCCCTTTATATATAGAACCTGTTCCACACATGTATTAAATCCAAAGTGTGCCCCACATACACACTAATAATAATTTTTATGTCCCCCTTCAGTGTTCATCCTGTGCCAGTGCCAGTGCCCCTAATAATTTTTATGTCCCCCTGCACGTTTCATCCTGTGCCAGTGCCCCTAATAATTTTTATGTCCCCCTTCAGTGTTCATCCTGTGCCAGTGCCAGTGCCCCTAATAATTTTTATGTCCCCCTGCACGTTTCATCCTGTGCCAGTGCCCCTAATAATTTTTATGTCCCCCTTCAGTGTTCATCCTGTGCCAGTGCCAGTGCCACTAATAATTTTTATGTCCCCCGTTAGTGTTCATCCTGTGCCAGTGCCCCATATAATTTTTATGTCCCCCTGCACGTTTCATCCTGTGCCAGTGCCCCTAATAATTTTTATGTCCCCCTTCAGTGTTCATCCTGTGCCAGTGCCAGTGCCCCTTATAATTTTTATGTCCCCCATTAGTGTTCATCCTGTGCCAGTGCCCCTAATAATTCTTATGTCCCCCTGCACGTTTCATCCTGTGCCAGTGCCCCTAATAATTTTTATGTCCCCCTTCAGTGTTCATCCTGTGCCAGTGCCAGTGCCCCTAATAATTTTTATGTCCCCCTGCACGTTTCATCCTGTGCCAGTGCCCCTAATAATTTTTATGTCCCCCTTTAGTGTTCATCCTGTGCCAGTGCCAGTGCCCCTACTAAATTTTTGGTCCCCCTTGAGTTTTTATGCTGTGCCCCGGGCCCTACTAGTTTTTATACCCCCCCCCCCTTCCCCCCACCCTCATGCTGGCCTTTTTAATTATTTCTTTCACCATTTATTTTATTGTCCACTTTCTTTTAAACGGCGCCCCATTTTTCCTTTAACTTACCTCTATTGCCTCCTTTCTCCTCTTCACTTCTTTTCACTTTTCTTTTCTGGCGTGGCGCTCCTCTTCTTAGGTTGAATATGCTCCTCAGTTCACACCTCCGTGAATGAATGGCGGGGGACGGCGTGCATGATGACGTCGCGCCTGACAGTCATAGCAAATAGAGAAGGGAGGAGGGCGCAGCTGCGCCGGAGAGATGGAATTTTTTTTTTTGTTTTTTATTGTTAAAGGCCGGCGGAGGAGAAGCCGCCGCTAATAAAAAAAAAAAAAAAAGGTCCCGGAACGCCGTTCCCAGCGTTCTATGGGAAAAAAAGCACTGCATAAACTAATATGTTGGCCTACATAAAACATTCCAGCTATGTATGTCATAAAACCTGTAAAAGCTCAGCATTGGGATAAATTATTATCCACATTGCCTGCAATATTATACTACAAACAGGAAATTGTAACCAAGCATACCACAGATCTAGAACCTGTGCCAAAATATGTTTCTTAAACAAGTTCAAGTTGCTAAAATAATATGTGGGCAGCAAAGATCAGGCAGTTTAAAGCAGCAATTTAATTATAAGGCATTGTCATTATGCTTCGTTGTCAAATAAAAACACTTGAAGAACACAATAAAAAAAAAACGTTTTTATGTGATTTTCATGCATTGATCGGAATTCCATTTGATTTAATATATGGAAGAACATTAATGGGTTATAAATTACATGCATAAAACAACCATAAACGTGAGGGCACAGTAGTGCTCTGTCATAGGAATAAATAATAAACCACAGATGCTTTAATTTTACCTTAAAAATTAGAATAGTCTTCATCTATGGTCCACCATCAAAAAGTATATCTAGACTGGGGAGACTAACCTAACAAATAAACTTATCCCATTCTTCGTACCCTATACTATGCACACACACAGCTAGTTACTGTCCTTTTACTGCTAAGGTAAATGTAACTGTCAAAATGTTATAACCTATAATAGAGAGACTACCCTGACACTGCAGCTCAGTTAAGTTACACAATGAATACAGTGAAAAAGAATTGATGCACAAATTAGTGCTAATGTGAATTTAATTTCAACATGCAACAAAACTAGTTACCGTAATGTTCTTTAGTAATCACAATACATTTGTGTTTACTCTTCATACCGTTGTACAGTGCTCTGTCTATGCGACACCTAACATAAATATAGTGTTTAGTTACCGCTTCTTCCCACCAGAATTAGATTTTTAGGAGGTCATGAAGATGAGGCATCAACCTATATTTTCCATGAGAAGTATTGTATACTAGTCTATACTGGAAAGTGAACTTACGGGGTACAAATCTACCCATGTATAAGACAGTTCTTATGTCCCCTCACTGACTTGAGATCTGAGAAATAAATTATACTAGGGCAGTATTTTAGGAGAAAAAAAATGAACTAATTCATAAGTTAATAAATGGATTAAGAGGATGGTCCAACAAAGATAGTAGGCAAGAGTTTAGAGCATACATACCAACTTTTGAAAAATCATTTTAGGGAGAGAGATTGTCCAAGTAAAACGGAGGCAGTGTGTCTGACTCTGCACAAGGTGTGCCTAGCAAACAACTTACATGTCATTAATTTTATTTATTAAAAAGACTATAATCAAGCAGTGCAGCTTTGAAATTTCTACTGCGCTGCTTGATAAATAATAAGGTCTCCAAAATCAGAAGCATGGTGGCCCATATACAGGCATGGTAATAAGTTTTGAGAATGGCAAAAGTATTGTTAGGAACCCCTCCAGCCGGCACAACACAACCCGGAATCTACTCTGCCAGTCAGGTGTTCACTGGAGCCCCTGATGGTGGGGACAGACTGGGCTGCAGACTGACAGAGGGTCGTGAAGTGTGTACCGGCTGAGGAGAACCCAGGCAAGCGGAGTGAGGTCCACGCAGAGGTCAAGGGCCGGCAGCAGACAACAGTA
Organism: Mixophyes fleayi; assembly: GCF_038048845.1. Lineage (NCBI taxonomy): Eukaryota > Metazoa > Chordata > Amphibia > Anura > Limnodynastidae > Mixophyes > Mixophyes fleayi. The sequence goes on along the minus strand of NC_134402.1, from coordinate 242,869,990 downwards.
TCGGTAAACAAGCTGAGGTCAGGGGTCACAGGCAGATAGCAGAAACGGTAAACAGGCCAGAGATCAGGGTCACAGGATACACAAGCGAAGTCCAATTCAAAGCCAAGGGTCATACACGGGAAATCAGTAGCGGTATCAGAAAACAGGAACAGGAACAAGCAGGTCAGCAGACTGGAGCACAGAAGCTATAACTGGCAATGAGGTAGCAGACCTCATTGCCTTAAATACTAACCCCAACCAATCTGAGCCTAGCTCTGCCAGAATACTGCCCATATTTAATTAGCCCACAGGCTATCTATGTGCGCACGCGCCCAGCAGTTCCCATTGCTGGGACGCGGCGCTCTAACACACAGCTTCCCGACCGTTGCCTAGGCAACGGCCGGGCCGAGCCCCCGGGAGTGCCGTCTTGGTCTCCATGGCGACGGCCGGGACGGAGGTAGGGGAGTCGCGGCAGCTGGGCACCACCGCGGCTTGTAACAAATATTGGTTTTCACAAAGTTTGCTGCTTCACTGCTTTTAGACCATTTTGTAAGATGTTGCTATCATATACTAAAGTAAAGGTACAAGCATTTCATAAGTGTCAAAGGCTTTTATTGACAATTAGATTAAGTTTATGCAAAGAGTCATTATTTGCAGTGTTGACCCTTCTTTTTGAAGACCTCTGCAATTCGCCCTGACATGCTGTCAATCAACTTCTGAGCCACATACTGACTGATGGCCGCCCATTCTCGAATAATCAATGCTTGGCGTTTGTCAGAATTTGTTGAGTGGATTTTTGTCCACCCCCCTCTTGAGGATTGACCACAAGTTCTCAATGGGATTAAGGTCTGGGGAGTTTCCTGGTCATGGACCCAAAATTTCAATGTTTTGATCCCGGAGTCAATTAGTTATCACTTTTGCCTTATGGCAAGGTGCTCCATCATGCTTCAAAATGCATCACCAAAATCTTCTTGGATGGTTGCTCTTGGAGGATGTTTTGGTACCATTCTTTATTCATGGCTGTGTTCTTAGGCAAAATTGTCAGTGAGCCCACTCCCTTGGCCGAGAAGCAACCCCACACATGAATGGTCTCAGGATGCGTTACTGTTGACATGACACAGGACTGATGGTAATGCTCACCTTTAATTCTCCAAACAAGCGTTTTTCCAGGTGCCCCAAACAATCTGAAAGGGGATTCATCAGAGAAAATGACTTTACCCCAGTCCACAGCAGTCCAATCCCTGTACCATTTGCAGAATATCAGTGTGTCCCTGATGTTTTTCCTGGAAAGAAGTTCTTTGCTGGCTTCTTGACACCAATCCATCCTCCAAAAGTATTCGCCTCACTTTGCATGCAGATGCACTTACACCTGCTGCTGCCATTCCTGAGTAAGCTCTGCACTGGTGGTGCCCAATCCAGCAGCTGCATTGGCGCTTGCTGTATGTTCTTGGGCGCCCTGAAGCCTTCTTCACAACTATTGGACCTCTCCTTGAAGTTCTTGATGATCCAATAAATGGTTGATTAAGGTGCAATATTACAAGCAGCAATATCCTTGCCTGTGAAGCCCTTTTTGTGCAAAGCAATGATGACTGCATGTGTTTCCTTGCAGGTAACCATGGTTAACAGAGGAAGAACAATGATTTCAAGCACCACCCTCCTTTTAAAGCTTCCAGTCTGTTATTTTAATTCAATCAGCATGACAGAGTGATCTTCAGCCTTGTCCTCATTAACATTCTCACCTGTGTTAATGAGAGAATCACTGATCTAATGTCAGCTGGTCTTTTTGTGGCAGGGCTGAACTGCAGTGTAAATGTTGTTTTTGGGATAAAGTTCATTGTCATGGCAAAGAGGGACTTTGAAATTAATTGCAATTCATCTGATCCCTCTTCATGACATTCTGGAGTATATGCAAATTGCCATCATAAAAACTGAGGCAGCAGACTTTGTGAAAAGTAATATTTGTGTCATTCTCAAAACTTTTGGCCATGACTGTACTTGTGATAAATAGGACAATGGAAAAAATTGCACTATTGCAGCGATACACGTTTTATTGCGTTGATAGGTGTTATGCCCAGTAATGACCCAATCAGTCACGGTGGCGTAGTGGTTAGCACTTCTGCCTTACAGCACTGGGGTCAGGAGTTCAATTCCCAACCATGGCCTTATCTGTGTGGAGTTTGTATGTTCTCCCCGTGTTTGCGTGGGTTTCCTCCGGGTGCTCTGGTTTCCTCCCACACTCCAAAAACATACTGGTAGGTTAATTGGCTGCTATCAAAATTGACCCTAGTCTGTGTCTGTCTGTGTGTGTGTGTGTTAGGGAATGTAGACTGTAAGCCCCAATGGGGCAGGGACTGATGTGAGTGAGTTCTCTGTACAGCGCTGCGGAATTAGTGCCGCTATATAAATAAATGGTGATGATGATGATTTACGCAGGCTTTCTGTAGATTGCAGAGTCTAACAAACCGAGAACCGCCGCAAGGTGGTGTGGGCTTCCTGATGTGAAAGGAGATAACATGGAGAGGCTGCGGTAGAAAGGTGCCAGTCGCATTTCGGCATTTAACCTTGGCCTCCTTCCTGACTCTGGTTTTTCTTTTCTCCCTTGTACTGCCTAACCAGACCCGGCTATCCTGACATTGGTTTGGATTCTTCATCTGAGCCGCAATACCTGTTGTGCTCCATCCTCTGGCGACTGGCACCTTTCTAACGCAGCCTCTCCATGTTATCTCCTTTCACATCAGGGAGCCCACACACTACCTTACAATAGGGTTTGATAAATAGGAACTAAATTATTTAACAATAAAAGATCTCTCTATCAAAACTGATCAAATGCATTTTAGACTTTTAATAAATTATTTTAAAGATAAATAAAAAATGTATAAAAGAACAATGATAAATTACTTGTAATGCAGCCTTAATGCTGACTGGTTTTGTAAACACCCTCATTATTTTTGTTATTTCCTGATATATGCACTTACTGGCTCAAGCACCTGTGCTAGCCTGAACTTGTGTACGTCATTACGCTATCACTTGTGCGCATGGGCAAACTAGCAGCTCGGGAGGTCAGCGTACCTTCATGGGAGTCCAGGAAGTTCCTCAGTATTCTGTGCTTCTCCCAAAGTGGGCAACTATAGTTATTTGACATGTATTTATGTATGTATGTTATATGTATGTATGTGACATGTAATAGGACAGTTGGCAACTATGCTGGACATAAATAAAAGTGCACCACTGTTAATATTTTATATTAATATATAAAATTTAAAATAATGTGCCTTGCTGTTCGTCCCTGAGCTTACATGATACTTGCCTACGTTTGAAAGTGTCATTACCCTCAGCCAGTCAATGCCTCCTCTCACCCAGAAGTAATACAACATCTGCTAGCTGTGCCTTGCAATTCACTTCCTGGTTGGGCTACTATAGTGATAAGGAACTTATTATTATTATTATTATTATTATTATTATTATTATTATTATTATTATCCTTTATTTATAGGGCGCCACAAGATTTCCACAGCACCGTACAGAATATAGGCAGTGGATGATACAGGGTACACAGTACAGTAAACATATAATACAGTACAGAACAATAAAACAATAATACCTGGACTCCAAAGCTCCAAACATATCTAGTAGAGTGAAGTTCGAGCAGAAGAATAGGTAGACTTCAGGGGCTGCATTGGTGACCTACTATTAGCCACATCCAGGATGCAGAAGGTTAGTCTTCCCTTCCATAAGTCAATTATTTCGTAATTTTTTATTTATTTTATTTTAGTTATTTACAAAAACAGAAAGATAGTGTGCACCTATGTACATGCAAGGCAATGATATAGGCCCATTTGTAAACATTTTAATTAACTATGTGTTTGCAAATGTTGTGGTTATAAATTGTCTCTTAATAAATGTTTATTTGGTAAAAAATGTAAAGTGTGTTTAACTTCTTAGCTTGCAGAAGACAGGATCCCCTGCACTGTGTTCCCAAGATAATTATAAAAAAATAATTGCTAATAATTAGGCAACTGCAGGTCTCCATTTTACTGAAATGTATATGCTACCACATCCAAACAAGCAGTATTGCAGAACAGTAACTCTATATCAATGCATGAAAATGTGCAGGAAAAAAAAAGGTTCTCACAATATTTAAGGCAGGTGGTATAGCAGCCTCATACCAACAAATATATGGAGAAATAAGCTCTTTCAGCAAATATTAAGCTCCAATTTTTTACTGAGACTCAAAATGAATAACCTGATTTTAAAAACTTGAAATGAAAAGCAAACATTTTTCATCTGAGAAACGTTCATGAATCAGATAACATCCAGTTTGTTACTTTGCCCGACAAACATTTGCTGCATGGATAGTTTTACTCAGGTTATGACGTTAAACCGCAAGACTGAAGATCAGTGGAGCATAGCAGAGCCTGTGCTCTGCACTTCTGCTCATTACTCATTTTCAAATTTCAAATGCTCAGTAAAGGTTATATATTGTGTATTATAAACGTATTTGAATAGTCATATATATGACATACATATTTGACATCATTGGTGGAGCGATCAGTGATCGAAGTGGATTGGTATATGGTTGTATGACATACAACCACTTCTCCTATAGCTTTGATTGTGAAACTATTGAGTTCCAGTCACCTACATTTTCCATACCATCATTTCTAAATTTCCACTTCAACCACTGGGAGGAACCATGTGGCTTCTTCTCTATATCTGGCACCAAACTCTTCATTAGTAGTGGGCTCTGATGTCATTTTCCATCTTCTCTTGGGCATGCTGGGATGTGTAGTTTTCAGCGCCCAAGGAAGCATTGGACTTTCTCAGCCAGTGGTTCCTCATTCACTGTCTCGACACTCCAAGGACTTGGCATCCCTGAATAGGTGAGCTCAGGGAAACAGTGATTTGAGAAGAGATACATGTAATATGATTTTCTATCTAATGATTGCCTAAGCAAATAAAGCTGCTCCATAGAAAATTGAATACATATTTTTAAATGTACTGTAGTCCTATATATATTTTTGTTAAACACCAGTACTAGTTATCAGTTCATAAATTTATACATACTATTCATAAAAGTATTAATGATTACACACTAATTCACTGGTGTTTTCATCAATAAATGTAGCAGTTTTGCAGTAATTTAGTTTCTTATTAACTTGCTATATAAAATAACATTTATTTTGCAGTGTCTATGAACTTAAGGTCAGAGATGTGGCATTTATTGAGAAAGTTGTAAAGTGAATTATTAAAAAGTTACAAGTGGAATATTATTGTCGGCAGTCAATTGAGTAGTGAAGTGATCACTATTCTCTTTACTCGTTTTATTACAGGTAGAACAGGTGCATATGTAAACAAATTGATTTTTAACAGACCCACCTCTGATAATTGCTGAGATTTTTAGGGATTCACCACACTAAAACTCAGTGTCATTCATTCCAGTGGGGAGGTGAGAATCTCTAGTCACTAAGGGAGAACATTCTCAACTTGCCTCACAACCCACAGAATGCTCCAGTTGCTGCTCTATTGACCGTAGGAGGGAGTACAGTATGTTACCAATCATCTGTAGTTGTAGGATTGCCAATGCAAGTGGAAGAGGTACAAAAGATGCTTCATATCACACTGCAATCCCTCCTGCAATTGCTAGGAGCACAGCAACCTGGAGAGGAGGAGGTGGTTCTTGTGTGCTGGTGAGGAAACCATTCCAAATACTGCCTAATACACCTTAAGGACTTGGAAAGCCCCTAATAAAACTGGACACAAACATTAAAGTCCAATTAAATAAAATATTCGTGGTCCAATTGCATTTCTGAATAACAAATATCTAAAATAATTTCTGATATATCTGAAATGAAGTCAAATTGGATTTTCTTTGGATTTTGACTAACCAAATCTTTATGTGTGGCCAGAATGACAGCAATGTGGAGATGCTGCAAGCTTTCTCACTTGTTGCAGATTTTCTGATATTTTCATTTGACTGGACATTTTGACCTTCTAGAAAAATGCATCTTCCTTTCTGGCAGCAAACACATGCTTTTTAAAAGGGAAACATGCTGTGCCTTTCAACAAAATTTTCATAGGCAATGTATATGTAGCCCCTGCACTGCCAGATATGTCAGGGTACCTGTAGGGAAGAAGGGGTTTAAGTCTCATGGTTAGGGTCATATCGCCTTTCTTTTCTCATGCACTGTGCCTACACCTGAGTCGTGTTCTCTCATTGGGGTAACAGATTTTGGCAAGGTCTATCATGGGTTGACTGGAGAAACCCTTGCTCAACTCCCAATAAATGATTTGTGATGACTCACACACATTCACACCAGGAAAAGGAGATGGCACATTTAGCAAAAAGCTGATAAGTAGTAGGTAAGGTAAAACATATTCAATATCTGATAAGGATATAGTGGTTGAGATCAGTGTAACCATGAGATGAAATGACATACAATGACAGTGAGATACAAAGCCAATGCAGGAAACAATTACCTGAAGGATGTTATTCATGTCATTGAATAGAGAAAATCAGAAATTGCAAGATATATCTCAATAAGGAAACCAGCAATAGTATTGGCGCTTGGTATTGAAGGCAATGATAATTATAACTCTCACCCAGAAGAAAAAAAAATAATTATAATGGAAATTGTAATCCCAATAAGAATATTTGGAAGGATGAAGACAATGATGTGGGTAGTAGTCCCAGCATACGTAATGTTTGATAAGATAACAATAATGTACAGGAATAAACGCAGATAAATGCAAAGGATGAGGGGAGTAGTAGTCCCGGTATTGTGGGTCAGTTCAAGGTCAAGTCTCTGACTCAAACAGGCCGCATTATTGGTGACTGGTTAACTCCATGTAAGGGACTGTGCAATATATAGTGGGTTACTCAAGCTGTCTGTGGACAGAGCCGGATTTAGACCTCATGGTGCCCTAGGCAAGATATTGGTTTGCCCCCCCCCCCCAGCCCCCCACGTTCTCCCCTACCTGTTCTCGTTACTTTCATGGCTTGTGGCTGCTGGTGTCTTTAGATCAGCTGCTGCTTGTCTGGATCCTGGAATGTTGGAGGCCCTATTTGGAAAAAAATGGGTACACGAAATTTAGTAAACTACAAGCAGCCCCAGTGTTAAATCAATATAGCACCCACATTTTATAAGTAGACCTCCCTCCAACCAAAACATTAAATTAATAGCATACACATTTAATAGACCTATTTCCCTCCAACCAGCTCCAACATTAAATTAATAGTGTTACCATTTAAAAAATAAACCTATTTCCCTCCCACAAACAGCCCCTCATACACCCACATAATATAAATACACTGGCCCCTCACACACACATATTATATTAATATAAAGGGTGCCTCTTTTAATTTTGAGGTAAGAGAGGTGTCAGGATTGAGGCAGCGGGTCATGTGAGGGAATAGATAATGAGCACGTATCATGGGGAATATCAAAGAAAAGCTGGTGAGTGTTGTAAGGGTATTGTTGGCTGAGGAGGGGCCGTGTGGGGAACAGACTTCTAACTCACATGCCACCCCTCTGCCCAGCACCTTTAGACACACATGCCCCCTTTGTGCCCTGCAGCTTCCATCACATATGCCCCCCTGTGCCAGAGCAGCTTCCATCACACATGCCCCCCCTGTGCCAGAGCAGCTTCCATCACACATGCCCCCCCTGTGCCAGAGCAGCTTCCATCACACATGCCCCCCCTGTGCCAGAGCAGCTTCCTTCACACATGCCCCCCCTGTGCCCTGCAGCTTCCATCACACATGCCCCCCCTGTGCACTGCAGCTTCACACACACATGCCGCCTAACACAATGTACCATGTGACCGCTGCAATCACATGACACTGTGATGTCATATTGATGTGCCAAGGTAACTAGGCTGCAGGGGATTTATCCACTACAGCCTATACCCCTAGCTCTAACACCAGCCCCTCCCGGGGGGTGCCGCGAATCGGGGGAGGGGCCGAATTTTTTATTTTCTAATTTTTCCTTCCTTATCCCCCCCCATCTGGGCCCCAGAGAGCCGCTAGGCCCTAGGCAGGTGCCTAGGTTGCCTAGCGGTAAATCCGGCCCTGTCTGTGGATCCTGACCAGATCTAGAAACCTAGATAGCTCTTTAAACATAGATCAAGAGTTTGGATGATTCTCCAGAGACTTTCTTTGAAAGGCTGTTTTGTAGTAGTAATAGTAGTAGTAGTAGTAGTAGTAGTAGTAGTAGTAGTAGTAGTAGAAGTAGTAGTAGTATTAGCAACACCAGGCACCTTGAACAATAGAAATGGAACAGGATATTCTGCAAACAATTGGAACACATCCAGACTCACTCTGCACTGGAGGACTTAATCTGGAATTCAGGACTTGACCTGTACTCTACCTGGAACCTAGGACTGGCCCTGGACTCCCTCTGGAACTCTTGACTTGACCAGGATTCCCACTAGACATCTGGACTGGACTGACACTCTCCCTGCACCTACTGACCGGGCTTGGAATCCATTGAGACCCCTGGCAGTGTGTACAGGATTATCTGGCATTGACAGACTTCCCTCTGGAATTGACAGTTCCCTCTGCAACTCTGACAGCCCTCTTTAGTAACCTGGCAGCTCTCTCTGTGGGGTTGCCATCACTCTTTCAGACATGCAGCTTTCTCTGTGAGACTCTGTTTATAAGGAATTGGTAGCCCTTGTCATCACCTATAGGCTACCTAAGCTGTGATTATCTTCTATGTCTTTTCCGTTCTTTTCAGCCTTGTACACATTGTTACAGAGACTTCTCTCCTCTTTTGCTGGCTCAATGGAATTTGCTGTGCTGCTCTCTGTCTCCAATCTGCTCTGCTTGGTGTTAAGATTCTGATCCTAATTTGTATCTGGCCTGCAGTAATTCTGTGCTACCAGAGGTGCTGCTGTTTTAGGTTAGGACTCTGATCCTAATTTGTATCTGTCCTGCAGTACATCTATGCTACAAACTCTACTACTATATATTACATAGAGTATATATAACAAACATTGTTTATATGTACTGACATTTTTATCACAGCACAAATGTTTGCATCAACTACCTTTTGCATTACAGTGATTTACAGGATTATACGCTGAACACTGTCCCTACCAGAGGGAGGACTAGGGGGGGGGAATTTTCCCTGGCCTCGGACTGGCAGGGGGCCTCAAAAGTTTCCAACTTATTGTTTTTGTGTTCTGGCTTTTTATATATATATATTGAACATTGAACAGATGCGCAATAAATGGGATGAGATCATCATAGAGTGCAAAACTGTAGCACAAAACAGTGAGATTATAACAGAGTTTCCACCAGTCGCCACTTACCTACTCAATTCAATGCCGAAAAGCACTATAGGGTCAACATTTTCTATGCAGTCACAGACTGGTTATCACGCATCTCACCGGTTTAGTTCCATTCTGGGCCTTGTATACATGGGTTTCCCGTGGTTACTCCTATCTGTTGTACAGCTTGGCGTTCCTCTATCCTCGGACGCCATCTTGCCAAGCATTCTGCACATGCGCAACCCCGGGAACCTTTTAAATACCTCTGCTCCCCGGTGATAGGAGGATCACCAGCCAGTTCCCTTTATAAGGGTCCTCCTCCTTTCTATGGGTGTCAGTTCATCAGGTCTCCTTACCTGATATGAAGCATCTCCTCTGACTCCCGTCCATGCTCATACTTACCTTTGTTCCTGTCTTTGCGAGTTAGTCTGTTCGTTCATTGGCTGCAGCATCGCTCATCATCGGTCCTGTTCCAGAGTTATAACACTTGTGTGGATCTCAGTGCTTTTGCTCTCCACAGTTCATCCCTTCACAGCATTATCTGTTCTAAAGTCAAGACCTGTGACCTCACTGCAGAGTATTGTTCATCATCAGTCCTGTTCCAGAGTTATATCACCTGTGTGTATCTCAGTACTTCTGCTCACCGCAGTGCATCGTTTCACAGCTATATCTGTTCAGCTTATTACGCTGTTTAGACCTGTGTCTGTACTACCTGCTCAGCCTATCCTATTATCGAGATTCATAGCTGTACTGCTGATCATTGCACAGCACCCGTCCTGTTCTGGAATTCCATACACCTGAGGCTACATTTCATTCTGCCTTACAGTTACTTTGTGGTTCTCTGTATTCTGCCTCACAGCACTGGGGTCATGAGTTCGATTCCCGACCATGGCCTTATCTGTGTGGAGTTTGAATGTTCTCCCCGTGTTTGCGCGGGTTTTCTCCGTGTACTCAGGTTTCCTCCCTCATTCCAAAAACATACTAGTAGGTTAATTGGCTGCTATCAATTTGACCCTAGTCTCTCTCTGCTAGTCTCTCTCTGCCTGTTTGTGCGTGTGTGTGGGTGTCTGTCTGTGTGTATATGTTAGGGAATTTAGACTGTGAGCCCCAATGGGGCAGGGACTGATGTGAATGAGTTCTCTGTACAGCGATGTGGCATTGGTGGCGCTATATAAATAAATGATGATAATGATGATGATTATCTGCTCTGCGCCTCCTACAGGATCAGAACCTGCGGCTGAGAGCAGCGAAGACCATATTCCCTTGCAGCAGGAATCCCTGGTGAATACCTCTCCTTCGTTAGACTCCGCGCCTCTCCGGGGTTAGCTGTCACTCAAGCAGAGATCAAGACCATTCCAACTATCTGGTTTTCGGAACACTGGTTTTCATTGTGGATTTACTTCATTGGAAGTAATTTGTAACTTGTTTAAGTTTCTTTGGGAGTTCAACAAAATGAGTAATGAAGACCTGTGCTCTGCAGCTGAAAACTTTCAGGAACAGCACAAGAAAGGACTCTCCGAGGGGTTGGTTCCCAACATCACAATTGCTCTGCACATTTACCAGCATCTGTTGCTTCTGGTGAACGGTCAGTGTGTGCTGAAGAATGCAAAACTATGGGGCAAGAATGATTGAATGGACTCGCCATGCTCAATATTAACAGTGAAAGTTGGGTTTTTTTCGAATTGATTGCTGCATTTGCAGAAAAAAACAGGTAGAAAAGCACTTCTAATTTGAAATCTCCAATAATCCAGTACATCATTATATGTATACAGTATTTTATGTGTAAATTTTGATAAAGTTAAGCATTAAAATACATTTTTAATGGGGGGGGGGGGGTTAAAGAAAGAGGGGGTGGGGGGGGGGGCTCTTAATTTGGGTTTCCCCAGGCTTCTAAGAACTTCTGAAAGGGCCTGATTAAACATATAAACAATGTTCAATGTATAATCCTGCAAATCACACTGCCCTCCATAAGGGAGTTAATGCAAAAGTCAATTTCCTTAATTTGTCAATCATTAAATTGGGTGTTGTTGGTAGATTCTGGACACTTTTAATTTCCTTCTGCATGTCCCTATATTTACTAGCTAGTTATTTTAATAATCATTACCCTGTCCTTATCACATCAATGTTTTGTATTTGAAGAGGTATATCATATACTGTTCACCAATTTTATTTGGAGGTTTCATCCTAGTTTAATGATTTACACAATGTCTAAGTTTTTCCAACATGTACTAAAAATGTTTAACAAGGAAACCGTTAGACTCCATGAACTTATATGTTTCACAATTTGCTTATTACACTATGTTTTATGATTATAGATATCTGCACTCTCTGACCGCAAGCTATAATGGGACTTATCTGAGCTAATTCTCTTTAATATTGACTTTCTATTATAGCTATTGTGCATTCATAAAATTTATATTCATAAAACAGTGTAATATCTGACTATAATTATGAGACAAGTGCAGGAAATGGGCAATATCCCATGAGGTTTTAAGGTTTAATTGCAGTCTAAGTGGAGATAAGCAACACACGTTTTGCACACAAACACATGAGAAAAAAAATATGGAGCATTTATGGTGCTATCAGGTTACAAATGTGTCCAATCATTGAATATCTCTGGATACATCTGTCCAAGCTATGTTTACTGTTCAATAAACTTAGCTTGTGCATGTACTCTAAAAGCCCTAGTTTTATTGTTGATAATGGCAACAGTGGCCAAGGGAACTCAAAATGAAACATATCATCAACAAAAGTCCATGGTGGACTACTGTATGTTATTCACCACATGCAGGGCCCTCTTAAGAACATCTTGGGCCCCCGGGCACAGCAGTGCACCGGGGCCCCTATATATACAAAAAAAATAAATGATTATATATATATATGGGCCCTGCAGCCCAGGGGGGCCCGTCGGAGGCAGCAAAAAAAAAAAAAACTGAAAAAAAGAAGAAAATACTTATCTTGCAGTCAGCTGGCGATCCGGCTCCCTCCATGGTCTCCTCCTCCGTCGCGCTCCGCAATGGATGTCGGGCGGGCGTGATGATGTCACGCCTGACATGCACTGCGAGCGCGACGGAGAAGGAGACCAGGGAGGGAGCCGGATCGACAGCTGACTGCAAGGTAAGTATTTTCTTCTTTTTTTTCATGTTTGTTTTTTTTTTGCTGCCTCCGACAGGCTCCCCTGGGCTGCAGGGCCCCCGGGCTCCTGCCCATTGTGCCCAATGGGAAAGACGGCCCTGACCACATGATCACACTACTCTTTATAAACCTGTTTAATTACATATACAGTATGTGGTTTTGGCTTTGTTTATGTATTTTCTATTTTTATCCATTTTATACCTCAAAATTAAACTATACAAAATAATTGTATTACATTTAATATTTTCAACACAAAATTAAGTTTGCTTGTGAAAATGTCAACATTTATTTTCCAGTAAAAAAAAAACATTCTGGAAATAATTGTGTGGTAAAATATGACTTTGTCTTAGAATGCACAGTGTCTTTTGCGTTCTGCACCATATTACCCCTCAGATGTATGTGTTACCAAAAATGAACTAAAATAAAAACACTGACACATTTATACTTTTGGCTAAAAGGTTGCAGTTTACTAATGATTAACCTTGATAAAGACAACTTAGTCGAAACGCGTTGGTTTGGAGATCAAGCTGTCTTTTGTGGATAGTTCACTGGGAGGATCTTGATCCATTTGGTCCGGACATAAAGAACTTCTTTGATGTGATAATTTTCACCATTTATCTGGTAGGAGTACCTGTACTCACTGATACTCGTTTTATTGTGCATATTATAGAATAAAAGTTTTTGCACTTGAATATACTACACAAGAGTCTCTTTTCTGCTGCATTCCATATATGAGACAACATTAGAATACATGAAAAGCCCCGGGGCTACTTCCTTGGTCATTCAACCCGGCAATTAACAGGGGACCCCTTCGCACTCAGCCTCAACCCGAGTCATCTGGGCTTGCCCTGGCAATAACCCAGGTTTTTGAGGCAGTGTGAATGGGGTATTATTTATTAAACGTAAACACTAATGTAGGGCTGGTTAGGGGACAGGAGACCCAATCATTAAATGCAGGTGCTATTTAACTTAAGGTTGGGGCTATATGGGGGGAAAATAAGCAATATTCATTTATTGTGAATGCTATTAATTAAGTTAATTAATTTCTGGGTTGATTGGATACAAGGAGGCCTGTTTATTGAACAAAAAAGGTAATGATATAATGTCAGACTGGTTGGGTGGCCTACTGTTTAGTAAATGCTCTATATTCCAGGAGGTACATAGTAACTATCTCTATTCCAAACAGGGAACCCAACATTTTAGGATCCAACCAAGCAGAAACTGCGCTTACATCATCGGCAGCAGTGCCAGGTAGGAATGCCCTCTCTAGCTGTGTGTCCCCATGAGTGTGCGGGAAGGGAAGGGGGGGCGCCAGTGCTCTATCTTGCCCAGGCCACTAAAATGTTTAGTTACAGCACTGCAGGCCAGCTTCGTCTATTTAGTTTTATCAATGTCTACCTGTATTAATTCTACCACTGTCCATCCAATGAACTCAGCCTGTTTCTGTAGCATAAGTGTCTATAATCGATGCTCTATTACGTTCCAAATTTATTGCATGCCTAGTCTTTGAACTTTATTGGATACAATAGTGGTGTGAGCTCTCCTTAAAATTCCCTAGTGATTACGTATGCTTCTTCTTATCATTTTAAACTCAAAATCATTTATATAATACAGGAGGGCAAAATTTGTCTCAATAAAATAATTTTCTATATCCGTTTCTAATGAATTTCAAAATTATTTCAAATGCACAAAGAGAATCAATTGGTAGCATTAACAGATGCAATATTATAGTATCAATAGGTAACATACTTAGTATAAATGTTGTAGACCTTTTGTAGAGTAATTGCGTACCAGGAACTGATCAATGGGATTGTGAAATCCTTTCCCCAATATACTAATCTAAACTTTCTCTTACCCTGTCAAATCCTTCACGGTGGAATTGCTTGAAGGTCTCTTGTGAGTCTGCTCCCTGAGTTGGCTTCGGCGTCCTCTGGTTGTGTTCGCAGCTGAGGGAACGTAGGAGTTTCCTGTATGGTGTCTCTCTTGGGTCAAAGAAGTGTTACAGCAGTAGCTCCAACGTGTTTCATCCTATTCAGACTTCATCAAGGGATGTAGCATAGTCTGTGGGGAGGCATTTTGAGCCATTTTTTTCTTTATTAAAATAAAAAATGTATTAAAAGTTTGTTAAAAACACATATGTCCTTCAGAGTTGTTTTATTCAATGTGCATAATTTTGGAATATATTATACTCTTATATTATGAGTTTAACAAATCTTTATAACTTATTCATAATAAAATAGTTCATTGTATTAAAAGTAAAAGCTAAAATATAAAGTTTTAATATACTTAAATTGCTTCTAAATTTTAGAATGGACATATAATGGTTTTCAATCTTTTAGATCAAATATATGTGCATATCTTAATTAATTAATTAATTAATTAATTAATTGTTATTATTCCTAATATTGATTTTAATATATTTCAGGAATGGACCTAGATCAAAGTCTGCATTCAGACCATTAGGGATGAATGTTTTCATATTATATATCCACTTGGCCTCTGTTTTTGCAATATGTTTTGTGTAGTCTCTTCCTCTTAAAAATCTCGGGTTTCCCTTAAATTTCAAGTTTTTTGGATCTCCATTGTGATATATCAAAAAATGTTGTGATATATATGTTTCGACTATTCATGTTTTAGATGCCGTTTTGTCATTCCTATGTATTGTAGGCTACATGGACATTCCAATACATATATAACTCCTTCTGAGTTGCATGTAAATGGTTTGTCTGATTGAAAAAAATATCCTGTTCGTGTTAGATTTAAATGAGGTTTCGTTTTGGTAAGCATGCTGTTCTTACATGTCTTGCAATTCAGGCAATTGAAGAATCCTTTATTGTTTTTATCTTCTCTCTATTTTGAAGGTGGTGGGATATAACTTTTTGTTACAATATTTCTAAAAAATGTTGCTTTCCTATAAATATTTCTGACCTTTTTTGGAATGAAATCCTTACATTCTTCATCCATTTGGAGAATATGCCAGTGTCACTGGATAATGGCCTCTAGTTCCTCCATATTACTGTTGAAATGTGTAATTAAAGTGATATCAGCTGTGTCTTGGCTTTTTTTATACTTCTATTTCAGGAGTTCCTCTATCCAGGTTTTCTACTTCATCTAGGGCCAAATTCACTTTTTTCTCATTGTAACTTTTTTTCAGAAATTTCGTCTTGAATTTCTCTCCTTGTATTTCAAAGATATGACCGTCTGTTTAGTTTCTATTTATACGTCTGAATTGGCCTCCAGGTATGTTGTAAACAATCTTCTATGGTGATTGCTTGATGACGACAAGAAGCTGTCACAATTGATTTATTTTGTATAGGACTTAGTTTTAATTTATTTTCTTCAATGTATATTGTTAAATCCAGAAATTATATACTGGTTTAATCTATTTCGATATTACAGTTGTTGTTGTTGTTGTTGTTGTTGTTGTTGATATATTTATTAAAAGCATTTAGACTTGGTAATTCACCATTCCATATAAAAAATGTCATCAATATATTTCTTCCAAAATATAAGGTTATTTGAATAAGGATTATTTGACCAAATATTGTCATCCTCACACTTTGCGACAAAGCGGTTTGTGTAGCTTGTCGCAAAACATGAGCCCATTGCAGTATTTTGGCATAAATAATGATATGTATGTGCGCATCCATCTGCGCATTGAACACAGGTGTATAGGGATTTTCCCTTCTCCCAGCTTCTCTGCATCGGGCCCAAAGCTCGCTAGTTCTGCCTCTGGACTTTACAATGGGATGCTGAGCAGAGATACTGTATCTATGGCAACAAGGATGCATGATACACCAGGAACAAAAAGGTCGATATTCTGAGTTGCATTAAAATGTAGTACCATTCTTCACTAGTATAGCTGCTTGGCAGTGTTGAGTAGAAGATGGGTGTAGTCCAGTAGTTGCCTGGTGCCCGTCCGCGTGTGACAATAATTCTGGTGTCTTTTGAGATGAAATCCTTATATTCTTCATCCATTTGGAGAATATGCCACTGTCACTGGATAGTTCCTCCATATTACTCTTGAAATGTGTAATTAAAGTGATATCACCTGTGTCTTGGCTTTCCTTATCCTTCTATTTCATAAGTTCCTCTGTCTAGGTTTTTTACTTCATCTAGGGCCAAATTCACTTTTTTCTCATTGCAATTTTTTTCCAGAAATTTCTTCTTGAGTTTCTCTCCTTGTATTTCAAAGATATGACCGTCTGTTCAGTTCCTTTTTATACGTCTGAATTGGCCTCCAGGTATGTTGTAAACAATCTTATATGGTGATTGCTTGATGATGACAAGAAGCTGTCACAATCGACTTATTTTGTATAGGACTTAGTTTTAATTTTATTTTCTTCAATGTATATTGTTAAATCCAGAAATTATATACTGGTTTGATCTATTTCTGCAATAAATTCCATATTACAGTTGTTGTTACAGTTGATATATTTATTAAAAGCATTTAGACTTGGTAATTCACCATTCCATATAAAAAAAAAGGCATCAATATATTTCTTCCAACATATAAGGTTATTTGAATAAGGATTATTTGACCAAATATTGTCATCCTCCCACTTTGCAACAAAGCGGTTTGTGTAGCTTGTCGCAAAACACGAGCCCATTGCAGTTCCCATAATTTGATTGAAGAATATGCCATCATTCCAGAAATTTTATGTAACTCATGATAAAATGAACTTGTGCTGTTTCCAACTCTGTATTTTGGCATAAATAATGATATGTATGTGCGCATCCATCTACATATTGAGCACAGGTGTATAGGGATTTTCCCTCCTCCCAGCTTCTCTGCATCGGGGCCCAAAGCTCTCTAGTTCTGCCTCTGGACTTTACAATGGGATGTTGAGCAGAGATACTGTATCTATGGCAACAAGGATGCATGATACACCAGGAACAAAAAGGTCGATATTCTGAGTTGCATTAAAATGTAGTACCATTCTTCACTAGTATAGCTGCTTGGCAGTGTTGAGTAGAAGATGGGTGTAGTCCAGTAGTTGCCTGTGTGGAGATGGAGCTGGAGAGCACTACAGTGCAAGGGAAGGTGCTGGAGCAAGATCGAGCAGGAATTCTGGAAGGAGAGACACAGCTGACACAGGTGAGTCTGATGTAGCAGATAGTGGGCATCACAATCCTGAGGCTGGGAGATGATCTCACAGACAGAAGGCAGAGTCTAACAATAGGTAGCGATAAACATGGTCGGGTCAAAAGCAAAAGATCAATCCTGCAGCAAACAGGGATGATCAGGTCAATGGCAGAGGTCAAAACCAAGTATCAAACAGAAGCATACTATTCACAGAAACAGGAGCATGGAGAAGCGTGTGAATTCTGTAACCGGAAAAGGTTCAGTGAAACTGACACGTATTTAAAACAGCAACACTGCAGCAGACAGAATGAAAACAGTAATTACCTGCTGTTCCTAACAATGCAATTAACATTTCCACTATTAATTTTGATAGGAAGACAGCTGCCATGAGTGCCTCTTATACTTCTTTGGAAAGATCCTTACCTCTTTGGTAGGATTGAGATTAGCCTAACTGAGAGAAGTCAAACATGCACTCTCTTACAGCAGTCACACACATAATACACTCTGGTCCCCGGATATGATTGTATGGTACACCACACTTCCATTGGTAGCTACACCTGGCCCTCTTTTATGTCAACATAATAAATGAGAACTCAGAGAAGGAGGGCTGGTTTAGAGTGTAGGCTCTGCCTAAGCGGAACTCTGGGGTGTTGGATTACCTCCAACGCCACACAGAGAATACTGCCTAATTTGGAACCACCGGGTATTCCGTTGAAACTCAAAAGTATGTACCCCAACTGGAACCACATGCAGTTGCTGCTGGAATTCAACAGGAGCTGTGCTGCACTGCCCACTGGGAGCCTGCCAGACAGGGTCAGTCCACCAGTCCTCAACATACCGCAATCACCTTGAAGAATAAACAAGCCACAGGGGCTTAACACCAGCCTGAAGGGGGTATATGGACGGGGAAATAACCACTGATCTACGCCGGGACCTACTCAGAAAAACTACACACCAATACTACAAAACTGTGTTATTATCCCGATAAAATGCCTGTTTAGGAAACACACAAGATGGCTGCCTACAGGGGGGCCCAACAATACTGATTCCACTTACTACAGACCCACGGTTCTAATCTATAAACTGCTTGGACCACAGGCGTAGAGCCTGAAGGAATTCGAGCTGCACTCCTTAACCCTGAAATTGCCACAGGCTTACAGCCACAGGCCTAATGCCTAAATTATAATTGCCCCACAGGCTAAGCCTGAATATTAATTGCAGTCACAGGCTTAATGCCTGTTTTATAATTTTCCCAGAGGCTACGTCTGAATAATAATTGCTCCCTAAAATTCTAGTGCTTCACCTTATGCCCACTGTCACTGCTCGGGCCCAGTGTCCGGATTTAACCAAGGTCTTGGGCCCAACTGTGTTGCAGAAGTAATAGAATGCAGGCTCAAGCCTGAAACAGGTATGCCTACTGTCACTCACCGGACTGTGAGTGCTTCTTCCCGTATATTTAGGAACCGTGGTCGTCCTCCATCCTGAGGGTCTGCGCATGCGCAGCCCTTTCAAACCCTTCAGTACCTGTTCCTTTAACTTAATTGGCAGATCAGGCAACACTCCCTATATTAAGCACCTGTGGTCAATACCACGTTGCCTGATCTTGGAGTCTCATTCCCCATGAGCCTCTGAAGGTGTTCCTGTGTTTCCTCGTGTATTCAGCGCTGCTGATTCCTGTGGTTTCCTAACCACTTCTACCCCTGTGGTTTCCAGACCACTTATACTCCTGTGGTTTCCAGACCACTTCTACTCCTGTGGTTTCCTAACCACTTCAACCCTCCTGTGTATCATCGTGACTGTTAGCTGATTCCTATCCGCTGCCTCCGTGCACTACAGTCTTCAAGCCACTTCAACTCTGCTATGTATCATCGTGACTGTTAGCTGATTCCTATCCGCTGCCTCCGTGCACTACAGTCTTCAATCTACTTCAACTCACCTGTGTGCCATCATGACTGTTAGCTGATTCCTATCCGCTGCCTCCGTGCACTACAGTCTTCAATCTACTTCAACTCGCCTGTGTTTCATCGTGACTGTTTGGCTGATTCCTATCCGCTGCCTCCGTGCGCTTCAGTCTTCAGCTCATCTCATCTCTCCCGTGTTTCCTCGAGACTGCTACAGCTGATTCCTATCCGCTACTCTCCGTGCTCAACAGTTCCAGCTCAGCTGTGCTCTCTTGTGTTTCATCGTTGCTGCACCTGCTGGTTGCTATCCGCTACCTCCGTGTATCTGCAGAGTCCTGCTGCTGCTACTTCTCAGTTCTACTCGTCCTACAACAGCTGACCCGCTCTCCGTGCTTCTTCGTGTTCCCGCTGGTCTCTACTCGCCAGTCTGCATCGGATCTGCGCCTCACTGTTTTCATCTCATCTAGATCATCGCTACTCTTCAGGGTCCTCCAGGAGTCCAGTCCTACATACTACTGCTTCCTGAGTATTTGTTCCCCTGCTGGTTTACCTACCTGTGCGCTGCACCTACTTGATTACCGCTTCACCCCTCCAGGGACTTCGCATCCTGCCGGCCTCCAGCCGTTCAGGTATCTCTGCACTCCTGTCTGACAGCCTGCTTCTGAACCACGGTATGCATACTTCTCATTGACTGTGCTGGTGTATTGCATATCTTGCTGGACTGGGTTTGTTCTCCTCTGGAGTTTACTATCCACTGAGACTATTGCCATCATTGACTGTGTTATCTTGTGCCGGATTACCTCAAGTGACTTTCTATTATTGCAGTGCTGTTCAGTCATTAATATATTGTGCATGTTATTGTGGATCAAGTTTAAGGTGCCCGTGTATCCCCTGTATTGCAGTCTCTCCCCGTGCTCCTCCTCACATATATATTCAGTGGTACAACTTGCTAGAGGCAGACCACTGATCCCTGTTTCCTGTGTCACCTGTTCCAGTATCCTCTCACATAGCAGTGGTACAACTTGCTAACGCAGACCACTGACTCCCTGGATACCTCCACTTGGATTTCATTCCTTCACTCAGACAGCGGTACAACCTGCTATCCGCAGACCGCTGACTCTCATCACCTCCTCGTTTCTGTTAGACATTCCTCCTCACTATAGCACTGGTACAACTTGCTACCGCAGACCACTGACTACCCTCACGTGTCCTTTGTCCATACAGTTCCTCGTGTATTACTACATCCATATTACCAGTGCTGCTAGTCATAGACTTTCCTGAGCATCTCTATCATCTACTATTTCCTGTTCCGTGATCACCCTGCTACCAGAGTACCATATTACCATCTATACTGCTCTGGTAAGCCTATCACCTGGTGATCCCTGGGTAAAGACTCCTAGTGCCCGTGACAGTAAGATCAGGCCATGACAGACCCAGATACGGAACCTACAGCCAAAGAGATGCTGCAGCATCTGGTCACCCGTGTGGAGCAACAGGATGCTCGCCAACAGCTGTTACTTCAATGCTACCAGTCGTTAGCCTCCCAAGGACCATCTGGACAGCCTGTTACAGCTAATGTTGAAGCTCCTGTGCTTTCCTCCGTTTCCCCAGTGCCATCCCAGGTGTCTACAGCTCCCACGCTTCATCTGCCTACTCCGTCAAAGTACGATGGAGACCCCAAAACTTGTAGGGGTTTCCTTAACCAATGCTCAGTTCATTTTGAGCTCCAACCTCAAAATTTTTCTACCCACCGTTCCAGAGTGGCCTATCTTATCTCATTGTTTTCTGGACAAGCTCTGGCTTGGGCCTCCCCTCTGTGGGAGAGAAACGATCCTGTATTACAAGATAGTGCCAAATTCATTTCTATGTTCCGAAGTGTGTTCGATGAACCAGGTCGTGTGACCTCCGCTGCTTCCAGCATTCTTCGTTTACGTCAAGGTTCTCATACAGTAGGCCAGTACGTCATTCAATTTAGGATATTAGCCTCTGAACTTCAGTGGAACACTGAAGCATTAATTGCCGCCTTCTGGCAGGGGCTCTCCGATAAAATTAAAGATGCACTGACTACCCAAGAGCTTCCTTCGTCACTAGAAGATTTGATCTCTCTTTGCCATCGTGTAGACATGAGGTTTCGTGAAAGAGAATCTGAGAAAACAACTTCAGTTAAAGCACCTCTTCGCTCAACCCCTCAGTTTCGTCCAGCTTCACCTTCCGTGATTCCCATGGAGATAGGACGTTCCAAATTATCTTTAGAAGAGAGGAAACGAAGAGTAAAGAATAGACTTTGTATCTATTGTGCTGATTCCACACATATGCTCAGTTCTTGCCCTAAGAAATCGGGAAATGCCAGGCCCTAACTAGTTCTGGAGAGGTGAAGTTAGGGTCCCTGGAGTCCTCTCCATCTTCTATGAAATTAAAAGTCTGCGCTTTTGATGTTACGATTTCCTTTGCTACCAAATCCTTTGAGTCTCAGGCACTGATTGATTCTGGAGCAGCAGGAAATTTCATTTCTAAATCCCTAGTGAATCAATGGTCCCTACCAGTGATTACTTTGAAAACACCGATTACTGTGACTGCTATAGATGGATCACGTCTCATCAATGGTCTCATCACTCAGAGTACGTCTCCAGTAACACTTCAGATTGGTGTGCTACACCATGAAGAGATCTCGTTTTTAATTCTTCCAGTTACGACAAGTCCGATTGTCTTAGGCCTTCCATGGCTTCAATGTCATTCTCCCCAGATTGACTGGCGCACTCCTCAAGTTACGTCTTGGGGAGCTGAATGTCATCATCGTTGTCTTTCTCAAGTCATTCCTCTTAAAGTACAGCAATCTTCCATCTCATCTTCCTCACCGGGACTCCCGCCTCAGTATGCTTCATTTGCCGATGTTTTTGATAAAGCTCAGTCTGAACGTCTTCCTCCTCATCGTTCTTGGGATTGTCCGATCGATCTTCTACCTGGCAAGACTCCTCCTAGGGGTCGGGTCTATCCACTTTCATTACCTGAAACTCAAGCCACATCTGAGTACATCCAGGAGAACCTCCAGCGAGGGTTCATTCGACCTTCCACCTCTCCCGCTGGAGCCGGATTCTTCTTCGTAAAAAAGAAGGATGGATCACTACGCCCCTGCATAGATTTTCGTGGACTCAATGCCATTACTATTAAGAATCGGTATCCCATTCCGTTGATCACTGAGTTATTTGATCGCATCAAGGGAGCTCGGATCTTTACCAAGTTGGATCTTCGTGGTGCCTATAATTTAATTAGAATCCGTCCCGGTGACGAATGGAAGACAGCGTTCAACACCAGAGATGGGCATTATGAATATCTAGTAATGCCTTTCGGGTTGTGCAATGCCCCCGCTGTTTTCCAAGGCTTCGTTAATGAGATCTTTCGGGACTTATTATATGTATGTGTCGTTGTCTACCTGGACGACATATTGATCTTTTCACAGGACCTGCCTTCTCATCACCAACATGTGGCAGAGGTCCTTTCCAGACTCCGGGAAAATTCATTATTCTGTAAACTAGAAAAATGTTCATTCGAGTTGCCCCAGATTCCATTTTTGGGGTATATTGTTTCCGGAGTTGGCCTGAAGATGGATCCAGACAAGGTGAATGCTGTATTACATTGGCCCCAGCCAACTACTCTTCGTGCTATCCAGCGTTTTTTTTAGGTTTCGCCAATTACTATAGACGCTTCATTCAAGACTTCTCGTCCATTGCATCTCCTATTGTGGCCCTGACTCGTAAAGGGGCCAATACTAAGCAATGGTCATCCGAGGCCCTCCAAGCCTTTTAAATTCTTAAAGAGTCCTTCTCCTCTGCTCCCATTCTTCGACAGCCTGATGTGACACTTCCCTTCTTCCTAGAAGTAGATGCCTCTAATGTGGGCTTAGGAGCCATTCTCTCCCAACGCTCGGACCAACAAAAATTCCATCCTTGTGCCTTTTACTCTCGGGGTCTCCTGCCTGCAGAGAAAAATTACACGATCGGGGACAAGGAGTTGCTGGCTATCAAAGTTGCATTAGAGGAGTGGAGATACTTATTGGAAGGAGCTCGTCATCCGGTGATGATTTTCACAGATCATAAGAACCTGTCATATCTACAGTCTGCCCAATGCTTGAATCCTCGTCAAGCAAGATGGTCTCTTTTCTTTTCCCATTTCGAATTAATCATAACCTTCAAACCAGCTGCCAAGAACAAGAAAGCTGACGCTCTATCTCGAGCTTTTGTGACGTCCTCTGACGTTGAAGAGGTTTCCAACCATTCTATATTAGACCCCAAATGTATCTCGCTGGCTGCTTCGTCCACCAAAGTGCTACCATTTGGGAAGACCCTCGTGCCTCCTACTCTGAGGAGGAAAATCCTTTTGTGGTTCCATTCTTCTCGTTTTTCTGGACATGCTGGTGAACGCAAGACCTTTGAGATTCTCTCTCGAAGTTACTGGTGGCCCTCGATGAGGAGAGACGTCAAAGAGTTTGATGCTTCCTGTGAATTGTGTTCTCAGTTCAAATCCTCCCGCAGAACTCCAGCGGGGTTGCTGCAACCACTACCCATTCCGGTCAAGCCCTGGACCCATATTAGTATGGACTTTGTTACTGATTTGCCATCTAGTAAAAATTGTAATACTATTTGGGTAGTGGTAGACAGATTTTCGAAGATGGCTCATTTTGTCCCTTTGTCTGGTTTGCCTTCCTCGTCTACTCTGGCTGAACATTTCGTTAAAGAAATCTTTCGTATCCATGGATGTCCATCTGAGATTGTGTCAGATAGAGGAGTACAATTCGTTTCCAGATTCTGGCGGGCCCTTTGTAAAACCTTGGGCATACGATTAGCACTCTCATCTTCCTACCATCCGCAATCAAACGGACAAACTGAACGGGTCAATCAAGATCTTGAGACCTTTATAAGGATGTTCTCATCAGCCAATCAAGACAACTGGGTAGAATTGCTTCCTTGGGCTGAATTCGCCCATAACAACATGTACCATGAGTCATCGTCCAAAACTCCATTCTTTGTGGTTTACGGTCACATCCGTCTTTTCCGGAATTTCCTGCCCTCCCTCCCACCCAAGTTCCTGCTGTAGAGACTGTTTGTCAGACCTTCAAAAACATCTGGTCTCAGGTCAAAACCTGTTTAAAGAAGACATCTGACAAATATAAGTCTTTCGCAGATAGGAAGAGGCGGGCTATTCCACCACTAAAAATCGGAGATCGTGTCTGGTTATCTACCAAAAATATTCGTTTGAAGGTCCCATCTATGAAATTCGCTCCTCGTTTTATTGGTCCATATAGGATCATTCAAGTAATAAATCCAGTTTGTGTCAAACTTCTACTTCCTAAGAATCTTCGTATTTCCAATGCCTTCCATGTGTCCTTGCTCAAACCTCTCATCATCAACCGTTTCTCGACTCCTCCTTCAGCACCTCAGCCAGTTCAAGTTCATCAGGAGGAAGATTTTGAGATTACTCAGGTATTGGACGCAAAAATTTCGCGAGGAGTTCTCCGTTTCCTCGTTCATTGGAAGGGCTTTGGTCCTGAGGAGCGTTCATGGATCAAAGCTGAAGATGTCAACGCCCCAGCTCTTCTTAAGAAGTTTTATTCCAAAAATCCGGACAAGCCCGGTTCCAGGCGTTCTGTGCCCACCTTTAAAAGGGGGGGTACTGTCACTCACCGGACTGTGAGTGCTTCTTCCCGTATATTTAGGAACCGTGGTCGTCCTCCATCCTGAGGGTCTGCGCATGCGCAGCCCTTTCAAACCCTTCAGTACCTGTTCCTTTAACTTAATTGGCAGATCAGGCAACACTCCCTATATTAAGCACCTGTGGTCAATACCACGTTGCCTGATCTTGGAGTCTCATTCCCCATGAGCCTCTGAAGGTGTTCCTGTGTTTCCTCGTGTATTCAGCGCTGCTGATTCCTGTGGTTTCCTAACCACTTCTACCCCTGTGGTTTCCAGACCACTTATACTCCTGTGGTTTCCAGACCACTTCTACTTCTGTGGTTTCCTAACCACATCAACCCTCCTGTGTATCATCGTGACTGTTAGCTGATTCCTATCCGCTGCCTCCGTGCACTACAGTCTTCAAGCCACTTCAACTCTGCTATGTATCATCGTGACTGTTAGCTGATTCCTATCCGCTGCCTCCGTGCACTACAGTCTTCAATCTACTTCAACTCGCCTGTGTTTCATCGTGACTGTTTGGCTGATTCCTATCCGCTGCCTCCGTGCGCTTTAGTCTTCAGCTCATCTCATCTCTCCCGTGTTTCCTAGAGACTGCTACAGCTGATTCCTATCCGCTACTCTCCGTGCTCAACAGTTCCAGCTCAGCTCTGCTCTCCCGTGTTTCATCGTTGCTGCACCTGCTGGTTGCTATCCGCTACCTCCGTGTATCTGCAGAGTCCTGCTGCTGCTACTTCTCAGTTCTACTCGTCCTACAACAGCTGACCCGCTCTCCGTGCTTCTTCGTGTTCCCGCTGGTCTCTACTCGCCAGTCTGCATCGGATCTGCGCCTCACTGTTTTCATCTCATCTAGATCATCGCTACTCTTTAGGGTCCTCCAGGAGTCCAGTCCTACATACTACTGCTTCCTGAGTATTTGTTCCCCTGCTGGTTTACCTACCTGTGCGCTGCACCTACTTGATTACCGCTTCACCCCTCCAGGGACTTCGCATCCTGCCGGCCTCCAGCCGTTCAGGTATCTCTGCACTCCTGTCTGACAGCCTGCTTCTGAACCACGGTATGCATACTTCTCATTGACTGTGCTGGTGTATTGCATATCTTGCTGGACTGAGTTTGTTCTCCTCTGGAGTTTACTATCCGCTGAGACTATTGCCATCATTGACTGTTTTATCTTGTGCCGGATTACCTCAAGTGACTTTCTATTATTGCAGTGCTGTTCAGTCATTAATATATTGTGCATGTTATTGTGGATCAAGTTTAAGGTGCCCGTGTATCCCCTGTATTGCAGTCTCTCCCCGTGCTCCTCCTCACATATATATTCAGTGGTACAACTTGCTAGAGGCAGACCACTGATCCCTGTTTCCTGTGTCACCTGTTCCAGTATCCTCTCACATAGCAGTGGTACAACTTGCTAACGCAGACCACTGACTCCCCGGATACCTCCACTTGGATTTCATTCCTTCACTCAGACAGCGGTACAACCTGCTATCCGCAGACCGCTGACTCTCATCACCTCCTCGTTTCTGTTGGACATTCCTCCTCACTATAGCACTGGTACAACTTGCTACCGCAGACCACTGACTACCCTCACGTGTCCTTTGTCCATACAGTTCCTCGTGTATTACTACATCCATATTACCAGTGCTGCTAGTCATAGACTTTCCTGAGCATCTCTATCATCTACTATTTCCTGTTCCGTGATCACCCTGCTACCAGAGTACCATATTACCATCTATACTGCTCTGGTAAGCCTATCACCTGGTGATCCCTGGGTAAAGACTCCTAGTGCCCATGACACCTACAAGGGCCTTACCTTGCTCTGGTCATCTCCAGTGGGGGATCCTCTCCACTTCATTGCTGGAACCCTGGCTGCCGCCTTCCTCAATGCCCTGCTGTGATTCATCTTCATCACGAAAGCTTCTATCTTCTTGGCAGGAGCTCTCTCAGCCCTTACAAGGGCTTCCTGCCTTCCAATAAGCACCCCTATTGAAGTCTGCACCAGCTGTCTCTGGACATCCCACAATGTCCTCTCTCTATGGCTCCGCCGACGAACTGAGATTAACAGCCACATGGGATGGTTATTTATTAGTCATCGGTTGTGCGTGACTTGGTGATGTGACAAGTCCTGATTGGCTCGTTGCGTTGCCAAAAATTCAAATGGCCAGAGGTGAGCCCTGATTGGCTCGCCTCTTTGGCCGCTGGTTGGCCAACATCCGAAGGTGAGCCCTGATTGGCTTACCTGATAGCCAATCCTAAATGGGGAAGAAAGATAGACTTACTGCCGCTGGATCCCGGGACAGGTGAGTCTTCTTTTCTTCTCTTCTTCTCACAGTTGCTGCCTATTTCAAGGATTACATCAATCTCCTCATAAAACTATTTAAAAAAAACTGTTTGAATATAGAATAAATAATATTGCCTCTATCAACATGAATTGTATCCAATCACCAAAATTCAAACTCTTAATTGTATGAGTGCATATACAATCTATGGGGCAGATTCAATTCTAAAAATATCTGCGCAAGGTGTCTCCGGAATGGTCGCAAGACACCCAGTGCAAATTTTTCTTTCACAGAAATATCCCTGATATTTGCTTGCACCATGTGGAGGTGCAAGCAAAAATGAGCAGATATTTTTACCATATAAAGGGTAAAATTGTGCAGACGCAATGTTCCTTACAAACTTTTTAAAAAGTCAAAATCATCATAATCATCATCAACATTTATTTATATAGCACCAGCAAATTCCATAGCGCTTTACAATTGGGAACAAACATTAATACAATACTAGTTAGTAAATACAGACAGAGAGGTAAGAGGTAAATATTTATAGTTCTTTACATCTCAGTTTTATTGAACATACTCTGTACTGCTTTGTTCAAAGGAAGTGAATGTATTATTTTTAAACTGATAAAAATGTACTCATTGGTTACAAATTGGCAATCAGAGAACAATGACAATGGCCATTACATAGACAATCAATACATATATAATAAAGTAGTAATAATCATGTTCCAAATAAACACAAACAGTCCTAATAGGGATGTGGCCCAGATTTTTACCTTTGTGCAAAGAATCTAGATTTCAGGTTCGAAATTAGAATGGTTAGGGGAGGATTCATATCTTTCTCCAACGCTATTTCTGACAACACTAATTAAAAGTGCCTACAAAATAATAATAAAAGAATTTCTAGTTGCGGCGTCCCTCTCTACAAAGTCAGTGACTACAATCATATTGAGCTAATCTTCAGACTAGAAAATATTATGTACTATGTTATATATATTTGTATATATAAAACACAAGGCTTTAGTATAAGACAAAATGCAATTAAAACAGGGTTGGTTAAGTATTCTTCAACCTTGAAGAATGCAAATCTTACATTTTTATTGTTTATAATTCTTACAATGAAAGCTTAGACATAGTGCTGCTGCCATCTATTGTTATATATAAAAATCACCTACAGTATACTTAGGAAGAGTAATGCTGCCATCTACTGTATCATTGCCATGCCTATATAAATGGACTTGGTGGGAATTCCTGTGAAATATCTCCAATGTACCTTAATGTTGTCCATGTCCTAGTACCACCCTATACTGTAAGGGTGTCTTGAACATGATGGGCCTGCTTCATTAAGGAAAGTATAGAAATTAACAACATTGCACCTTGGCAAAACCATGTTGCAATACAAGGTGTGCAAATATTTTTTTTTGCACATAAGGAAAACGCCCTACCCCAATTATAAATCTGTCCCCACGTTTTAAATATACCTCCCCCTCCAATGCAACATGGTTTTGCCAAGGTAAAAAGTTGTTAATTTTTTTACTTTACTTTCCTTAATGAATCAGGCCCGATATGTATTCCTGAACCTTTTCCTGTGTTGCTCTTTGGGATGTCTTTCTTACTGATATGGCCTAATTATCCTCTGCCGGTTATAGTTTCAGAACCACTATTTTGCTGATATGCTTGTGTTTGTTCCTGAGACTCCCAGCTCCTATCTGATTACCTTCTGTTGTGACTCTTGCCTGATTACCGGATTCTGCTTGAACGTCTGTTGCCCTGACCTCTGCTTGACTACCGGATCCTGCTAGAATGTTTGTTGCCCTGACCTCTGCCGACTACCGAATTCTGCTTCAATGCCAATTGCCCTGACCACTGCCAGCTTCTGGATTCTGCTTGTCCGCCATTTGTCTTGTTCCACCCCGGATTTATCCGGTCTCCAGGTACCCTCCTACCAACGGCACTGCGTTCCCCAAATATAAGCTCCTACTACTTAGATTTTAAGACCTAGTGGCATCTGAGTACCTGTGAGCAATACTTGCTCTACGGGAAAGGAGGCTGCTATAAGTGAAGACCTCTTCTACCTGTTCTAGGAGTTTATGTTTCAGATGCTGGGCTAACAAACACACGGTAGGTAAAAACAAATTTGACCTTAATTTAGAATCCGGCTTCCTTCACATAAGTCCCCTTTCCTTTCATGTTTAAGTTCCTGTATTTTCTAAACTCAGCTCTACTTGGCTTCTTAAAAGGGTCACGGCAATAATTGTCATTCATTTTGTTTTCATTAAAATAAGAACAGTATAGCAGAAATGATTCATGAAAGAGTGCTATTGCGAATAAAGATATTAAGGGGGGAGGGGGCTGTCACGCCTGCACCTGTCGACATTCTTGTTTCTCCTACTTGCTTATCCTCAAGCACCTGCCCAAGGATTACTCCTTGTCTTCAGCCTTTACCATGGAAATGGCCTACATCAATATAAAACCTTACTACATGTTTCTTTAATGTTTTCTTTTTACTATGGAGAGAAACAATCACAGGAGTATCAGAGAGAGACCAGCAGCAGAGGCAGTTGAACTGGTAGAGTTTGCTAGAACAGGCAGTCTTATAAAGACCAGACACAGGTGATAAATGAGGGGAGTGAGATTAAGTCCTGCAGGTGAGGAGAAAACATCCAAGTATAACAGCAGCACCTCTGGAGGCACAGAGGTACTGCTAGCCTGATTCAAAATTAGGACAGAATCCTAACAGCATGTATGTATTACGAAAATTCTTAATTCAAATAAAATAAAAATAAAGGGGCTTATTTAGAATCAGTGCATCAATTTTTTTTGCAAAAGATACACATTTTCATACTGCGTATATGAATCAGCAATATGTATGTACACATCCATATACAGGTTTTTGAGAATCGTTGGTGAGCAACTCCTTATGCCTGGAGAGGTGAAATGGGGGAAGGTATTGGCAGGCAAACATAATCTGTAAAGGCTTGTTGATGCAATTGCAACACAATTAGATTGGAGGCATCCACCTTTTAGGAGGCGTATATCTTGTGGGTGCTGGAGGCCTGGTGCAAAGATATGCAATGATGATGATGACTAAGCTGCACTATGTATCCTCTTCTGATTGGCTGATTGTCGATTAACCCCTCCAGCTGCTAGTGCTTAAATCATTAGCATTGTGGCTACATTCCATCAAGTTACAGATATCTATTCATATTGCTTAGTTGACATTTCCATTTGGACTACTGCTGGAAAGAAGTTTCCCATTTAACTTTTAAAGGGAAAATCAACAGATGTTTGTATTTCATGAAATTTGTATTTTTGTTTAAATACATTTTATATTGAAAATGTTACTTTCACATCAAGACACAATTTTCTTTTTTTTTAGATAATATTTTTATTTTTTAAGATAAGAGGGTTGGTTTGGCACTATGGAAGGAGGACCACACACTAAGGGTTTCCCTGTTATAGTGTAACCAGCCCTGGCTGGCAAAGTCTAGTGCTGGTAAATTGGAGGACCGCGTGCTTTTTGTCCCCCCGATATTGCTAGTATCATCACAAGGGCTGATTAAGCTGTTTGGGGGAAGGGTGAGCTAGTATTTTATAAAATATTTATTTATCTATCGGGCTTACGGGGCTGTGGCCACTGATCAGCCACTGTATCAGATGCTGGGAACGTAGGGTACACTTATGCGTTTATACACAATTTAAATACAATTCACACATATCTTTAGATACGTACAGCTCAGAATGTAAATTATGGGATGTGATTCTAAATTGCATCCAACTCTACATGAGACCCTTAATCTCTATAAAAAAAAAAGTCCACAAAGGTGAAATTATTCTTTGATGCATCATTAACAAAGGAAAACAATGCTCAAATCCTTGAGATTTATTTTGGAATTAAATAGACTATTTGAAATTCAGAGATTAGGCTCCTGTTACAAAGTGTTGCATAATTTGTCTTGACTTGTCTGGGTCTTGGGTTGAACAAGATTTTTTTATTATCCCACCTATTTAGCAAAACCATGATTTATTCTTTTGGATGTTATTTTACCACAAGGTGGCAGCATTTGTCAACTTTAAGGGACTTGAAATCCTGGATGGTTTTAACAAACAGGTTGACTTTCTATACACACTGGAGGCCATTTACAAAGCGAAAAATGAAAGCTTTGCAGGTGCATTTTTGGACTAGCTGTGCACCTCGATTTGCACAAGTGCACCTAGATTTTTGCAGGGGTTGCATAGGTTTGCAAGCAAGATGTCCCCATAGGCAGAGAGGAGCATATAGGCAGAGTAAAGGCATTCCTTGCAAAATATGGAGATGTACTGCCTCATTTGGAGAGTAGTGCAGAAATGAGATTTCATTTTGTGCAGCAAAATTATTGAAATGGGATAAAGGGGAGGATAGGATGCATTTTCAGGAGTGTTCATTGCTGGAGCTTGGCTTAGAGCTGTTAATGACAGTCCCATTCTGTTGGCACCAAAATCTGCGAGACTCAGGTAAGGACTTTAGTCTGAGACCAACACCTTATTTGCACAAGAACTGTGGGCACATTAGTTGGGATCTAGACCCAGGGCTACATTGGTCGGGCACTAGACCCTTGGCACCACAACAATTCAGGCCTTGAACCTGCGGCCTCCTCAGAATTTAGGATGAAGGATGAGAGTCTGAGGTACAAATATTCAGGTCTTGAACCTGTGGCCATCAGTTTAGTCAGGCCAAAAGTCTGGGGCACCAGTTAATTCAAGACTTAGCCCTATGGTCATAATAATCAGGCACTAGACCTGTGGCACCATAGTGGTATGGGCACTGGTTCTCTACGGACACCGGGTCTTTAGTTATGTTTTCCCCCCAAAATCTGTGAAGTTGTTTAAGAGCTTTCCACTGCATGGCATTTACAGTATTTCCCCTGTGCCCTGTGTCCATAGCATCCATTAGTCAGGCCTCCGTTACAGGTAGGTTTTTGGTCCCTCATTCAATAGGATCCTCAGTCAGGCCCCCATTAAAGGTAGGCTCAGGTGATTATTTTTTATTATTAGTTTTCTCCAGTTGTTCAGTACGAGGGTGCTATAGATGTAGTTAGGGTAATGCACTACAACTAGTTTAAAGTTCTTAGTTGCACAGCATAGTGACCACATAGTTGTTGTTAAAGTCATTGTGAATTGTTAGACTAGTGTTGGTGGTATACTATCCAGATTAGAAGTGTAGCACACTAACAAGGGATCGTTTTGTGTCAGTTGCAGGTGAAGCAGAGAAAAGTGATGGTCTTCAATCAAGGAGAGTCGGTATAGTTTATGGTGAGTAACATGGTCCCATGCAGCGCTCGCTATTAGCTTGCATTCGTACTTGTGCAAGTAAGGTGCCTGTGCAGGAAGCGACACCTATAGTCCCCATGCCTAGGCTTGCGCAACTGGGATAGAAAGTAGCAACTGGGATTTGATGGTGTCTTGGTATAGAACTGCCAGAGTCCAGGAACGATGGCTGCATGCAGTATTTCAAACTTGCTATTGAAACAAAACCATATCTATCCCAAAATAAAATTATATAAAATTACTTTGAGTAAACACTGAAATTGACAAACCACTACACGGGAAAACTTATCTATTGATGAAAATACTGGTATTTAAATTGTGCATAGACAAAGGAGGTTATTTCCAATGTGCAAAAATGGCCACCGAATAATGCAAAATCAGCATTTGCTGATGCACAAAAAAACACATAGATTTGCTGAGCAGAATGGTGACATTTGCAGAGTAGCAGAAGTGGCAGAGGGCAAAGGGAGGAATTGGATAGAGTAATGGTGTTCCTTATAATGTCTGTGGCATGCCCAGTTTTATAGAAATTAGATAATGATATGGTGCATTTTTAGGGGTATTCCTTGCTCTGCAGACAGGTGCATTGCCATCTCCACTACATAATAGGACGTACTTCTTCCTCCATCTGGTCAAACAAGGAGAAGGCTGGCATCTTCTGTCTCTGTGTCCAGGGGGTAAATGTATCATACCCCGGTTTCTTCAACTCCCGCGAGTTCGGCAAGATGACAGCTAAAATTTAAAGCGGCGCTGCCTTGTAAAGGGAAACTTGCCTTTACAAGGCAGCGACCGCTTTAAATTTTAGTTGTCATCTCGCCGAACTCGCGGGAGTTGAAGAAACCGGGGTATGATACATTTACCCCCAGATCTTGTTCTGAGACCAGTATGTCCACGATCTTCTCCATAGCCTACATCCATGGAAGGGCGTCCGTGGAGAAGTTGGCTGCCTATATCTTGGAAAAGTCAGAGACGGAGATCTTTTCAGTTAATTAACCCAGCTCATGTTAGAGAACAAATGGGAAAAGCAGAAGTAGACTGCTATCACAACATGGAAAGTTGTCAGGTACGATGAGTACTCATGGCTGTGGTTTTAGAAAAAGAGAATGGGACACACAACCAGCCCACACAATCACCCACACAAAGAACAGATTTGATGTTAACAACCATGACAAAAGCATAGGCATTGGGAACAGTAATTTTTCCAAAAGGTTTTTTCCAGAATTGAACATGCATCTTGCGTGTTCCATTATAAATTCCAGTTAAGACTTTCTCAGTTTACACTATTAACACTGACAGCCTGATTGAAGTCAGAACCCAAACTGAGAGTATTTGTTTTGTGTTTAAAAAGAGTATTCCACCTATATTCAATTCAAATGTTTCTTAAGATACATT
Organism: Mixophyes fleayi; assembly: GCF_038048845.1. Taxonomy (NCBI): domain Eukaryota; kingdom Metazoa; phylum Chordata; class Amphibia; order Anura; family Limnodynastidae; genus Mixophyes; species Mixophyes fleayi. Next base: position 242,835,951 of record NC_134402.1, on the reverse strand, counting down.
ACGATCTGAATAGGGGTGGAAATACGCTCTCTATAAACAGTGTGTAGATGCACATAAAGGCTAAATTATTGTTTAGGAGCAACTGCACTATGTTAACTACATGCAAATTTACAATGAATTCACATAAGAAAGTACATAACTTTTTTACGATAATAAATTAAAATAACAACTAGTAAAAATATAATAACAAACCAACTAAATAAGAAAAAGCAAGGACAAATTTAACTATAACGTTTTTCAACATCCATATATTTCAGAATTATTTTCTATTTGTATCTATTATTTTAATATACTAAATAAATAACTATCCAATGTATATACAGTCATGGGCAAAAGTTTTGGAAATGACACAAATATTATTTTTCATAAAGTCTACTGCCTCAGTTTTTATGATGGCAATTTGCATGTTTCCAGAATGTCATCAAGAGTGATCACATGTATTGCAATTAATGTCAAAGTCCCTCTTTGCCATGACAATGAACTTTATCCCAAAAACAACATTTACACTGCATTTCAGCCCTGCCACAAAAGGACTAGCTGACATCAGGTCAGTGATTCTCTCGTTAACACATTTGAGAGTGTTGAAGAGGACAAGGATGGAAATCACTCTGTCATGCTGACTGAGTTAGAATAACAGACTGGAAGCTTTAATAGAAGGGGAGTGCTTGAAAATCATTGTTCTTCTTCTGTTAACCATGATTGCCTGCAAGGAATCACGTGTAATCATCACTGCTTTGCACAAAAAGGGCTTCACAGGCAAGGATATTGCTGCTAGTAAGATTGCACCTAAATCAACCATTTATCGGGGATATTTACAGGGATTGGACTTCTGAGGACTGGGGAAAAGTTATTTTCACTGATAAATCTCCTTTCAGATTGCTTGGGCCATCTGGAAAAACGCTTGTCCGAGAAGGAAAGGTGAGCGCTACCATCAGTCTTGTGTCATGCCAACAGTAAATCAACCTGAGACCATTTATGCATGGGGTTGCTTCTCAGCCAAGGGAGTGGGCTCACTCACAATTTTGCCTAAGAATACAGCCATGAATAAAGAATGATACCAAAACATCCTCCAAGAGCAACTTTCCCAACCATTCAATAACAGCTTGGTGATGAACAATGGCTTTTCCAGCATGATGGACCACCTTGCCATAAGGCAAAAGTAATAATTAAGTGGCTCAAGGATCAAAACATCAACATTTTGGGTCTATGGCCAGGAAACTCCCCAGACAGTAATCCCATTGAGAGAAAAAACCCACAAATTCTGACAAACTCCAAGAATTGATTAGGCAAGAATGAGCGGCCATCAGTCAGTATGTGGCCCAGAAGTTGATTGACAGCATGCCAGGGCGAACTGCAGAGGTCTTCAAAAAGAAGAGTCAACAGTGTAAATTATTGACTCTTTGTATAAACGTAATGTAATTGCCAATAAAAGCCTTTGACACTTAAGAAATGCTTGTAATTTTACTTCAGTATATCATAGCAACATCTGACAAAAAGGTCTAAAAACACTGAAGCAGAAAACTTTGTGAAAACCAATACTTGTGTCATTCTCAAAACTGCTGGCCATGACTGTAGTGCATACAATGTGTATTGAAAATAAATCTTCTGTGCTAGCTACTGAGACACATGCATGAAAGGTTATAAAACCAAGATAATGCTGTATCGGCCATCACTATCATCCAGCATTTCCCCTGACCTCTATCAGGTGTAAAATATATAGCTGAAAACAAAAGCACTTACTCTTAGCACAGGATTTGAACATGCCCTTACTGAACATGGTCTATGTTGGTCCCTTACCTGACCCATTTCGCCTCTAAAGTCGTAAAGGGTCGTAAATTTTAGATGTGTGCCAGACAAGATAGGTGTTGTACATGACCATATTATTTAAGGTTTGAGTAATGTCATAGCCTTTCAAATGGGACATAGTACAATAAAACAGCTGGTGTCATACTACAGTTCTATGTAGTGTTCTCTTGCATCGAGTTCTGTTTGGAACACAACGGGAGAGCCTGCTTGTATATCTATTGTTTATGGTGTGAACATAGGAATAATGTGGTAAAATACTAAACTGCCATTGGTTTTTATGGTATTTTGTCATGGTTATCCTATGCCATTTTGTAGGGCTCTGGAGCCCTATTATGCTTGGCAATCACAGCATCCCAAATAAAGTTTTCCATTTAACTACGAAAGTAAAGTAAAAAGGTGTTGCAAAGCAAAGGAAAACATTAAATAGTGTAAATATGTACATGTGGTATATAGCAAATCCAAGACAAAGGCCCATATACCATACTGTAAATGTTTGCTATCTAGGTCCTTTTGTGAAGTCATACATTAAATTCTATAGTTTTCTGATAGATGGAATAATTTCAGTCACATTCGGCCAAGTGGCTAATAGTTATATAATGATGGTCTAAAGTAGTGGCTCTCAAAGTGCTTTTACTACCCCTCAGACACTCATTATCAACAAGAATCGCACACCACCTGTCAAGAATCATTGCCATTATTGGAACACTGTGTACAAATGACATTGTTATTTCAATGGCACATAATCTATTCTGCAAACAGGAAGTGAATATTTCTACCATACCTCTCATCAACTGAATATATTGCCCTTACACTTTTGTCATAGAAAATTAAAAACATTTCTGCATAGAGCTGAGACAGTGGTGGACGTAGACCCAGATTGTGGGGACTTGCGAATATGTATTCCACGAGTGGGATAGAGGGCACTTTCAATAAAGTATAATCCTGCATATGACCCCCTCTCATCAGGAATAATTCCATTTGGGACGTCCTCTGATGTTTTTTTAAATGTGACCATGTGACATTACTGTAATATGCATTTTGATCTATTCTGAAAATGTCTAGAAAGAGCCATAACCACCCTGGGACTTTTGGGCAGGAAAAGACTGGCAATGACACACCTGTAAGCCATGATAATAAGCACTGATCGCTCTCACACTGAAACTTTGTACTTTAGCAGTCGGCAAGTGCAGGCAGGGCCGCCGAGAGGGGGGGGGGAGCGGGTACTAATTACCCGGGCCCGGCATGTCAGGGGGCCCGGCCCGGGCCCTTGCGCTGCTGATTTTTTTTAATTTTTTAATTTTTTTTTTGAAAACGTTTTTTTTCCTTTCCTTTTTTTTTTTTTTTTTGGCGGGGGGGGGCGGGGGGGGGGGGGGGCTCGGTCGTTGGTGGGGGGAGCAGGCTAGTTTAAAAAAAAAAAAAAACATACTCACCTGATCGCGGAGCCGGCATCCCTCCTCTCTGCTGCTCTGTGCTCTATTCAGACTGTCTGAATGCTGGGTGTGATGTCATCATGTCATGCCCAGCATTCAGTCAGTCTGGAGCAATGGAGCACAGAGCAGCAGAGAAGACCAAGAGAGGAGAAAAGGTAAGTGAAGGGAGGAAAACGAGGGGGGCACAAAGGGGTTAAAAAACGGGGGGGGGGGGGGGCAGCATGACAGAGGGGTTAAAAAATGAGGGGGAGCACAAAGGGGTTAAAAAACGGGGGGGCAGCATGACAGAGGGGTTAAAAAATGAGGGGGAGCACAAAGGGGTTAAAAAACGGGGGGGCAGCATGACAGAGGGGTTAAAAAATGAGGGGACACAAAGGGGTTAAAAAACGGGGGGGCAGCATGTCAGAGGGGTTAAAAAATAAGGGGGGGCACAGAGGGGTTAAAAACGGGGAAGCAGCATGTCAGAGGGGTTAAAAAATGAGGGGGAGCACAGAGGGGTTAAAAAATGGGAAAGCAGCATGTCAGAGGGGTTAAAAAATGAGAGGGGCACAGATGGGTTAAAAAATGGGAAAGCAGCATGTCAGAGGGGTTAAAAACGGGGAAGCAGCATGTCAGAGGGGTTAAAAAATGAGGGGGGAGCACAGAGGGGTTAAAAACGGGGAAGCAGCATGTCAGAGGGGTTAAAAAATGAGAGGGGCACAGATGGGTTAAAAAATGGGAAAGCAGCATGTCAGAGGGGTTAAAAATTGAGGGGGGAGCACAGAGGGGTTAAAAAATGGGAAAGCAGCATGTCAAAGGGGTTAAAAACGGGGAAGCAGCATGTCAGAGGGGTTAAAAAATGAGGGGGGAGCACAGAGGGGTTAAAAAACGGGAAAGCAGCATGTCAGAGGGGTTAAAAAATGAGAGGGGCACAGATGGGTTAAAAAATGGGAAAGCAGCATGTCAGAGGGGTTAAAAATTGAGGGGGGAGCACAGAGGGGTTAAAAAATGGGAAAGCAGCATGACAGAGGGGGTGAAAAAATGAGAGGGGCACAGATGGGTTAAAAAACGGGGCAGTATGGCACAGTGGGGTTAATAAACAGGGGTCAGCATGGCACAGTGGGGTTAAAAAATGGTGGGCAGCATGACACAGTGGGGTTACAAAGGGGGGGGGGAGGCATGGCACAGTGGGATTGAAAAAGGGGGGGAGCAGCATAGTATAGTCTGATGAAGGGGAGCCAGATGAAGGGGGCAAAAACAGCATGGAGGGCACAGTGTGATCATAAGGCATGGCGATGATGAAGGGGCACATTATTGTAATATTGGAGCTGGAGGAAGGCCTAATTATTAATCGTGGGTGCTATTGATTTAACGCTGGGGCTGGCTGTAATTTTCTAAATGTAGCCATTTTTTTTTCAAAATAGGTCCTTCAACATTTCTGGATCCGGACAAGCCACAACTAAAGAAAGCAGCAGCCACAGGTGGAGAAAGTGAGAAGAACAGGTAGGAGAGAGCAGCACAGTGTGTGAAATGTTGTGATTCTAGTAGGGACAATACCAATTTTTGGTGAATGTTGTGTCCAATGTAAGGTGTAGGCCAAGACTGAACTGTTTGTGTACACACTGCATTGTTTGTATACTACCCTGTGGTGGTAGATGTCCTGAAAGTCAGGAGTGCTTAAACATATGTGACGCTCCGGCGAATTGAGAGCCTAGTGGTTTTTATGTTAGCCACGCCCCAATGGCACGTTTGCCACGCCCCCAAATGCATGACCGCACCTCCCAAAATTTTTGCACTGCCGTTTGGCTAGCCACGCCCCTGAATATATGACCATATACCTAAACTTTTTTGCGCCGCCGTAAGGCGGCGCAAAAAAATTTTGGGGCTTACTTCACTATGAGGGGGGCCCCATGAATTTGTTGTACCCGGGCCCTGAATTCTTCTTGGCAGCCCTGAGTGCAGGTCATCCCTAATTCACAACAGACTCAAAATGACTCTAAGGGGGAGTACACCAATTCGACTGTATCATCTAGGATGAAGCCCTTTGTTGGTTTCCTATTATCTATGTTCCTTATCTGCTGGGAGTCAGTGTCACCATGGAGTCCCAAAGGATGTGAGCCACAAGACCAACCCTTAACCACCTCCAGAAGATAAGGACCACTAATTCCAACAGCCTGGGAGGTTGGCTCCCTCCTGATACCCAGCATTTAATATCATTCAGTCCAGTGTTTATTGTAAGTACGTTTGTTTCCAGCCGTATATTTTACATAGAAACAGAATTTGAAGGCAGATAAGAACCTCTTAGTGTTAGTGTTAGGGTTAACAGCCACCAAGATGAGCTTTTAGAATGGTTAGTAACGAGGTCTTCACCTTCAGCAGCCACCTTTCTCGTAGAGCTTTATGTGCTCACAGGTACTTGGATGCACCCAGGTCTTAAGCTCAATGTAGGAAAAGCTCATCTATGATGGACGTAGTACAGATGGAACCAGAGGCGGTAGCCCAGACTGGAGCGGGTGGTCAGTGGCAGGCCGGGGTCAGGGTCCGTAGCAGGCAGAGAAATTCGGTATTCAACCAGTGGTCAGGGCCACAAGGGAAATAGCGGAATCCTGTATACAAGCAAAGGTCAGGGCAACAGGCAAACAGGCAAGGTCCAAAGAACAGGCAAAGGTCACAATAGGAGATTAATCGGGAGACAAAATAGCAGGTTAGCAACAACAGAGACTGAGAACGCTATAACCGGCAGGGAGGCTAAGCCCTCCCTAACTTAAATACTAAAACCAACCAATCAGGAACCATGGTAAGCTTCACATGATTATCCCCAAGGGCTGCTTAATTAACATGTAAGAAATGCGCACGCGCCTGACTGCACACCTGTCAGGATGCGTCGCAATCTAATTAAACTAATACCCTGATGTGCGCCTGCTCGCCTGTACAGCTGCCAGGGCAAGGTGCAAACATAAATCAATGAGCGTCCCTGCCATTGCTTAGGTGACAGTTGGGACAGAGGAACCTAAAGTGACGGGAGTGGGAGGTGGGAATTGATAAAGACTGTAGCTTTCCAACCTAGGTGGAGGCTGGCATCTTGCTGGGGACCCGGGGCAGGAGAGGAGGAGGCCTCCTCCATCATTTGGCATGTGGGTTTGTGGCAGAGCCGCATGGGCCACAGGTATGTCTTGTGGGAAAAGAAGCCCCATTGTGAGAGCCCCAAAAAAAGAAACCCCTGTGAAGAGGGGGCATGCAGCAAATGTCTCAAAGCTGCATTTGAGGAACCCCTACCATCAGGGGTACTCCAGAAGTGGGCCACCAGAAGAAATACTAATACAAGACACTGCACGATACATCCAAAACCTATGTGAATATAAATTTGCATAAGAACACACAGAAAAAAACATCAATGTCACCTGTTAATAATATAGACACTAGTGATAAAAAAAGATATTTTTTTTACTTTTTCCCCCATCAAATTCATTTATTAGGATGTTGCAAACACATGTTATAGCATGGATAGGCGACTCTCATCACTAGTAATCAGGACTTAGACTGCGGATATAGCTGCGTGCGCTTCAGTTTGGCACACCCTTACTGTACATTGACTACAGGTGAACACCCCTTACCCACCCTATTTCCTCCCTGAAAATGTAAGCTGTAGTAAGTGTCCGTTGCTACGAGGATGAATTGAACGTTGCTGCGTTTAGTTGTGTATTGTCCAGTTCTGCGCATGCACAGATCAAATTTGTGCATTATACGCACAAAATTGGCATTTACGTTCCTTGATGAATCAGGCCCGCTGTGTCTACGGAAGTACTGTTTATGGAGAGCGTAAATCCTCCCAAGTTATAACATATTGTAAGAACCACTTGATTTGAATAGAGGCGGAACTATGAATACGTTGCACACTCTTTTTTTTGTAAAACAAACTTTTTGGAAAAAAGTGAACTAATACCATACAGATATAACATTCACAGGTGTATCATAGTAGTAAATCGATTAAAGCATGACAGAACTACAAGATGTTTTGATAATACATCAGCCATATTAAAACAAAACTTAATAAAGGGTAGCTAAGTGTCTGAACATTAATCCATGTAAACCTTGAATTACAGTAGCTTTCATAACAATCAAAGAGAAAACAAAGGTACATTTGAATGAAGCGCAAAGTATCTTCCACTTTAAGTGAGGAACGGCATAGGGGAACACAAATATAATAACAAACAGCGGATGGGGGAAAGAGGGGGGAGGATGGGGGGTGAGTGAATATTGTGAAGAGAATGGTGCTCTTCTGCTCCACGGGAGGTTTCTGTCCTCCCTGAGCTCTCCTTAGGACACCTTCCTAGGAGGCATGCTCTGCTTCAGCACCTTGGTATTGTATCCATAGACGGCACCCTCAGGCTGGGCAAAAGCAGCGCTCAGTGCAACATCGTAGAAAGTAGGTTCCATCTTCGCAGTCATACAAACAGTAACCTTGCGTTGGGATGTCTTCCGAAATATGCCTCTTATATGTAAGTTGTTCCCGCTGCCTCTGTTTTCCAAGTCGTTTATGCTGTTTCCTCAACTGCTGCAACTCTTTAGCATGTTGCACCAGAGAATTGTGCATGAAAAGATGTCATTCTTCCGCGGCCTCCTTGTTTTCCTCTAAGATCGATAATCTGGAAGCAAGAGTAGCAAATTTGACTTGCAGATTTGAAACCTCGTTTCGTACAGATTCTTGTAGTCTTATCTCCTCCATTTCAAATTCAAGTTTGATTGGTAATTCCTGTTTGGTAGGAAGAGACTGAAGAAGTTTCAAAACCGTATTAATGCCCTGATACCCTTGTGAAATGGGAGTAGAGATTTGAGAGGTTCCTGAAGGGGATGAGCTGGAAGAGGACATGTAGGAGGGAAAGGAATCAGATGTGTCTTCGCTCATGTGGGAAGTCGTGGATATCTTTAGAAATTGTTGAAGATCAGAGTGTTGAAGATTCTCCCGAGGCCGTCTTGTATCTCTCTTTAAAGAACCTTTCTTTTTCTTACCCACTAAGGTGGAGATATATGTACAAGCCAAAATAAGTAGGGATTTTCTTAGGGTTACTCAAGTTTGGTTACAAAAATATGCGTTGTCACTGGTCACATTCCCCCATGTAAGATTTTATGCAGCCATGTAGTACCAGATGGCCACATTACAGAGATATGTAATTACATGTTTAATTAAGGTAGCATGAGAGGACCGTTCTTCCAAAAGCAAGTTGATAAAATCCAGACTGCAGTTACAGTTTTGGCCACTAGATGGTATAAGAGCATCAAATAGTTGTTCACAACAGTTGAATGTAAAAAATCGGTGCTGGACAAAATGAGAGACTGCAAACCTGTGGCCCTTGAGCCTCATGTGGTAATTTGTGTATTAAAAAGTGGTTCTTAGCTGGGAGAATGATCGCAACTCTGTGGCGCAGGCATATAGTAGCCCAGTCAGCTGCTTGGCTGACTAGAAGTGTGTCATGTGACCTCCTCTGCACAACACAGGGAGGTCACAGTGTCATCTATTATCCAATCAGGGCAGAAGGAAAGAGAGTGTAGCATCCTCTCATTCCTTCCTCTGTGCGGACTCCAGTTGTGGAAGTTGTGGCAGGTAAGTGGTATTTAATAATTGAGGAGTGGCCAGTGATCGGATTGCTTGGGGAGGTTGGAAGAGGCAAGTTGTGGGTGCGGAGGCAAGCTGAGAACCTTGTGTCTACTGCCCCATGGATGGTGGTGCTTGAACAGACCCTGATTGAAGCATGTGAGCAGTTGACGATAATGGATACCTGCCTACCTCTTTAAGATATTGCAGCAGGTCTGATGGCATGTGGGTAAACCTGATGACATTTCAGGGTATATGGTGAGACCTGGTGGAATGTGGGGAGGTCTGATGGCATGTAAGGTGTGTGTGGGAAGATCTGATGGCATGTGGAGAGGTCTGATGTGGATGTAATGGGCATGTGAGTAGGTCTGCAGGCATGTCGGGAGGTCTGATGTGGATCTAAGGGGCATGTCGGTAGGTTGGATGGCATGTGGAGAGGTCTTATATGGATGTAAGGGGCATGTGGAGAGGACTGATCGCATTTGGGAATGTCTGATGGACATGGAAAGGGCATGTGGGTAAGTCTGATGGCATATAAGGGGCATGTGGTGGGATCTGGTGGCATGTGGGAAAGTCTGATGGGCATGTAAGGGGCATGTGGGTAAATCTGATGGCATTTAAGGGGCAAGTGGTGAGATCTGGTGCTTGGAGAATTTTGATGGCATGTAAGTGGTATGTGGGGAGATCTGATTGCATGTGGTGGGGTCTGACGGGCATGTGGGGAGGTCTAATGTGGATGTAACGAGCATGTGAGGAGGTCTGATGGTGTTTGGGAAGGTCGTATGTGAATGTAAGGGGCATGTGGGGAGGCTGATGGGCATGTGGGTAGATCTAATGGCATGTGGGGGAGGTATAATGGGCATGCAAGGGGCATTTAGTTAGGTTTGAGGGCATGTGGAGTGGTGTGATGGGTATGTTGGCCATTTATGACTTGTTTTATCCCACTTCAACAGTTCGCTCCAGAGAAATTGTGAAGTACTGCATACAGCAGCGAGGAAAGATCTGTACTGATTTGGTGATTATCGTGAACATTTTAGAGTTGTTGGGTATTCATTTAGCAAGATATTGTAAATGATGTTATATTTTCAATGTATGAATGTACACTTTGTATTTGTGTGTTTATACTGTGTATATGTATATACACACATAAACGGTAAAGTTGTCTCTTTGCGGTATCTAGAGATATTTTTTGGCCCTTCGTGCCTGAGTGGTTGGCCACCCTTGGTTTATAGCATATGTTTAGTAAAGGATGTGCAATGAAAGTCCTGTGATAAAATGCTTAAATGATTCAAAAGCACTAACTTGAGGGCACATAACCCTATAGGAGCAAATATATGTCCATTAGTGAGAGCGTCATCAGATTTATGTAGGATAGATGAGAGCCTGGCAATCGGTGATCATGAGGGCTCTAAGGAGTGTCAAAGCTGTGAGCAGCCACTGTGTTCTCCAAATATAAGCGTAGTGCCTAACAAAAAGACTTAATTCTCTTACCCAGTAAGTTTCGTTCCCCAGTGGAGTGAGGTACTGGATCCACATACACGGTTTCAACTGCTTTAAACCAGCACCAGTCAGTAAGTCTTAAATAAGAGTAGGCAGCGCAGAACCGCAATATTAGGGGCCCCTATAGGTTCAGACTGGCGGGAACCCGTTGAGGAAGGGGCTCGTAACAGCCGCACACTATTCTTTGCTGCTGGTTGAGTATAGAGAGATATCAACAGGTGATGCTGTCAGACAGGTGATAAGACTTAGGAGCCACAGGTAAGTAGTTTCATCCTGATCACAGCACCCAGGGAGACTACAGAATGAGTGGTGAGCTGCCAGGTGCCGTGTGGTGCAGCCGCAGGACTCACCTGGCCAACTGGGCAATATAGTGGGTGAGGTGTGGAAAAAAACTTACTGTAGTCTGCTGGAGTAGTTTAAAGGAGCCTGGGTGATGGGAAGGAGGGCGCTAACTGTTAGCCAGGATCATGGCACCTGGTGGTATTTCGCTCCAAAATCATCTTTTTTTCTTCCTTAGAGGAACATTGCAAGTATATACCAAAAGTTATTTCTCCTCTATGCACACACATTTGGCCAGATTCATTTTCAGACGTGCATCCATTTATGTAGCGTATCTTGTGTGAAATAGCACTACACCTGCTCAGAAATGGACCTTGCAACAATTAACACAATTGCACGCCATTCATGTCCACACACAAATTACACTTACGACTGTCTTTGACTTGAGAGATGGAATGGATGAGGGAAGGACGGATTAAACTAGGCAATGTAAGAGCATTCCGATGCAGATGTGGCCGATTCAAGTCCTAAGTTTCTCGTAAGTATGCTTTGTTTCATCCATATAATTTTCACCCAATACAGGGCAGATGTAAATGCCAACTTATAGTGATGACTGACACAGCATAGTCTTTGATTTAAAAAGTACATGCATGCATGCCATTAGCTAGCACAGAAGCTCTTACTTGCAAGTAAGACTATAAAAATGCATTTAATAGACAGTATAAATTGCAAATCATCTGTATTTAGTATTTAACGTAAACATATATATATATATATATATATATATATATATATAACAAAAAAACATTTATATAACTTACTATACTGGTAAGAGTTGTTCTTTTTCTTTATATTACAATTTTGTGACCTTTTATTCATGCAGGTAATATTTTTACTTGATTCAGTCCCATTATCTTTATGCTAGGAAAAGTGAATTTGAAAAGCATACCACAGAATTTCTGGGATTTATCATTTCCAGTGCACTCATCCAAATGAATACAACAGGACCGCACTCTCAGCCTTACAGTGTTCTGCCAAAACTAACTGTTTAGTAGTAAAAATATATAATTGGCTTACAAATTGTTACAGAAATATAATTCATAATTTCTCTCAAGTTGTGGAGCTCACTCTCAAACAGTTATTTGGACAAAGCAGGCAAACATGGTGTTAGTTAAAATAACTCTGCTATTGCTCCATTTTTCATACACCAAGATCCATCTCCAACTTTTATTCCACATGTTGACGTCTCTGTATCAGCCTTTGGGACTAATCTTTCACAATTAGGCAGCATACAGCTTTCTTCTCCAATAAACTCAGCAAACTGAAAGAGGAAGAAACTAGGATGTGGACAATATTTGGCAGTTAAATCAGCTCTGGTTGAGTGGGGACAACTGATCGAAGTGGCCCATCACTGCATCTTAGTTTATACCAATCATACGTACCATGAATACTTTTGTTTACCCAAAAGACTCACACCCACACAAGTTAGGTGGCCTCTCTTTTTATTTTGTTTCCAATTCCATATTACATACTAACCTGGTACCAAGAACATTAAAGTGGATACAGCTTTTGGCGTCACCTATGTGCTTTGGTAGTAAATTTGTGTGCACTACAAACACAGTTATCCTCCATCTAGTTAAGCTAGTACAAAAATATACTTGGCTGTTGCAGTGGAGCCCTCTATGAAGTACGTGTGGGGAGTCCTGTGGCTCTGGATTTCCTCAGTTGTTGGTTCCGATTTCCAGAAAAGCTGAATGTAGTTTAATAGTCATATTTATTGATATGATAAAATTACAGAGAAGTAACAGTGAACTATCCAGATGGTGTGTATTTACTGTAACTAACACATATTTATTGATATGACAAAATTACAGTGAAGTATCACATTGGTGCATTTTTACTGTGAATAGCTTGGATTGTAATAAATTAACAGCAGTGAAATGTAAGGTGAACAATCATAGTGTGTTTTATTGTTTTCCTTTGGTTATATCACTCACCGGACCAGCGATTCCTGACTCTCCTGGTACTTCTTGACCTGCCAGTGATGCCAGAAATCTGTTCAGTGGGACATGACCTGCGTGGTACTAGCAGCAAAATCTATACCTCCTTGCGGGGGTTCCTGGTGATTATTTTTGCAACTGGCTGATTGTCTCAGGGTCTACTTCTTTATAGCCATGACAGGTTATTATTTTATTTATTCATTCACCAACCACACAACCAGCCTGCTAAAGCCTTTAGGGACAAGGCTTCACTGCAACACTCTGATCATGTAACCACACCAAGACGAGAGGAACAGGATCTAAGCCCACTACACTAGGCTTCTACCAGAAGAAGAGCCATGTAAGCAAAGGAAATTAGTAAGCACATATAATTCTTGTTTCTATGATGTTTCTGTTTAAAATCAAACTGGATCTCATTTCTAGTACCATGCTACAGAAAATAGTTTTTCTGGCAAACCAAACTGATGGTCAATTTTTTACAGTTTGTATATTGTTTCTGCATTCCCTACAGTGTATTTGTGTAAAAGCTGCCAATTGGAAAAAAGGAGGAGATCCTAAAACCTCTACATATACTGAACAACAAGAGAAAAATTGCAAGGCGCTAATGGATGGATTGCATTAGCTACTTGGAATTTTTCTCTTGTTAAACCACACTCATGGCCTGATTAAGCTCAGGGAAGTATTATCCACACCTTATAAAAAGCTACAGGATTCTGCTCCAGTAATGAGCCAGGATGGGAAAAGTTGAATAAAAAATGTATTTACTACAAAATGGTAAACTTCCATTGGACTAGCATGTCTGTGTAACTCACACTGCCAAACAGATACGCAATATGATGAGTAACTTCCGAGAGCTAAATCAGTGCTTTAGCAACCACACATGTGTTGACATAATAATGCACACACAGAACGTAATGCCATGATGTTTGCTGTCTGCCTGGTGCACAAGAATGGCTCAGGCTGGTGCAATCTGCATGTGTCCCTGACCAGAGTGCTTCTGCTGTATCTACCTGTCTGTCTTATTTATTATGAAATATTGCTGACTGTTCTGACCTTGACTCTGTGGGCCTGATTCATGAAGGGACGCAAACTGAACGTAATGTGCGTTTTTTTTTAAAAACGCATATATATTGGCTACATGCATGCCCAAATTCAACAAGGAGCGGATCTGAAAATACGTATGGTGAATATGGGTATAGGTCTGCTCTGTTCTACTACACAGAACACTGAAGGATACGTACAATAAATATGTGGAATATAATGTCACAATAAATGGCACAGAAAATAAAACTTCAATTACTATCACCTGTTAATAAGATGGGCATTAAAACATTAAGAAAATGAAAAATCTGTAGTGTCCTTTGCGTTCAAAGATGAAGTGAACGTTGCTGCATTCTGTGGCGTATGGTCCGGTTTTGGGCATGTGCATAGTAATTGTGACATACCAAGATTCTACAGGGGCAGTGAGAGGCACAAGGAGTATCTGTATATACAGCAATGCACTTAACAATATTGATAAAAAGTGTAAATGGAACTGCAGACCTGGTCTGAAGGTTAAAATATGGAAAAGTGGCAGCCTTATATCTATATACTCCATAACATCATTCTTGTAAATTAGCTGGAGTGTTCAGATAAAAGGAGAAAGCAGGATAACAGCTATAAGGCACGGTTCCCAGAGGATTCTGGGAGAATCTCTAGCTAAGGCCTAGTATGCAGAGTAAAGTAGCAATAACATTTTCCAATGAATAATAATAGCAATGTCGATACATACATCAAGTTTGGAGGATCAGTATATGTATGTATAGCAATCCACAATGATTGTTCCTGGCACAAGTATCACTGAATATTTAATATCCAGCCAGAGTACCGCACCAGAGCAACTGCAGTGCAAATGGATTACAAGCAAAACTTGCTGCAGCATGAAATAGAGTCAATATGTAAAGTGCATATCATCAAACTCATGGAATCCAGGGCAGCAAGGATTTTTCCAAGCATTAAGGATTACTTGTGCCGACTCTTCAGCCAAGTACAGCATCGGATCCACAGCAGTGCAGATAATAATAAGTAGCCAATATAATGAAAACGAAAACCTGCTTCAGCATTAGACAAGATAAGGACTAGTAGCAACAGTCTATTCAGTAATAATATCAATAACTTCCCCACCATGGTACTAGGCAAGTACAAACAATGAACAGGTGGCTATAGCCAGGACTGAATGCCAAGTTGGTATAACAAATGACAGATAAGTGGTGGTCACACAAATAGCTGGGTAAATGTGGCAGGCAGCAGAAGAAACAGTGATCAAATGAAAACCAGATCAGATACACAGTGAAACAGGTATGCTGGACACTTGTCAGGTAGACTCAATAATCTGGCAAAGTAGCCTTGCATGATTGTACCTTATAGTTGCAGGTATGTGCCCTGACAACTGTATGAAGTTACCACTCATTAAAATACTTCCATGTTGCTGCCCAACAAGTACCACTCCAGACATTAGAGACTTATGGCGAGAGAATTGATACTCCAGCACCGGTACTGGAAGCATCAACCATGAAACGTGAGGATGGGTTACACATCTGGTAAGACTGTGTAAAAGCACCATTCTTATCAGACATAGCTTTCATCTGTGCCCTTTGACATTGCAGAGCCTTTCTTTGGACTCTCTCATAAAACCTGTGTTCCAACCATCCTTTCTCAACCGGTAAATTTACCTGGACACAAAACAGATCAGAGACGTGCCTTTTAGTTGGCACAAAACTTCCTAGGTTGGCACAGTATCTAAAGTGAAACCTGCTTCTGTATCCTTTTTTTTTTATTTAAACAATTTATTTTTGAAGAGTCAAATGGTACAAAACAGTATGAAACTGATATAACAGTGTAACATATCATATCAACAGTACAAGATATATAGTATGTCCAGCGGGAAAATAAGGACACCAACGTTAACATATAAGTATCGGATGACTCCGTTTTTTATGTAAGGAGGAAGGGGAGGGTGGAGGGAAGAGAGGAAGAGAGACAGCATAGCTAGAGCTGTGGAGTGAGAAAGAAGAAGTAAAAGAAAAGAATTTTGATCCGGAGGTCTGTATCTATAGACACATCAGAGGAAAGAAGTCAGCTTCCTTTGGTCAGTTAAAGGGAGAGTGAAAGTTGAAGAAGGATAACCATGGGGACCGAATTATATTAAAGGATTTAGAGGAGTTGTTGAGAATGCTGGTTATAAATTCCATACACCGAATGTGCCAAACACGATTGATTATAGATTGGATGGAAGGAGGGTTCTACTGCTTCCAGTCAGCGGCAAGTTGACATCTGGCCGCAGTGAGAATATGCCGACTGAGTTTATTTTTGTGACAACAACTGAAGTCTTTCCCATGACCTCACAAAAGAAATCTCCAACAATACTCAGGACATACACGCTCCAGGGACCACATCTACCTCACCCCCTGAAGAAGGGAGACATAGAGAAATTATGCATATACCTAAAGACCCTCCCAATGAAAAAGGACTTTTAGTACCTCGAGATTAGACTTTACACAGCACTTGAGGAACAAATCGACGACCTTCAGGCTGACATCGCCCATATAGCAGACAGAGTGGCCTCTCCCTAGGAAAGCAGAGAGGTGATAGAGGAATTATGCACCCATTTCTATAACCTAGACAACAGGGGCTGCTGGAATTACTTAAGGGTTACTTTTCCAAGGAATAGTGAAGGCCCAACAAAAATCTTTACTGAGCTTCTAGATAAAGACCCGGACAATGTGATAGCTATTGATAGGATAAATCCAGGAGAGTGGCCATTCTGGTCTCAAAAGAGGGACCAGATGACAGAGAAAACTGTACTGCACATTGGGGAAGGCAGAGGCAAATTCTGCAACCAAATATACAGCTTTTCCAACCTCTATGACCCAACCCAGGATCAGCTGGCGTTCCTCACCCAAGCACTAGAGCAGATAGATGATAATACAGAGGGAGCTTTAGTTATCAGGAGAGATCAATTGGGCCCAGGAACCCCAGATAGACAGCACTGGCAGGGAAAGAAGGCTGCCTTTGTTGGAGGCCTGAAGGGTTAAAGAGATCTTTCATGTGTACCAGCTGATGGGCTCTTGGCACATCTCTTATCCACTCTGGTCAGGCAGGCTTATATATTATACAAACCATACCCCAGATTTCCTCTTCTCCACTGACACAGAGAAGGCCTTCAATAGAATTGGCAATTTATGGAGGGTGTTCTGGAGCTCATGAAATTGAGTCCTTCCTGTAGACAAGTCTCATTATACAAATATCCCTCAGTGAGGGACAGGGTTAATGAAATACTCTCTGGCAGGGCCCTAATTTCCAATAACACCTGACAGGGCTGTCCACTATATTTTCTCTATTTGTACTCTGTATTGATGCCCTTGCCAGAGCAATCTGCTGGAATTCTGATTTCAGGATATAAGGCATTCACCAAAATACCACCATATCTACTATGAAGCATGGTGGTGGCAGTATCATGCTTTAAAGATTCTTCTTTTCAACTGGGTCAGATGCTCTAGTCAGGATATCGGCATAATGAATAACTCTAAATATCAAGATATTTTGAAAAAAGGGGTCTATTTATTAAATTCATGTGGTGTCACTTAGCACTTCCCTGGGTCAGGTATCCAGCGAAGCCTCAGAGGCTTCAGCTCAATCTCATTGAAAATTACAGGTAACGCCATCCTGAGATGGTGTTAGCTTGCTGCAAAAAGCAATGCCTAATCAATTGGAGAACTTCACAGACCCCATATAAGATTTCTTCTGCATTGAACCCTTCATAAATTATGCACTGGCCATTATAAGGAGAAAACTGCAGTTGTCTCTGTATTTATGGCTCACCGCATCTTAATAAATAGACTCAAAAATCTGCTATATGCTGTCAAAATCTGAATGTAAATTTCTACTTCCAACATAACTGTCCAAAGCACACCTCCAAGTCAGCCAAGGAGATCTCCTCATAATTTGATGGACCTTGATTTTTTTATTACAGGGAAGAATGGGTTAGAATTTCAATGTCCTGGTGTATGAAGTTGATACTTAATCAAAACGACTCACTGGGTATTGTAACCAGGCTATTGTTTTCACTTTAATTTTGTTGGCTGCATGGTCACATTAAAGGCAGAAAAAGATCTGAAATGATTTATCTTGATATTAAGCTTTACATCGCAAATATCTGCAATATCAATAAGAATTTTTGAAGAATGATATACTTTATTTTCCCCATGACTGTACAACATTGTTTTTGTCATTAGATAAAGCTGCAGGATATAGTTGGTTGCTGAGATGTTTTTTTTTAACAATTTTTTGCACTGTGGCTTATTGTCACTATTTATGTAGCCTTTCATAAATTGCATAATCACATATTAGAGTTCTCTATTCCATATTTTGCATTATAGTCCTAAGTGTTTGGATGCACCAGTGAGATCCCCATAGTCTACAGAAGCAGAATACAAATTAAACGTACACATTTACAATCACTGTGTGTTTTTTTATCCTTTTCAAAGCCCTGCTTTTTGTGCAGCAGAGCATGCAGCCGTGTGTCATAGCTGAAGGGCTTCTTTGTGGCTCTGTGACCCGCACACAGTGCATAACATAGGAACTGTGTATCTGCAGTACACTGGCTTACTGTATGAGAATGCGATGCTGAGTATAAGGAAGCCAGAGAAACAGGGAGGGGGCTCCGAGCCATCCAGGCGGGGCCTGCTATAGTATTAGTGCAGTGCGTGTATGTGGAAAGTCGGGGGAGCGGCGACGCCAGTTTAGCATTGAGTGAAACCCATCAGACAGGCGGGGGCGGCTCAGTGTAACAGTGTATCTGTGCACTATGTAGTTACCGACATATTGCACACAAGCCTCTTGGAGACTGGATCTTGTACACAAGATAGAAAACTGCCGCATTGTTATTTCATTGCCTGAAGGAAAGAACGGATGATGGAATTGACATGTTGACAGAATCCAGTGCTCAGTGGATCACAACATCGATGAGGTGAGTGCCAAGTTTGCCACTTTGGTGCCCGGGAATCTTGTAAGCGGGGGTGTCTCACCCCTTTGCCCATCTATGACCAGTCTATGTCATTCTGTGTGGTGCTTTTGGAAGGACCCTGTTTTCCAAAAATCTGCCATTTCCACTCTAAAAATATTGGTCTGCTATCACCTGTGTTCTTTTTTATCCCATTGATAGCAGTGTTTACATGTTATACTGATTATGGACAAAATGTATATTTTACCACTTATAAATGTATCCTGCCACTAAGGAGTTACATTTCACCATCATAGATTTTTTTTATGTCGTTTTTCTGCATTACACCAGGCTGTGGCTGTTATGAGTCTCTGTAAGAGGTTAACTAGGTTTTGTATAAGTTTACCACTTATACTACAATCAATTACCCTCACCACTTCCAATTGTATCCCTGGTCAGTCCCACATAATCTGATTGCAGGCTATGTGTATTTTTGGTGTGAGTTTCTGATCATGGAAAAAGCATATGTAGTTCTGTCATGTGTGAACACATGAAGGAGTTAGGTGTACACTTGTCATATGAATACTAATTTTTCCTCTTCCTGTTTACTTTCTCATCACTTCTTCTCACACCTAGCTCTGAAAAAGTCAGTGGTCTCCTCTTTATGTTCTACCTCCCTTGGCACACTGTGTACAAAATGTTTGTCCTGGCTGTGAAGATACATTTGCATTGCTTTGCCATTTTCTGTAATGTAGATATGTATCTGGGAGTTTGGATTGATAGAAAGCTGCTATTTGTTCTCTCAGTATAATGCCACTGCCATCTAATTTTCCAGAAAATATCTGAATGTCACCCACAGCTTGATGGTGCTGTGTGTGCTTGAACACCCCAATATTTGTGCTGCCTTGTCTATGCATGGCATTTTCAGCCATATGGGCATCTCCAATTATTTAAAAGTTGGCTCCTCTGACCCATAGGCATTTTCTCAGTGCATTTTATTTATACATGATGGACACCAAAATGTTTACTGTGATCTATAAGTATAATGCATGCTACAAGAAAAAGTACTGATATTGAGAATGAAATGGAATTGAACTTAGTTTTATGATAATAATTTTAATGATCATATATATATATATATATATATATATATATATATATATATATATATACAGTACTGTTATATGCAGTATCAGTTTCATTCATAATCAATTTTTCCAAAAAATGACCCTAAAGGGGCCAATTGAATTCTGCTGCGAGTAACGCAGCGTTAACAGTATTGCCTTTAATACAGTAATTTTAACCTGGATTTCTTCTCGCGGCTTATTAACGGTAATTATGTGCAGTTTTACCGTATTAACGGTATAACTGCTACTGCTGAGTTATTTGTGGCAGAATTGAATCGGCCCCAATAAGTCATTGATTATGGCACCCATAGGGCCTCATTTAGCGTCAGATGCAAAGTTTGTTTAAGAAGTGTAGGAGTGGGAGTGTTCCGCAGCTGGGTAGGGTATTACAAGTGGCAAGCAACCCCAGTTACATCCCACTCTTAATACCCTACGGAGCTGTGAGCAGTTCCTGCAGCTAGCTAACTGCTTGTGCCACCTAATTCCTGCCGCACAGCTTTAGCCCTGTTTTGACATGTGTTGCGTCTGCATCTCACTGCGACTAGGATGTATTTACATGGTCACACCTTCACAATTCAGCGTTCATCCCATTCTCTCGTAGTGAGTCGCAGGCTGTCGCAAGTGTTAATTGCGTCCAAGATGAAGGCGGATTTGATGCTTTCTGCACATGCATGATAGCTTTTTTTTGTTGGATGCGCCTAAAAAGGACTTTGTGTCCGACTCTAAATGAGGTCCATAATGTTGAAATCTTGCATTTTTAGAATAAAAATAAATAGAGGATTTTGTTATAGTTACCTTTATTCTCTCTATTCATCTGCCACGGTAAAATGGAATACTGATAAAGGTCATTCATCAACCACAAAATATGTTGACAGCAATAAGTTTTGTTTGTGCATAGATGGTCTTAATTGCCCATCTCAAGCATTACAGAGCTCACCCACAGCCCATCTTCATTCTAGAACTTCCCCATAAAACTGTTCTGTATGACACTTGTTCATGTTTCTGGTCTGGCTGGAAATAATACATGGTGGAAAAAGTATAAACATCACTTCAAAAGACTACACCCTCATTTATGTCAAAGGTTTTCTCCTAAAATACTGCTTTGTGTAGCCTTATTCATAGCTTAAATGAATTATGAGAGTAAGGGGACATTGGGACTGTCTTTACAACATGTGGCACTTTTGTGTGTTTGAAGACTTTTCCTAGGAAAGCTCTTTTCTGTATAACGTTTACCTGAAGGCCAGAATGTGTCATATTGAATCTATAGGCTGAAGCCTGGTTTCCACCACTATGGATGAAATGTAATAATCATGCTTTGCTGGAAAATTAAAATTGTCCTCTTTCTAAACAGTGAACACCCCCTTAAAATACCTTCCCCACTCTTGGAATCCCAATCACATAATCATTTAGTTTTTCCATGAGGGTGCAAAACTAGGCACATCCAGGGCCGGATTAAGGGAATGGAGGCCCCTGGGCTAAGAGGGCCTCCATTTCCCTGTGAGGCCCCCCCTGTGAGCCGCCTGCCACCCCCCCCCCCCCCCCAAGCGCTTACCTCTCTGTTCTCCTGTCACTGTAGTCCTTCCGCGGCGGGCTGTAAGCTCCTTACTGAGGAGATCTCACTCTCACGAGATCTCCTCAGTACGGAGGTTACTGAGCGCCAGGGAAGGACTACAGTGACAGGCTCAGCCCCCGCACTGATCAATAATGCTGCTGAGCATTTTCAAGGGCCCCCTGGATGCCTGAGGCCCCTGTTCTGTAGCCCAGTTAGACCTCGGGTTAATCCAGCCCTGGGCACATCCATGCATTTAGGAAGGAACACCTCAAGCCTCTGCTCAGAAAATGGATATACCCCCCCCCCATGCAGATGGAACCTTCTTGCCCTACATATCCATGCACTTCCCCGTTAAAAACGATGCCCCTTAAATGCGATTTGTCTTGAGTTTCCTTAGTTTGAGTGTAAAACAAGGGCATTCATTTACATATTGAACACTGCAACACATGGATGCTAAGGAAACAGCCTATAACATAAAATAACAAATAATAATAACAAATTCACAAGGCCACGTTGAAGATGTTGCTGTTTGGCCACTAGTGACAAGCTGATTCAGTACACTTCTGCTAAATAATGAATGTTCCAGGAAGAATATTTATCTTATCAAGTTGTATTGTGTTGTGTGTCCAGAAAGTTAGAGGTTACCTAATAAGACAGGATACAGAAGCAAAGATTCAGCAAGTTTATATGTATGTCATTGTACAATATGTAAAAGGAAATGTTTGAATTTTGTGCTGGACTTATTGTACTTTAGACAGTTAATTTGGTCAGTCTTATATGTGAGTCTTATAAGGAGTGTCAGCGACAGACCGTATTCTCTCATTTCAATATTAAACCACTAGACACCACATGGGCAAATTGTGACATATACTTGTCATGTTAGTGGAATGTTTTCCATTGAGAAATGTTCAACAGTAAGTCTGTCTTACATGTGCCGTATGTTGCATTTTACAAAAAATAACATAAAATTATTTATTATGTAGAAAAGAAGAGATGAGGTAAATTATCCTGAAGCATGCATTTATAAACTGCATTTATTGCTTTATTATTTTCACAATTGAAGCCCCTGAAATCAATGTCGCCTCAGCAAATTATTATACTTACAGTGATGAGCAGTTATGTGTGTATGCTAGCTAAGAAAAAAGGCAGTAATGTGGGTAACAGCAGCATTGTACAGAGATTAAGGGGTAAATGTATGATACTCCGGTTTCTTCAACTCCCGCGAGTTCGGCGAGATGACAGCTAAAATTTAAAGCGGCGCTGCCTTGTAAAGGCAAGTTTCCCTTTACAAGGCAATGCCGCTTTAAATTCAAGCTGTCATCTCACCGAACTCGCGGGAGTTGAAGAAACTGGAGTATCATACATTTACCCCTAAAAGTAAAACTTTAATTTGTCATTTTAAGTAATCAAATTAAAAAAAGTCTGGATGCTTTTGTGTGAGTAATGTATGTCAGTAATTATATCAACACGTGGATGAAAAGTGGCTGTTGTAGTTAAAAGTCAGTGTGCGTCATTTATAGTTGGACAAAGTGCCAACTTCTGTTGCGTAAGCTACGCGTTTCCATACCTCACATGCTCAGCAAAATGCATCTGTTTGTACATTTTTTGCGTATTGTAAACCTGTGTCCCCTTACGTCATGAGAAGCAAAATGATTGTGGGCAGGGACAGACAAGAGAAAGCCGAGTACAGTAAAGGTATGTTTACATAAGTGTGACATAGTTAACCCCAGATATGCCGCTTAGGAAGTGTATCGATTGCAGGTATGAGAGGGCTGGAGTAAAGAGATGTGATGACGATGAGGACGATGGCCATCCACAACACTAACCGCCTCTGATTGCAGCAGTCTGTTACAATTTGGGAAGATTCCCAGTGGATTTTTAAATAGATAACGGTTGAGGAGGTGGTTGCATTTGATAACATTTTATATGGAAATTGAGTTTCACATTTATTAATAACAGTCAAGCCATTATTCTCTCTACAACACTTCATTACATGATTATTGTGTATTAATATGGTCAGCATTTACTGCTAAGACCTTCAAGCCACATCTCTATGGGCAGCACAGTGGCCTAGTGGTTAGCACGTCTGCCTCACAATCATTCGATTCCCAACCATGGCCTTATCTGTGTGGAGTTTGTATGTTCTCCCTGTGTTTGCATGGGTTTCCTCCGGGTGCTCCGGTTTCCTCCCACACTCCAAAAACATACTGGTAGGTGAATTGGCTGCAATGAAAAAAAATAATTCACCCTAGTCTCTGTCTGTCTGTGTGTGAGTGTGTGTCTATAGTAGGGAATTTAGACTGTAAGCTCCAATGGGGCAGGGACTGATGTGAATGAGTTCTCTGTACAGCACTGCGGAATTAGTGGTGCTATAAATGATGATGATGATGATGATGATGATATTGTTAGACATAAGGACATGCATTTGTTAGGCTGACGTATGGCTGCTCAGCATACACATGTACGTATACTCTCTTTCTGCGTACGCCTTTTTCTGCGTTTATTCGTGGTAGGAAGTACATCCAACTGTAAATGTAAATGTGGGGTGTAGCTAGTAGACCACTGCATCTTCTAAAGAGAAAACGTGCTTTATATTACACTTAAAACCAGCAGAGATTAGTAGTCGGTTGTGATTGGCTCTGCCAAGTGATCAGCTTGGAAATAAAACCATGCACCACTAGTGAGTGGTCAGTTTTAGCCATTATTAAGCAGCACAGATTTGTGCTCATGCAGAGGAGGTCACTTTATCTATTGCTCTGTAAAAACTGAAAATGGTGTTGAAGATTAGGGACTAAGTAATCATAAACGCAGGCTTGGATCAACGTTTTACACCCCCTTAGGGCTATTTTCTGTGTTACCCCAAACCCCACTACCACCACCTGCTTACCACTGCATTCCATTTTTATAATAATCATCCTGAACTGAGCATACAGTTTAATGTTTATAATATGTAAATAATACATTAGTTATACACCAAATAGAATGCTAAGAATGTAGTGCAAACTGAGCAGACTGCCGCCTGCCCTTTACCCGGCATATATAACCTTTCCCGAAATCTAGGCCTACTCAGAAAATGGCTTTGCTGTGGCAGTTGGCAAAATAGTGCACAATTCTTTGTTCCTATAATGTCAAATCCTTACAATATAGACTAAATATCTCTCTCTGTTGCAGTGGTTCCATAACATATTTTCTTTATTGCCAACTGACAGTGTGCAGACTTTATTTTTATAAGGCATAGAACTGTTCTACAAAACCTGTATAGCAAGATCTGGTGTCACACCTTGACAGAAAGTAGAAGAAATGTATATGAGCGTATGAAAACAAAACAAAGCAGCCTCTGCTTGCAAGACAATTAAAACAACACTATGGTGACATGGAACCGCTAAGGTCTGGATAGTTTTCTATATTTTATATCTAGATTTTCATGATTTCTTTCTGTAAGCCAACTGCCAGATTTTGAGTAGCAATAAACAGGAGCATCAAAGAATAAAGCACATATACTATAGTCAATTACCTAAGCTGCTGTTGTTTCTCATTGTGGGCCTCATTTAGAGTCGGACGCAAAGTCCGTTTTAGGCGCATCCAACAAAAAAACACTAACACGCATGTGCAGCAAGCACCAAATCCGCCTACATCTTGGACGCAATTAACACTTGCGACAACTTGCAACTCACTACAAGAGAATAGGACATGGAATTGTGAAGGTGTGACCATGTAAGTAAATCCTAGTCGCAATGAGGCGCAAAGGCAACACACGTCAAAAAAGGGTTAAAACCGTGTGGCAGGAATTAGGTGGCACAAGCAGTTAGCTAGCTGCAGGAACTGCTCGCAGCTCGGTAGGGTATTAAGAGTGGGATGTAACTGGGGTTGCTTGCCACTCGTAACACCCTACCAAGCTGCGGCACATTCCCACTCCTACACTTCTTAGATAGACTTTCCATCCAACTCTAAATGAGGTCCTGTGAGTGCAAATTTACAAGAGCTTTATATTGCTGCAAGCTGTTAAAAAACACATCACATACAGCTATATTAATGCAAGAGCCAACCAAAAAAGGCTTGTGCCCATAATAATGATGAGAGGCGTAAAGAATATTAATAATAATAAAGGATAATAACAATTGAATCTTATGTGTTCAGTTTGGCCTGTAAATGTATTGCTAGTACTGCTGTTTGGTTTACATAGTGCACTCATTTAAAGGGCACTAAACCTAAAATACTAATTTTATTGAGCTATTTGATATGGTATTTGACATGGTATTTACAACTTAACTAGAGGTTATTGTTTTCTGTAATCAGTCATTTCTAGCTAGGGAGAGTAATGAAATTTGCTGTGTTGGAAATATCTTGCCCCACAAGTACAACATTATCTCAAACATATTCAGTTCTGATAAGCTCCTGAAACTTTTCCACATATATTTGTGAATGTTATTAGTAGCTGTGTTATATAAAGCAAATGACATTTTAGTTTTTAGTGGTCCTTTACAAAAATGGTAAATCCAGCAGATAATATGTTTGGTAACATGTTGTCATTGTTTTGCATGACATTGCGTGACTCTTATTCATCATGTGCATGAGTAACACACCTTTAGTATCATGCCTAGTTTGGTCTCAGATGTCTGTGTTCCCAGTAACTACCTAGCACCCTAATTGCCTATGTAATGTAATATGTACTAGTACGACAGAAAGTAGTAACTTCCATTAGGAGTAACATGTCTTTTCTTCCCTCTTCTGAAACAGTTGAACTTCACAGGTCAAGGCACCTGCTACTAAGTCGCTGCTTTACTGCCTGTCATTTTGAATAATAACAAATTTCTGACTGTGCCATTCTCTGTCGTTCATGTATTAAAATCACTCACCTGTTAAACAACATTTTCTTTGTAAGCTTGATTGGTGTTTTTCAGTACATGTCGTTGTGGCTAAATATTATTCTAAATATTTATTTGGTTTTGCACTTGGTAACATTAATAGAGGATATTTTTTTTTTGCTTGACGGCACAATCTGTTCTAGCTCACAGAAAAAAAATACTTCAGAAATTCTACAGTGAAGGCAACCATAAAAGATTGTCAACTTATATTGTGCTCAAGTCATTAAAAGTCTTTATATACTACTCTGTCAGTGCACACATGACTTTTAAACATCAGCATTTTACAGTACTAGTGCTTAGTTTGACTGCCACTGTTAAAAGCCCAAGAAAATTACATTGAATCAATATTGCATTTTACAGTGTATTTCTATTTTTGTGAAATCCCCTGAAAGCTGTTGCTTCTTAAAAAGACAGAAAATATATACTATAAACAGTAGGGGTTCTTCCCTGCTGTGGTTTATTTGTGTGTAGAAAATACAGTCCCATGGGCCAACGGCTGAGGTTTAGAAATATTTTTCTGTTGACTACATCTGTGCACTAATAACCTGAAATAAATGTTACTCTAATTATGTAAACAATTATTCTTCATATTGTGTCATTAGCATTATATTTGTATCTATCTTGGTGATTATGTTTTTATTAGATGGGAGCAACAATACAAAAATAGAGCGTTTATGTGAGACAAATAGTACACATAATATTGTAGGTAAAATGTAACACTGTACTGGCTCCTCCTGTTCACATACCGGGGCCGATTCAATACGGCCTTGTTAGTCTAGGATTAGCGCGGCGCTAGTACTATTAACTTTAATACGGTAATTTTATCCCGGATATTTGCTCGCAGCCCCGAGAGCCGTGAGCAAAAATCAGCGTACTAACGATAATAGTGCGCAGGCCGCGTTATTCCTAGAATAACGCGGCCAAATTGAATTGGCCCCAACAGTGTGTGTTTGAGCGAGGCGCATCCAAGTAGTCCTGATTACAAGCTCCTTTATCTCAGATAAACTCACTCTATCTGTACATCGTGTTTGCCAAGTTTTTCTCCCCCTTACTATTAATTACCTGAATAGCGCTGCATTGATAATGTGCCTCCAGTCCTTTCAAATCTTCAAACCAGCGGTATCATGTTCATTTTAAACTAATTTATTCTCTACACATTTTTAATACCACACCATTTAGATTAAAGGGAATGTTTACTCAAAATGTAAATAGAAGTACGTTGACCATATTATAATGAAGAATTGTAGACCATTTGCATGGTCCTGCACATTAGTCTTTCCCTTGCAAACTCCGTTTTTAACACTCTTATTTCCATATGACTCAGTCTAGAGGAAAAAGTGCTGGACAATGAAAAACCACTAAATTATTACTCATAATGTTTATTTGTAAAGTACTTAAACATTAAACTCAAAGTTAGAGTGAAGCAAATATTTGGATAAAAATCTGGTTTGATTATGGGAATCAAACATTTAGGGAATCATCTGGAAGTTGTAAAATTGGGTCAGCTGTTGGTGTAGTTATTATTGATGAATGTGGAGTTGTCTGAGTCTGATTATACACTAATTGGTAGTGGTTTTGCTTCATAGCTGCTGAGATGAACTGTGCAACTTGGGAGAAGTGTTGGGTAAGAAGAATTAGCAGTAATCTAGGTTGAAACATAGTTATTGTATACTTGATTATTAACTTGTCTTTAAATTGCTTTCTGGAACCTAAAGGGAGCTGAGCTGTGAACAGCATAAAGCAGGCAAGCTTTAATGACAAACTGTCACTGTCAGGGTCCCACTAGTCTTTCTATTAATGGAGACTGGAGAGTATGGAACCTAAATGTCCAGCCTCCTGCTGTCCTATGAAGGACCCTCTGTGTGAGCATTTTCTTTGAACAAGGAGATTCTAAGGTCCCATTGGTAAAATGGAAAAAAAAAATAATAATAATAATTTTAACCTTTTGTCATAATCCAAATATTTACACAGAGGTAATTTTAGGGGAGAGCTGAATCTGAAACGTACCCTGACTGAATACTAACCTTAGCTAAATACCAATTTCTAATTGTAAACCTTGCTAACCTGTACTTTAAAATTACACCAGGATCTAGAGAACTCTGACATCGACTTTTCAAGTGTTCAATTTATTACTAACCAAAGTACAATTTGTACAAGTGAAGCCATAAACTATAACATATTTTAGTTCCTTTTACTACTCTCATAAATAAACATTATACTTCAGAGATACAGTTGCTGCCACAGTCTTGTCTGGGTGCATACCCGCCTACAGGGCATGGTTTTATACATCTAATTGCCAGCTTCATCTCAGTGGCTGAGCACAGATGGCTAGGTGGGTTTGACTTGTGTGTGGTCAATTAACTTGTTTGAGTCTCTCGATTGGAGCTTGCAGATTATTTAATAGGTGCTTGTACATATTCTCAATGCTATTACTAGTTTCTGTGTACCGACCTAGCCTAACACCGTGACCTTAATTGAAATGCATCAGTTCCTGACCATTGGTCTCTGCTGCCTTCCCTTACCTTAATGCCTGTTTTGACCTTGATATTTATGACCTTGATGTTTTTGATTAGTGATTTGGACTCTGATACTTGTCCTGATACCTAACTTTGATTTTGTATTAAACCTCTCTTAGCAGTATCTGGCCTTGCTCTAACCTTCTCCTTTTTGTCTTTAACCCTGAGTGGTAAACACCTAAAACTGAAAAGTGCTAGAGACAGTATAGTATCAGTGAGCGTAATCAGCTCTAAGGGACAAGGGGCTGCTCTAGGGGAAGATCACTAGTAACCTGTTTTTTGGCATTTACAGAACAGGTTCTGAGTAAGCTGATATTGCATTCTCCTTCATTAGTTTATATTGAGGCTGTAATTTAAAAGTTATTCTATCAGATCAGTGTGCTGTCTTATTGGCAGTTATGTGTTGAAATTATATAAAACCAAATTAAGTTTCCAACCAGGAACTTGCTGTCTCCATGTGTTTGCTTGGGTTTCCTCCAAGTTCTCTGGCTTTCTCCCACAGTCCAAAATCATACTGGTAGCTTAATTGACTTCTGTCAAATTGACCCTAGTGTGTGTGGTAAAGAAATTAGATCAAGCTCCACTAGTGAAGGGATTAATTTTGGTATGTTATAGTTTATGCTTAATAAATAAAGGTAAATAGTAATAATAATATAAACGTTTAAACATTATGATTACAGCTACTTTGACAACTCCCAGTGAGATAACTAATTCAAGCCTTTTTCCAGGGATCTGTAAATAAAATATATGGTCCTGGTATCCAAACAGTAGTTAAATGTAATGTGCTATGAAGTACAGTTATGGCCAAAAATACTGGCACCCTAACACTTTTATCAAACTCACAGTTTACTCTAAATATAAGTTGAAATTAACAGTGGTATTTGCTCTCCACAAATCTTTCTCTGTTAATATTACATGGCCTTTGTTTTTTATTCAGAATTGAATACAGTATATCCTTTTAAATCAGAAAATGATATGGCATTGACAAAACTATTGACACTATAGACCAGGGGTTGGCAACCTTTTTCTATTAGAGTGCCGGCTAAAATCTAGTGAAGCCCAGGTGTGCCAGTTGGGTGTGATAGATATATATATATATAGATATATATATATATATATATATATATATATATATATATATATATATATACACATACATACATACATGGCTGCCTAGAGAAATTCATGGCCCCAGTACAGCAACTTCATGTGTTTATAGTCTGTTTCTGCGCATGCGCAGAAGCTCCGTTTCGGCCATCATCGGCTGCTTTGCTGAAGCAGCTTCAGCGTCGGTGTGCCACGTCTGGCACGCGTGCCGGGGGTTGCCGACCCCTGCTGTAGACTTAATTAACCTGATTATTAGCCTTCATAAAGGAACGTAAATGCCGATATACACCGATATGTGCTGTATTTTTTGTAAAAAATGCTCTGCGCATGCGCAGAAACAGACTATACACCAGTGAATGCCGGTGCATGCAATTCATCTTTGAGCACAAAGGGCACTTCCAACAGGCTACAATTTCATTGGTGGACCAGGGGAGGGAAGGGGCATATGCATGTAGGCAATGTACAGTAAAGGCATATCAAGGTTGAGCGCACGCACATCCGTCTGATTCAAGCTCTGGGCATCTCTACGTGACTTTTAGCCTTATCACTTGCACCAGCTACAGGGCAGGTGTAAGTGACGGTCGTGTATACATTCTAGAACATGAGTTTGCAGTCAAGAGCAACCGTAAAAATGCATTTTGTGCAGATTTCATTAATCCTGCTGTATATATTTCATGGAAAAAACTTTTTTTTTTAAAGGTATATTTATTAATGATTAAATTATTAACAGGTGTTAATGTCTTTTAGATTTTGTTTTCACCTGTGCGTGCTGATGGGACTTTATATATACATATGCATTGTGTGTCTCCTGCAGTGTGTTCTGTCTGTCTATATAGCAATTGGAAAAGTTTATTGAGATCCACTTGTTGTTGAATATGGACGTAACTGCTTGCATTTTCTGTCCATTTAGAAATAAAACACAAATTGCTTTCACTTTGCGTTCCTTAATGAATGTAGCACTGCCTTTGATCAAAATAACTGCAATCAACCGCTTCCTATGGCCATAGATGAGCTTCCTGCTTCTCTCTACTGGCAGTTTGGTCCACTCTTCCTGTGCAAACTCTTCCAGTTCTCCCAACTGCTGTTTCCACATCTCTCCACAGGTGTGCTATGTGATTTAGATGTGTACTCATTGCTGGCCACTTCATAACAGTCCAGCGTCTTGTCTTCAGCCATTCCCGGGTGCTTTTTGAAGTGTGTTTGTGGTTATGGTCCTGCTGGAAGATCCACGACCTACGACAGAGACCCAGCTTTCTGACATTAAGTCAACATTGCACTCCAAAATGGCCAAGTAAACTACAAAATTCATGATAATATGCACACGTTCAATTCACCCTGTGCCACATGGAGCAACTCCAAAACATCACTGAACCTCCTCCATGATTGACTGTAGGGAAGGTGTTCTTCATTTTGCTTTCTGTAAATGCAGGATTGATGTCTTTTACCAAAAAACTCTAATGTGGTCTCATCCGTCTATAGGACATTCTCCCAGGATTAATTTGACTTGTTCATGTATGTTTTGGAAACTTATGTCTCTCACTCAGCGTGAGTGAGAGAGACATAAGGAGTGGGGTCCTTTTGGGCCTCCTACCATATAACTCCCTTTTATTGAGTTGGCAACGGATGGTTCGAATTGAAACTGTATTACCTTGTATCTAAAGGTCAGCTTGCATCTGTCTGTCTGGTAGTTGTTTGGGTGCTTTTTCTTTTGAACAATCCTGCTTGGCATTCTTGATTCAAGTTTTCTTTTGCGGCCTTGTCCAGGGCGGTTCGCTACAGCGCCAGGGGCCTTTTAAACTTTCTAATAACATGTTGTATGACGTAAGCGAGAACATAAAGGTCTTTGGAGATTGATATGTAATCTTGAGATTGTCCATACTTGGCTACAATCATCTGTCTAACCTCCACAGATAATTCTCTGGCTTTCTATCTCTTCTCAATGCTCATTGCAGTATACACAGTGATACAGATAAGGAGAATGAGTTCTTCTCTACAGTCTGGCTAGCTTATTTTTTATATTGCAGGTACCTGCTACTCACCGCAGGTGAGTTCAGTTCCAAAGTGCAGGAGAATCACGTGCTTGAAATCTAATTATTTGTAACTGCTTCTAAAAGATAATTTAGTCTGACTCATTTAATGATTTCTGTGTGGCACAAGTTACAACTTTTTGTTTTACCGCAAACCAAAGAAATACATATATAAATACCAATTTTTTTATTTTTTTTATTTTAACAACTTTCTGGAAGAAATGGTGCATTATTAGAAAAAACTGCAAAGGTGCTAATATTTTTGGACACGACTGTAGATGGATATATGGACTGATATTGTTTGCAGGCGCAGTGTTCCATGACAGAGCTTGCAACACGATTAGATGTCATGTTTCTAAAACAATTCAAAATAGGGTAAATGCTATTATACAATGCAGAGATAGTGTTGTTTGCACATCGAACAGGAAACCTTACATTTGTATGCCCATTCCCTCTGTGTAGGTGACAGCCAACCAATGTACCCTGTCTACCTTCATTGTTAAGTGATAATGAGCAATAATGATAATGAATGCAGCTTGCAAATCGATAATAGATTTGTCAAGTCGTAGTACTTTAAAAAGATGTAAATTGCTAAAATAAAATATCTAAAGTAAATTTTTACATTTTTCAGCGGTTCATTTTACAAGTCTATAAAATAATTTTGAAAGTGAAATATTTATGTTTTGTTTAATGGAACTCTTGCTGGACATAAATCACATGCAAGCACCGCAGTCCTGGTAGATACATGTTTTTAATAATGTACCTGAAAAAAGACAGAATCACAAATGCAAAGTGTATACTTTTTTATTCAACAACTGGAGAACTGTACTTTTAAATCATATCTGTGTTAACCTCTTAGATCCTTATTTCTAAATTCATAGATACATGATTTTTTACATTAATGACATTTTCTTGAGGTTAGATTCAGATTCATAATTAGAAACGAAGGCACATGTCTGTAGGGCTCTTGTAGTACAAAAGATCTGCATCTCTGTTTCACTTACTTTATAGCTTGCATCAATTTCTACATATAAATATTTTTTTGTCTTACAAGTATATCCGTTTTATTTATAATTGCACAAAACCACACATATTCCATTTTTCACAGCGAATCGTGTCATTTTGGCCAGCGAATTGTGGGATGCGGGAGACTTGCCTGCTCTCCCAGGAGTCCGGGAGACAGACCCGGATTTCGGGAGTCACCCGGACATTCCGGGAGAGTTGGCAAGTATGCTGTTAAATTGTAAACATAAGGCACACATTTTTCTGTTTAATGTAGTAAGTCCATGTCAAGAGTAACAGTAAATGCTCGGATTTCACTTTAGTTTTCTTGTGAAATGTTTTTGTGGACATATGTTTTTAAGCACCAGGAAAACACTATGCTTTTGTCAGAAATTCTAGACAGGAATTAGCCCACATACCAAGAACAATATTACTGGAATTTGTTGTAGTAAATCACATATACTGTTTCCAAACACATTTTTTTGCTGCTTAAAATAAGGATATTGGATACTTGTATACCCAAGCAATTATATCAAAGGTAAATACTTGCATTTGTCTTTCACTAGTCTTGCTGAATAAAACAACAATAGTCACATATCCAAAATATGCAGAGTTAAAAAATGATTACTTGTTATTACCAAGCCAAAAATAAAAATAATTTATTAATTATGACTAACTTCACTCTAATAGTTTTCCGGATAATTGAGAAATAAGTTGTCTATGAGTGTTTTTCCATTTAATTTTATACTTTTCTGCTGAGACAGTACCATGGCCTTCAGCCCACAATACTAAATAGAAATAGTCAAGGCAACTAGTCACAGAGATGGTAAGTGAAAGTTCATGTTCTCTCAATTATAGAAACTTACTTGTAAAACAAAAATAAATATATTACTGCACGTCTGCACAACACTTTTATACTGCCATCCAATAGAAGCAGCTAATGTTTTAGTTTACAGAGAAGACTGGAGCCATATTATCAATCCTAATCAACATCAATTAGCCAATTGCAGTAGTAGTTACCCCATGAATTAACTGGACTCCCTGCAGGATTTTGGGTTTTTGAGTCAGAGAAGAAGACAGTGATTGCGTTCTAAGCTGCCATGTAATGAGATCAATTAGGATGCTGTAGAAAGCTTTTTGTAAAATTATCTAGCAAATGCAAGACTGACCATGAATGCAGCTTGTTGTTTCTCGGTCCATCCAGCATATATACTGTAAACATGTATACTGTTGATCATTGTTAGTTATATACCTCCTGGCCGGCTATGTACTTTGAAGAGCAGCTCACCGCAGGCAATATAATCCTCTCACTGCACAGCCTCGGGCCTCATACCCACTGGAGTTAATGCCATGAGTTTTACTACTGCATTTTTAATGCTAGTATAATGCATGAAAATGCATCTGACACAAGAACAATTGTTTCTAGTTTTCACAACCCACTACCGTCCTTGCTACCAATGTTCCGCTTCCGTTTTTTCAGTCTTTTGTGTTTTGTCTACATACATTTACTGTGGCATTGTGAAGGCCTTGACACTAGTAATATTTCTAGGGACAAATGCTTGTCTGATTAATTGCATTTTACTAGTGTCAGAAAATGTTAATGCAATTCCATTGGGTGCCTGGAATGAGAGTAGCCATGTTAAAGTGTTAGCAGAAATCTTATTGACTTAAATTTCATATTACCTTTGCTTTAATTAAAAAGTAGAATAGTTTTTCAATGTTGAATGTCAATGCCAAGGTGCAGCTAGGAATTTCCTCTCCCAAATTACAATATAAACAGACTCTTCCGTGTCTGCCCTTTGGTGCAGTCGTAACACTAACTTGTATTACGAAATGTTCTGAGCCGGATTATTTTCCTGAGTCATATCAGGACAATATTACATTTATACTACAGCATTATGGTAACTAATTGTTTGTACTTGGTATTATTCTGTTATGATGATTTAGAAAGTTTGTCAGAACTGTACTCTGAGGAGCAGTGTGTCGTGTGCTCTGATTAGAATGCAGCCATGAGGTTATCTGAAACTGAGCAATATAAAAATATCAAGACAACTGCACATAATTTGTGACTAATATGTGCCTTTGTAAAATGTGCCAACCTCATGGTAAGATAGCATGGATAGAATGGAGATGCTGCCCCTGAGTAACTGGGTCCTACATGTGTGGAGTTTGCATGTCCCCCCTGTTTGTGTGCGTTTCTTCCGGGTGCTCCAGTGTTCTTCCACAGTCCAAAAATATACCAGTAGTTTAATTGGCTTCTGACAAAATGGGTCCTAGTCTGTACGTGTGTGGAAGGGAATTTAGATGTAAGCTCCAATGAGGCAGGCACTAATGTGAATAGCATATTCTCTGTACAGGACTGTTTGTTATGATTGGAGCTATATAAATAAACAATAATAATAGCACCAGTAAACATTTATTTTATTGCTAATCATAAAATATTGATGTTGGTGTAACTTTGTGTTCTGATTCAGAATAGGGCATCGGTTTTGCTAGATTGGCTTTCGTTTTTAGATAATTGGTAATCCATTGAAAAACACAAAAAATGTAGTTTAATGATCAAGTGGAGCCTACTTACAAATCACATTGAAATTGTCTCAAATATACAAAAGTAAAAATATTAAATACATAATGGCATTTTATTCGGTATAATAACATAAACATAGTAAGCTGCTTTGAATAATTACAATTAATGCATATTAAAATGCTGTTTGTACGATTTTCTTTTATGTGGGTTATCAGGACAATCACGTTGGAGGCACCAGCAATAATCGTCCATCATGTGTCTGTCTCATCTACCTTGATGCCTTTCCTCCATCACCTTTATATCTTGGTGAAACCTCACTAAAGTCACCAAGATTATCCAGAAATATGTGTAAGCAGCTATGGAGAAAGTGTACCATTATACTCATATTAGTACCCACATGTTTAAAGTATGTGAGCATGTTTTGCACTTGTTCTTCATAAATGTCTGCTTTGTGTTTACCAAAGAAGTTCTTGACAACTGAGACGTAGCTGCACCAGGCAGAACTTCAACATCATTCATAAATTTGTGAAAATAGAATTCTTGATAAGTTTATGTATTTGAGAGCCATCAAAGATTCCAGATTTTAGTTGTTCCAGGGAATGTATAAAAATACACCAATAAGAATAAAGTTTACTTAATATGATGTTGTCACATGGGAGTTGTAGATAAAACACGTTTTATCGTTAATTGACTTTACTCTTACTTGAAACACTCAATATATACAAATTGTCACTACATCCACTCCATATACAACTTGACTTATTTACATGTATACAAATATGGAAGAGAAACAAAAAAAAAAACAATAGACAATGCGAATCGCTCAACTGACTGCTGGTTGAGAGACCGATCACTTATATACGGAGGGAGAATATTCTAGAATGATCGCAAAGTGAACACCTAGAATATTCATGTGTCTCACCTTCTAGAATGTTCTGGTAGATTCCTATATGCACGCGTTATGGCTAAGTTCCCTATTAATTGAGGGTATCAATTATCTCAAGAAGTAGAGCCAATTTGAAAAAAATACTTTCATTTTTTTAATTCAGCAACCACAAAATACCCTAAATTCACTCAAATATCATAAGCAACTAAAAATATTTTTTTTTATTCATTGGGCTGTGTTATAGGTACTTAAAAATTGAATACTGTTTTTACAGGATATAGGTACAAACTTTGAACGTATTTAAATAACAGGAATGACACTTTTACAACACACATATTTACAAAATATGTATTGTTCTGCACATGTGAAAGAGCTCTCTGCAATCTTCTTTGCACTCTCCTTTATATAAGGTATGTAACCCATGACCCATAGGCAGGAATGCTTCATCCTGGTCCAGTGATGTGTGACAAATGTGAACTTTTGCTGACATGAATGGTCTGTATTCTGGAACTAGGAACTTGTAGTGTTTTGCTCTGAATATAAGCTGTGTGTTTGACGAACATTTGTTAAAATGCTTTGTTTGTGCTTTTATGGGAGCAAGAGGTTATCTAGCATGTACAATGTTTTGTGGTGAACATTGTAGGAATCACCATACGTTCCATGATCACTGAGCTTATTCTTATTGTGTTTTCATATTTTATGAGAACACATCCAGGCTTTGTATGTAATCATTAAACATTCTGACATACACAGAGCATGGCCAAGGGAAAAATTTTATTGGTCTCAACATCATTGCACAGATAATAAAGAAAGTAGCAATACAAGTGTTTTGAGTTAGTAACAAAATGATTAATTCTTCATTGTTTAACATATTTTGATGAGGTCCTCATTAACTAGTGTTTTGTTTTTTTATCTCAAATTCTGTATGACGTTGAATTTAGTAACTTCAAGGGAAGTTAAAAAAAATAAAAATATATAAAATCCAACAGCGCTTCACTTCCGACTGCTGCCTGATAGGTTTCAATTTGGGATATACATCAAAACCCCCCAAAAACATATAGATAGATACTAACAATATGAAACCTTACACGCGCTGTTATATATCTATACAGATAATGTAGGGAAAAAAAGGTATACTTATATTGTCAGGTGTAGCATACTGTAACTTAGGGCTAGATTTACTAAACGGCGGGTTTGAAAAAGTGGAGATGTTGCCTATAGCAACCAATCAGATTATAGCTATCATTTTGTATAATGTACTAAATAAATGACAGCTAGAATCTGATTGGTTGCTATAGGCAACATCTCCACTTTTTCAAACCCACCATCTAGTAAATCTAGTACCTGATGTCTCTCTATAGTCACTCTCTCAATTTCCACATAGAAGAAAAGAAAGATCACAATAGTGTAATATAGTTTAACATAAATATATATTGTAATATATTCCCACATATAGTTTATATATTTGTATTATTTGTAATTTCTTCTTAGTTCATCGTCCCCTCATGTAGGGCTAGTGTTCACTCACTGAATGCATTCCTGGGGGTAAATGTATGAAGCTCCGGGCTCTTCAACACCCGCGAGTTCGGCGTCTTCAGCGTTTAAATTTAAAGCGGCGCTGCCTTGTAAAGGGAAGTTTCCCTTTACAAGGCAGCGCTGCTTTAAATTTAAGCACTGAAGACGCCGAACTCGTGGGTGTTGAAGAACCCGGAGCTTCATACATTCACCCCCTGATGTGTTTGGTGAATGCAAAAATAGAACAGGACCATTTTCAAAAAATGGGTAAGCAAACTGAACACTACACAAGGCTAGTAAATGGTGACATTAGAAAAGCTAGTTAAAAATGCCACTGTAGGTTGGATAGAATGGAGATGCTTCACACCATGGTAGCACAGTGGTTAGTGCTCTAACCTCAGCACCTGACCTGACCACATTCAGCCATTGTATATTACCCCAACTCTGATAGCAGGTTAAGATCCAAAACAGTGGTGGCAATTTGCTGGATTTTGTAGTGCCTCATAGGTAGCTTTCAATTTCTCAAAAGGGCTCTATATTATTTTATGAGCTTTCCTTTAAAACAATATAAGTAAATAAACTGAATAGCAAGATTATATTTTATTAATATTTCATATGCAATTAATTTGAGATCTCCACTTAGGTGCCATTGGACTCTAATACACTAGTACTCTTGTTTGCAGAAGTACCTTTGTCGCAGTTTTCATACACATGCACCAATCTATATATCTTGTAGAGCTCTTTGTAGAGATATTTTCAATTCATCAACATGGCAGCTCTTATAAATGTTAATAAAAATAATATGCAGCTGCATTTATGGGACAAAAGCATTAATAGAAATTATACATATAAGTAGGATACATTTTCTCTTTAACCAGGGCAATCTGTTGTTGTTTTTTTCCTCTGGGTTGTATATCTTCCAAGTATCCAGATGGAAAATAGAAGTGGATGTTGAGATGTGATAACAATAATGCTAGTGATATCGCTGCAGAAATGATTGTGATGCCTAATAAAGATCATTTTAAAATTGATAGGCAAGGGCATGTTTGATTGAGCGGTCAAAAGATGGCTCAGATGGCCTGTGTTTGCCTTCATCTGCAAACCACACCAACTAGCCCCAATGATACAGGTTCTTGCCAAAATTGTCTACATACATGTGGGGCCAAGTTGCATATTCATCATCATTTATTTATATAGCGCCACTAATTCCGCAGCGCTGTACAGAGAACCCATTCACATAAGTTCCTGCCCCATTGGAGCTTACAGTCTAAATTCCCTAATATAGACACACACACAGACACTAAGGTCAATCTTTGATAGCAGCCAATTAACCTACCAGTATGTTTTTGGAGTGTGGGAGGAAACCGGAGCACCCGGAGGAAACCCACGCAAACACAGGGAGAACATACAAACTCCACACAGATAAGGCCATGGTCGGGAATTGAACTCATGACCCCAGCGCTGTGAGGCAGAAGTGCTAACCACTAGGCCACTGTGCATATTGATTCTGTGGCTTGAGGATCCACCTGTGTGTAGCCAGCTTTTCTCTTGTAATACATTAGAATACATTTATGAATAGTGGTGCACAGGAAAATTGTGTTATTGAACATAGAACCAGATTATGTCCTTTTTCTAGAGCAGGTTGGAAAATAAAAGAAAACTATTAATTGGTTGCAAAGAACCACCAGCTGGCTGTTGGGGACAAATAATAGTGCAGGTTTCATGGGGCAAAAGGTGCTCTGCATTAAAAGTGTTACATTTACTTGTAACTTGGCATGCCTTCCAATGCTGTTCTTATGGTATCTGTTGTGGCAGAAGGTGTAATGACACTACTTAGAATGAGTCCTGATGATTCCTTCCACTACTGTACTGGGGTGAAAATATCCTCATGAATCAGTATTTTCACTGGTGTTCAGGTTTATACAGCAATATATGAGTAAGCAGCCTTACTTTTAAAAGAAATTATTAGCAGTGTAGCTGGTTGTTTTTCTTGTTGTGTGTTTCCCATAACAAAGGTAAGATATGCCCATTACGCAAGAGTGGAATTTATTAACCTTCATTCTCTATAATACACACCCCTTGTAGGCATTTGTATATTGAACAACAGTGATGTTTACAGAAAATGTACTTGCTTGTTAATAATCAATAAAACTTTTAATGCTGTTTACAGAAATTGACTGTCAATAAAGTTAAAGTTTTAGATCTTAAAGGTTCAATCCAGTTTAAGAAAAAAAAGAGGTGTTTTATTGACATAAATAACTGGTTACCTGATACTTGCCTGTCACCCCGAGTCTGCCCTGTCATTCAATGTTACTATTTGTCACATCTGCACAATGGGGTGGGGCCTAATGATGCAAATTGCTTGGAATACGGGTAGGTGTCATGGTGGGTGTCTGCTTGTCCGAGTGGACTCCCTAAATGTCAGGAGCCTCTCGGACATTCTGGGAGTGAAGGCAAATATGGGTTACCTGTAAGAAGACATATCATTTTGTTCATTTTCCTTTGCCTCCACTTAGTCACATGATATATGAGGCATTGGAATGCCCCTCAACAGGCATCCTCTCCTTCCTTTAGAGAATGGAACATCAAGGTAACTTTTAATATTATTGTTACAGTAGTTCCCAACAAAGGTGTCAGGACATATTTGTATGTAATTGTACTAGAGAAATTCAAATGCAGCAAGTATACTTCTTTTCCCCTCATTTTCCCTCCCCCTCTTACCCATTTGGAATTGGAATATGGATGCAATGAATTCTCTGCAAAGGAGTTAAAGTTGCATAGGGAACAGTATACAGTATATGATATCTATATGGGACCAGCAATGCAGTGGTATCTATGTGCGGACAGCATCGATATGGGGACAATATATGGCTGTTATATACATATATAGTGTAGTTATGGAGACTTGTCATGTGATACTTTCAAGGATATATGGAGACTTGCTTGTTATAATACAGGATTGTATGATGATTGTGAGACGCACATAAATACAAGAGTATTATTTTATTCTATTAACTTTTACAGCACTTTTAATGTGAATATTTAATGATACACATTTGTTCCTTATGTATTGCATAAACATACACACACTAACATTAATCTACCAGCATGTCTTTGGACTGTCAGTAACT
The DNA here is from genome assembly GCF_038048845.1 of Mixophyes fleayi. Classification (NCBI taxonomy): domain Eukaryota; kingdom Metazoa; phylum Chordata; class Amphibia; order Anura; family Limnodynastidae; genus Mixophyes; species Mixophyes fleayi. The sequence continues at coordinate 242,795,129 of NC_134402.1, read as the reverse complement.
ACAGATCACTGAACTTATTAATACAATGGTGTGTTAAACGTGTTAAATGTAGATGAGTTGTTGTGTTTGCCATGGTACATTACTGGGACTACTGTAAGCTGAAGAGCTTATCTACACTCCTTTTTATAGGAACATAATTAAAACTAAATTTTTATATTATCTTGAATACCAAAAACTGTGGCATATTCAATGACTTGAGGGATAATACCTTGCAGCCTAAAACAAAAAAGCTTCACAGCCATAATATCACCAATTGTTCTAAGAGTTATGAAAAGTAATTGTCAATGGGGCAGATTTAATTTGCCATGAGGTCACGCGATTTGTCTCTGGAACAGTCTGTGGAGACACATTGCGGCAGAGATTTACATAAATTTCCGCTCATTTTTCCTTGCATACCATAGAGGTGCGCAGAAAAATGAGCTGCAATTTTTTACCGTAATAGCTGATAATAGGTGCATCTGAGCATCGATGTGATGTACAGCTGCACCTCGCGCCAAATTGAATCTGCCCCAATATGTCAGTGTTCATGTACATTAAGGGAGTTATGTACAGTTAGACACAATTTACACTTACAACGTAAGTGTGAATTGCGTCCTGTACTTTACTTTGTATTCCAAGCCACACATAGCTTAAAATATGTGTGGCTTGGAATACAAATCATCCTAAGTGGGTATCTTACACAAGTGGAAAGCAGCCGCAAAAGATACACCTTAGTGAGATTTATCAGCAGCTGCTTCCCCCTCAGTAGGTAGTAAGGAGCATTAACACATCCTTACTGCACTATGTCTACGCCAACTACCTCCCCTGTTCTGCCTCTCTTAATGTAGGACTTGGTCTTACATCCGACTCTACATGACCCCCTAAATGAGGTCAATGCTTTTCATTTTCTAATTATATGCTAGTTGATATCTTATCAATGGCGGTGACTCTATTTCCCAAATGGCCACCATGTAATAGATTTGACAAGTTGATGAAATTAGGCAAGAAATAGTAAAAAATAAATTTCCCCTGTGTTTACCATCAACCACACCAGTGATAACAGCCAAAGCTTACACAAAGCAATAGTCAGGGATATTGCTGGCAATAAATATTTGGCTAGGCTCAGCACTTTGTTTTTAGGTTCCTGTTAGACTGCAAGGAAATGATTAGATAAAAGTGTTTTTCAAGTAGTTGACTCAACCAATTAAAGTAACAGCAACAATGACAACCATTCTAATGAATTATGAAACACAAATGCCCATTGTTTAATGCTTTGCAAATATGGTCGGCTACCTTTAATGTGTGGTAGTCAGGAGAAGAGTAATCCATAAAATAAACAGCATTATCGCTTATCCTATGCCATTCCCGTAAGAATTATTAGACACACCAATGGAAACACCATCATCTGTTGGTAGCACATTCAATGTCTAGAATTCTTGTACAATAATATTTAATTTCAAACTTTTGCATGTAATAAAGTAGCATTGCCTAGCTATGTTATAATAGAAAATCAGAGTTTTGGCAACAGAAAAAATAAACCCACTATTAAACTTTAAATTTGATAAATGACAAAAAATAATTATGATAGATCGCTGAATCAGTGGCGCTATATAAATAAATGGTGATGATGATAAATCAGGTTACTATCCAATGTTAGGGCTCCCTGAGGACTGGGTTTCGGGAACTCTGATCGTATCAGTTGTGGCATTAAATAAAAATGGGTGTAGTTCCTTGAAGACTAAAACATTTGTTTCCAACAAATTAGCTCCAGTCCAATCCTTTGGTACTTTATGGTCAAATTAAAGGTGATATACCTCTTCCTGGGCCTTAGTATATCCCTGCTTACATTGCTGTAAATATGAGCAGGACTAAAGGCAGATTGCTGTTGAATGGATGGCACATACATACCTGAGCTACTAACAATGAGTTTATGCTGTGTCTGTGGGCCCAGGCTACTGCCCCAACTATTCTTACTGTAAACAGCTATTGTGCTTTAGCCATAGTGCTAAATCATTGCTTGGTTATTTGCCACTATTTCCATTGAGGTCATGTTGGATTGTGATTAATTGAAGTCTTTGCACAACAAGCTTTATATTGCTAATGCGTGACCCCAGGAGTCTGAAAGCTAATTAAAATATTTGGCAGCATCCTGTAGTGCTAGAAGCAAGGTTGGCAGTGGACATTTTATTTCTCCTAAGTTTGTTACAGATACAAATTGTGTAAACAGGGGGACTGGGTTTATTCTGTGATAGATGTTGATCTGTAATCTTTTGAAGTAGAAAAGTACATTACGTACTGGCACTAGCCTAATTACCCATAAGATATGAAATTCAGTGAAAATACTCAACTGTAGGTGTACAATAAAGTTTTATAATGAAATATCTTACTCACTATAAGAATATATATATATATATATATATATATATATATATATATATATATATATATATATACATATACACACATACACACATACAGTATTAGGTACACATTTCTAGCACTGGGTAGGACCCACCTTTACCTCCACACACAGCCTGAATTCTTCATGGCATGGATTCAGCACGATGCTGGAAACATTCCCTAGTTTCCTATTGATTCTGGTCCATGCTGACATGATACAATCACGCAGTTGCTGCAGATTTTTAAGCTGCACAATCATACTCCAAAGCTCACATTCCTCACATCCCAGAGGTTCACTATTGGATTGTGATCTGGTGACTGTGGAGGCCATTGGAATACACTGAACACATTGTCATGTTGAAGGGACCAGCTTGTGATGACTTGTGCTCTGTGACATGACACATTATCCTCCTGGAAATAGCCATTAAAAGATAGACATAAATGGTGGTCAAAAAGGGATGCACATCAGTGGCGCACGCAGGGAGGTTTCTGGGTCTCCAGAAACCCCTCCCCTCCGCTAAAGAAGTGCCCCTGTACTATCCAGCAGCCGCGACACTGTCAAAGAAGCTACCGCGGCGGTGCTGTATTGTACAGCACCGCCGCGGATGCTTCTTTGACAGCGCCGTGGCTGCTGGATAGTACAGTGCTGCCGAAATGGAGCTGCTGCGCATGAGCGGGCGCAGCTTTCGCTTTTGTTTTTTTTTGGGTGGAGCGAGGGGAACCCACCCTTAAAAATCCTGCATGCGCCCCTGCACATGGTCAGCAACTATACTCAGGTAGTTTGTGATATTTAAATGTTGCTCAATTGGTCAGGGAAGCCCCCAACAGTTCATGCTGGTGTCAGGTACAATACCAGGCACAGCTGTTGTTGATGTGTAGAGATATAACAGCTCTGACTGCTGAATCAGGCAAGTTGGCATAAATTACAGCAGATTTTTCATTACTTCATTTACTTAACTTCAAGATCAGTCAACTTAGAGCAGTTTGATCTACTTCAGTGTACAATAATACACAGAGCATCAAAATACAAGTTTCTGATTTGCAATACATTACTAACAAATGCAATAAGTTATTTCATAACATATTTGTTTGTATCTTTCATCTTATGTAGTTAGTGAACTGTGAACTATATAAGATGACTTGTACAGTATATACCTAAGTAGTATCCACAAGCTTTGGCCTCTGTGGACCTAACTTGGGATCCATGTTATATTCTATTACTCTTTGTATAGATTCAGTGTTTTTTACTCCAGCATACATGCAAATTAGAAGTGCGTGTAATCCACAGAGGAGGCAGAGACTCTCTGTGTACAGATAAACCATTAATGACTTCTAAGAGAGAATTTCCAAGTAACTCGTTTAGAAGATACTGCTTTACTTAGCTTGTGTGTGAAATATTTCACTATTTATGACAAGCAACATTGATGGATAAAGGTCTGAATATGTTGCTGCAGGAAGCACAGCGGAAGCATTTATTATTTCCCTGCATTAGTAAAATAATTATGGCTGTGAAGTCAATTTTCAGTCATGTGTCATCTGCAGTAAACCTGGAAGAGTGTAAAAACTGAACTAAAAGACAACTTTTACCACAATCAGATTTTTATAAATGTGCTGTGCAAAACAAACAAAATACATTATACTATTATTATTTTTCAAAATGTTTTCTCCAGGTTTTCACCATTATTAATGCCAACATTTTAATTGTCCTTTCGCAGGAATTATCCGGTTAACATTTTTCTTGGTCCCATGGTGATTGCAGAGCTTGTTTTACTATTGCATTGTTCTCCTTCGTAGTGGTATGAGCTACTCATTTTAATTTTCTGCTTTATATCCGATGATCTAATTATCCAATTGGAGTGTTTTTCTACAGAGGACCTGATTGGATATGACAGCAGGCCTACAATTTTACTAAGGCACTAGTTTAGAAAGTTGTGTATTGTATTGGGTGGTTTTCCGTATCACAGTTGCATATAGTAGTAGTGTTGTTCAAAAGATTTTTAAAATTATCACTTGTTTTCTTGCATATAAAAGTATCTATACATAGTTGAGCGGCATGTGTCAATATTAGCCATCTTTGTTAATCTTTGTTTTTTAAACTTGAATCAATCCCAATCTTTCTAGTTTGTTCAGTATATCATTAAAATGTATGTGCCAGAAGGCTTATATAATAGCTCCTCATTCTTTTTTGTTCTTTTTGTTACAATCCACTGTTTTCAAAGTATGTTGTCATTTGTCCTACTAAGAAGAGTATAGGGAACTGTTTGCCAGCAAAGTTTGTTCCCTTTGTGCATTAGGCTAGGTGCACACTGAAGAATTTTCCGACCGATGTGTTATCTCAAACAACTAAACCTACGACTAAAAGTCTGATCAATCTGACGATTCATGCATACACACTGACACAATTTACCTTCAGATCTGTGCTCTTCATCTGGTCCTTCATCTGGTCCTCTAGTCTTCAGAGAATGACAGCACAATATTCATTCATTTATTAGTGTGAATCAGTGTGACAATTTCACATTGTCATGCTGATTCAAACCGCCTTTCATTAGCTACTGTGACTCTGAAACGAAACATTATGACTCAGAACGAAGAAATGAATTATTTCTTCTACAGCACTCTACACTCTACACTCTACCTCAGTGGCAGATCCAGGGGGAGGCGATCGGGGCGATCGCCCCCCCTAGCAGGGGCTTGCTGCCGGCGGCTGCACACTATGTGCAGATCCGTTCAGCAGAGAGAGTTAGGGAGAGAGTCCTGCCCAACTGCTCTGATTGACACAATCAGAGCAGCCGGGCAGGACTCTCTCCCTAACTCTCTCTGCTGAACGGATCTGCACATAGTGTGCAGCCGTCAGCAGCCTTAGGTGTCAAAAATGGGGCGGGGCTAAATCGCCCCCCCTAAATCGCCCCCCGGTACAATTAACTTCTGGATCCGCCCCTGCTCTACCTAGCCTTACTGAGTCATTGAAACCACTGTATCTCTTTTTCATCAGACTGAAAGTCTTATCTGTAATTCTTTATTACCTCATCATTTCCAATATTTCAGTTCTGTTAATCAAGCCAAAGCCCTTTAAAAGCTTGTGAAGTGTACAGACAATGTAGTTGTTATATCTTAATATTTTTAGTTGTATCATCTTCATGCCATTGCTTCATCATTGAAAACCCGGTATCGCATTTCTGTTGCCCCCAGAATGCAATGATGTCATGCATTATAGTCTCTGCAGACTTTGTGCTAGCAGTTTTTTTTATACATGGAATTATTACATCATGCCTCCTTGGTGCCTACACCTGCATTCTTCCAGACCTTGCATTACTTAAGGCACATGTACTTAGCACTCCTTGCTGTGAGGACACTTGTGACTATTGTTGATGATCTTTGACCTGCTTGACCACTCTGTTTTCTCTTTTATCGTGATTATTCTACCTTCTCTAGCCCCTGGCCTCTCCTTGGCTGAATCTACTTCAGAACACAGATTGCTCCGTTCCTACCTCTGCTCAAATATGAACAAGTTTATTTATCTAGTTGGTGCAAAATCAATTAAGTTTAAATACCAATTGTTTATTTCTACTATGTTCTACACTTTCTCATAGGGTTTATGGACAATATTTTAATAGGTATTGGTAGTATAACTTTATTCCTCTTCAATTGTGACAATTATTTAAGTCATTGAGACTTATTGTTCCTATATCCTTTGTGTGAAAGAGAAGGGTAGTTCATAAAGTTTATTTGAAAATCATGAATGTGTATTTTTAAAAAAACTTTTTTTGGTGTAGGGACACCTGTCCATTACCCTGTTACCCAGGGACCACTGCGTTGGCAAAGTCACCACTTTAGGGATCACAATATTGTTAAATGCTCTGGCCCCCACCATTTAGGGCAGAGTTGTCCAACCCGCGGCCCGTGGGCCGCATGCGGCCCAGCACGCCTGTAAATGTGGCCCAGCAGGAGTTTTGGTTGTGGCAAGGGGGCAGCACTGTTAATGGAAAAAAAAATCCTGCAAAAAAAAAAAGAAATGAAAATACTTTACCTTGCGGTCACGCGGTCACGTCAGCTGGTACTCCAGCTCCCTCCCTTGTCTCCTCCTCTGTGCAGCGCTCGCAGTGAATGTTGGGCGTGTCATCACGCCCAACATCTCTGCAGCACAGAGGAGTCACCCGCGCGAGAATAACAATCAGCAGCAGAGAATTGGAGAAAAGAAGAGAAGAGGATCAGAGAACCAGCTGATTAAAAGGTAAGTTAAGGGGATTTTTTTTTATTATTTCAAGGGACGCTGACCAGTGAATAAAAGTCACCTGGTCCTGGAGCTTCATAGACCTTATCTCCCTGCTACATACTTCTACTTGTAATACTAATGGAGCATTATATATTATTCTCTTGGCCCATTATAAGTTGTTATCCCTTAACTAACATAGTGGTGTAATTAGCAAAGCAGGTGACAATTTGGGGTCACAGTGGTGTATAGGTCAGTACCGCAGGCCTGGTCAGGGCACCCTGATATACAATGCCTGGCTTAAATGCACTTTATTGATATTGCATTGAAACAATACAAAAAGTGATTATAGTATAATAACTAGAGAGGATTTTTTTAAAAGGGTGATTGAGAGGTAAGTATAGGGGGGGATTTGAAAAAAAAGTGATATATATATATATATATATATATATATATATATATACACACACAAGTTAACCCGTGCATGATACTCATGCATTCTAGTCAAATCAAGCTACTTAAGGTGTTAAAAAGGTTCTTGTCATGCATTTGGGCCATAGCCCAGGCCTCCTCAGGGGAAGAGCGTTACTTCCCGACGTAAGCGCCCTTTTTTAACGTGGTTTTGTCCACATGTCACCACCTCATCATTCTTCTCCATCACCTCATCCTTCATTTTCATCGCCACATCTATCCAGATGTCTATCCAGACACAGGGATCTCTCTCAGCGGTCCTGAGTATCACACTCCTCTCACTCTGTCACCCCCGGCAACCACCAACCACTCCCCACTGTCACCCCCGGCAACCACCAACCACTCCCAACTGTCACTTCTCCTTCAAGAAATATATATATATTTTTTTTAAATCTTTATAAACACTTTTAACAATTAACAAATTAAATTAACAAATCAAAAACATCTTAGTATACCAAATTTTAGCCCTTTCTGAATTTTTTTTCCACACACACTAAGAATTTAGTAGGTCAGTGTATAACTCCGCCCAGCAGGTGGCCCTGCAGCTTGGTTTAATTTTTTACACACACACACAGACAGACTAACACACGTCACTAGACATTTATATTATAGATATATATGTTTTCTATGGTTTTTTGGATGATCAGCTATCATTATTGTTAGTGTAACTTATGTGCGGCCCAAACCAACTCGTCGTCTTCCAATGCGGCCCAGGGAAGCTAAAAGGTTGGACACCCCTGATTTAGGGAATAACACTTTATTCAGTAGAAAGGGGTGGTAATAAAGTGATAGGTAACTGGACCTTAATGTGAAGCTTTCAATAAACCTGGTAAAAAGTTTGCCACCTCTCCACAGATTCAGTTTCCAGAAGCTGCTCTTGTGGATGTGGTGACCTTGATATACGCTAGTCAGTCCATTGAGGCACACTGGCGAAATACCAAGCTGTTTTGCGGTGCACATCAGGGGGTATATTTGCTAAACTGCGGGTTTGAAAAAGTGGAGACGTTGCCTATAGCAACCAATCAGATTCTAGCTATCATCTTGTAGAATGTACTAAATAAATGATAACTAGAATCTGATTGGTTGCTACAGGCAACATCCCCACTTTATCAAACCCGCAGTTTAGTAAATATACCCCCAAATGTGCTTTGTAAATGAGAAAACACAATCAATGTTATGGGTGAAATAATTCTTTTTGGGTCTACAAGTACTGCAGTTTAGGCTAGTTCCATCTAAGACTACCAAATCTACAGAAGAAATACCAGCATGTGGCCATTTTTTGTAGCATGCACGTTGAGCAGCTTAAAGATGCTATGCAAAAAAACATGATTTTCCCACAATTATAGCTCTAGCTCAGGGTCACTTCTTGCTTTTATGTACAAAAAAGGATGCAGAGTTCTTGAGCCTGGGACCAGGATCCAGCCTGCATACTACATACTGTCTCCACATTTCAAAAGATTTATGTTTTAGCTGTTTTATTATCTAAGTCAAAATCAGTCTCCTACTTGGTGTCTGCTTTTTTATATTTATTAGTTCTACTGCATTATTTAATGTACATTTCTATTACATTAACTTTATCTTAATATATTGTTTTACTTTTCCCCCCCTCAATACTATTTATTGAAAGCATCACAAGCAATACATCTAAAGGTTACATTATCACAATAATAACAAACTTTTGTCCCAAAATATAAGACAGTGTGTAACATAAATCAAAACACAAAAGAAATGAAACATGAGCTGGTGATGCGAATTTTACCATCAATATGGGGAAAGGGGTGAGGGCCAAAAAGGGCTTAAGAGTAGCGAACAACAAAAGAGCAAAATGAGACTTCGAGGGGACAGAAACCAAATTGCAGCTTAGAGATTAAGAAGAGGTTGATTGTGATAGGATGCCCAAGCGGCAATATATTGTTATACTTTTATATTTTCATTGGTTGTATTCTTGTTATAATGTAAGATGTTATAGATATTAAAACAAACACATTTTTATAATTTTTCTATATAGTGTAATTAGCAGTGGTGCTGACATTAATTTACTGTTCACTAATCTTTCAAGTGATCATTAATTTTTACAATTTAATTCACATGGGGCCTCATTTAGGGCCTGAGTCGTTAAGGAGAGCAAGGCACAAAAAAGGAGTAACTTTGATATCCTGGACAAACCATGGGCCTGATTCATTAAGGATCTTAAATGAAGAGCTATCTTATTTCAGTCTCCTGGACAAAACCATGTTACATTGCAAGGGGTGCAAACTAGATTTCTGTTTTGTACATAAGTTAAATATTGACTGTTTTTTCATGTAGCACACAAATATCAACTTTAAATTTCAGTGTACAAATAAGCTATCAAGTATTTGTATGCTACATGAAAAAACAGTCAGTATTTAACTTATGTGCAAAACAGAAATCTAGTTTGCACCCCTTGCAATGTAACATGGTTTTGTCCAGGAGACTGAAATAAGATACCTCTTCATTTATGATCCTTAATGAATCAGGCCCCATGTTACAATGTAAGGGGTGTAAATAAGTTTATTGTTTTGCATGTAAGTGAAATCCTGGCTGCTCTCCTGCAATGGAACATGGTTTTGCTGAGGGGCAAAGTTACTCCTTTCTTTTTGCTTTGCTCTCCTTAATGACCCAGGGCCTTAGAGTTTACGAGCAAAGCAAAAAAAAGTACAGATATGCTCCTGGACAAACTATGATGCGATGCAGGGGGTGTAAATGCATTTATTCTCTTTTTTTTTTTGCATGCTGGAAAAATACTCGCTGCTTTTGTGTGTAGCACACAACTAATGGAAAGCTTTTTGTTTACGCAGCAATTTAGAGTTGAGTTCAACTTGTTATTTGACCCTGTTTTAGCTTTGATCATTAAACTGTTATATTAGCAAAGTATGCTCCAACTATATGCACACTGTAGGAACAGTTATATATAGAAAAATATTCAAAAACAAATTAACATAATGCAACTTACTATACACAGTGCTAACCTCTGTAGAGTATTAAAATTTATAAAATAGAAACTTTTTAGAATTACTGAATGGAGTATACCCGTAACTATATCTGTCTATCTATACTTATCTATAGAGTAGAAAATGGAAAAAAATTGAAGGAAAGAGGCACAGGGTGGCTTTGGTTCTAAAAGAGGGCAGGCCCTATTCATAACCCTTGCCGGATATAGAATTGTATGTTTTACATAGAATACAGCTGAGCCCTTATGAATGTGTAAATAGTTAGCGCTGTTGTCTATATTAAAAGTGTTACACATTTTTTTTACACCTTAGTTTTCTTAATTACCATGTCTGCTAACTTTAAATTACTTCTGGCCTCTATGGTAATGTGCTCCTCCCCTAGTCAGAGCACAGAGCTGGGGGCATTAGGCGAATGTTCCACCACTGCTCCTGCTACTATATTTATATATCGTATGTGTGATATAACTGTGTTTAAGCAGGGTCATGCCAAGTGATCAGCAATAATTAGAGCATTTTATTTGTTTCACTATTTTCCAATGCAAGTGAGATAATGAAAAACAGCTACAGTATGACTTGCAGTGAGGTAAGTATTCTTAACACATCATAGTACATTTGTGATAATATTACCACAACACAGAGCTGCACAGTCACGTCTGCCCCCTCCCCAAAAAAGCCATACACAATGCCCTCACACAAAACCATTGCACTGGTGTGTGACCATAAATAAAGCATAGCACAAGCCGACCCCACAAAAAATACTATACACCAGCCTGTGTCGCCATCAAAAGCTGTAAGCACTAGCTAGTGCACCTGAAGCTCAGAAAATGCACAGAGATGTGTTTTATATGGGGACCGACTCTAATGGTTCCCACAGTGCACACTGGAGCCAGGACTGTCAATCATATCCTGTCCCTGAGTATGGGGAGCACAGAGAGTAGGGGACTTTCTTCAGTCTTTGCCAGGATGCATATTTTAGTTGTCCTGGAAACTGGGATTTGTTTAGCCCTTAGCGTTACTATATACTGTTAAGCAAATATTTTCAAAACTTAACTTAAATATTCAAATGTAGAAAGGAAAATATAAAAGAGGCTGTGTGAAGTCCAAGTTTGGAGTTCTAACAAGGGCGAATGGTATATTATTATTATAATAATGGTGATTATAGCATCTGCAGCAATACCTTGCTCTCCTGACACTTTACATAAAACTAGAGGACATTTCTTACATCACTTACACAGCTTTCAATTGCTCAATAATGGTTGGCTCATCCTGACCGGTCCAAGCCAAAGTGCTTCTTCCCTTAATTACTTGCCACCTACTAGTTATTACTGCAGTAAATAAATTCACATCCACTACGTGCTTTAGTTGGGCTATATCTAAAGAATATCTTTTAGTAAGTTAAAACATTCCACTAGATTGTGCACATTTTTTAGCATCTGTCTGTCTTCCATCTAACAGGAAATCATGGCTCCTATAAATGGAATTCAGCCTTCAGCACTTATTCTAATGTAAAATACCTTCATGCAATATACCACTTGGGATAAGTAAACTGCACTATTTGACACAATTAATTTCTAAAGACAAATTGAAACAGCTGCCTCATTTACTTCCTCTAAATACTAGACCAGTTTGTATCATTGTGTAATAGAAGAAAAATGATGTAGACTGGCTTGTTCACAGTTCACACCTATGGGAAAATTGGTGAAATGCATAAAAACTGGCACACACTTAAAATGGATGCATTGCTGCATTTTAGACATATATTCCATGCACTTATGAAGAGTCACATTGTTTCCAGTGCCATCTATAGTACTGGTACTGTATGTTAATGCATGAGCAATATGTTATGCTACATTCAAAAATGTTACAATAGGAACACACCCATAAGAACTGACTTTGAGTCCACTACTTAAAATAGAGTTAGTAGAAATGCAAAATAGCAAATAAAATAAATAAAAGACAATATTGTGCTAATGGAGCAAATATTTTTATATACAGTCATGGCCAAATGTTTTTAGAATGACACTTCAGTGGTCTCTGGGACAGGTGTGTATTATAAGGAAAATCATAAGGAATAATCTATCCCTACTATACGCTATTACTGATGTTAGAAACTGACAAACTATAAAAAATTCACAAATGAATAAAAATGGGATCCATTCAAAATTCAAAATGTATTTTTGAGTGGAGTTTATAACTACAGAACTTTTTAAAAGATCTGTTAAGATCCCCAATGGCTAAAACAGTCTCACACCACATTTCTGTCTACCCTAGCCGGTAAACAGTCTGTTTAAAACAGGACAAACAAGCATGGATGTCCTTCCCCAGTGAACTACTTGTTTATAACAGGGTAAGCTGTAAGAGAAGAGAGGTGTGCCATCTGGAACTATTACAGCCTTTGGGTTACTGGGTGGATCTGGTGAAAGGCACAACCACAGTAAGATCAACTTTTGGGTGGATTTATTCTTCTGATTTCCATTGTGTTGAGGATGATATTACTGTGTTGACTTATATATACTAATATACATTAATATACATTATATACTAATATATACTAATATACATTACATCCCCAAAAGTATGTGGACACGCGAACATCAATTCCATATGTGCTTGTCGAATATTTCATTCCAAAACCATGGGTATTAATATGGAGCTGATATAACAATCTGCACTTTTCTGGGAAGGCTTTCCATCAGATGTTGAAACATGGCTGCAGGGATTCACTTCCATTCAGCCACAAGAGCATTAGTGAGGTTGGCCATTGATGTTGGGCAGCAAGGCCTGGCTCACAGTCAGCATTTCAGTTCATCCCAAAGGCGTTTGATGGGTTTGATGTTAGGGCTCTGTGCAGGAATGTCATTTGTTTCCTCTCCAAACCCAGAAATAATTTTTTTGATGGACCTCACTTTGTGCATGCTGAGACAGGAAAGGGCCTTCGGCAAACTGTTGCCACAAAGTTGAAAACACACAATTCTCTAGAATGTCATTGTATGCTGTAGCATTACCATTTCCTTTTACTGCAACTAAGGGGCCCAGGTCAAATCATAATAAACAGCCCCAGACCATTATTCCTACTCCACAAAACTTTACAGTTGGCAATATGCGTCCAGGTAGAAATAACCATCCTGGTGTCTGCCAAACCCAGATTCATCTGTCAGACTACCACATGGTAAAGCGTGATTCATCACTCCAGAGAACATGTTTCCACTGCTCCAGAATTTAATGGTGGTGTGCTTTACTACACTCCAGTCAACGTTTGGCATTTAGCATGTTCATCTGAGGCTTTTGTGTGGCTGCTTGGCCATGGAAACACTATGAAGCTCCCAACAAACAGTTCTTTATCTGACGTTGCTTCCAGAGGCAATGTCAGGCGCCGCCTTCGCACCCCTCATAGGTGCTGGAGACGGACGCCTCTCTCCTCTCACTCGCGTCCCGTTGACTAGCAAAGGGTCGCTCTTACAGGTCCCGGCAGCACAGCGCACGCATGCGCAATACCTCATGTCCTGTTGCTAGGTAACGGGACGCTGTCATTCTCAGCCTGTCGGCGGTCAGCTGTGTTCTGACCGCCGAGACCGCAGGCTCCAATCAGGAAGCACTTCCCTCTATTTAAACCTCACTCTGGCGCTATTATTAGGGTGCCAGAGTATTGGTTCACCCTGCTCCAGCGTTCCTGTTTTTGCTATTACTTCTTGGTTCCTGAATCAGCTTGTTATTGACCTTTCCTGTGAATTCCGTTTGGTACTGCACTGCTTATTCTGGTTTTGACCCCTGGCTCGTTCCTGACTGCTCTCCTGGTTATCTCCGTTGTACTGTGATACCATTGGCACTGATCCGGACAGTCCGACTATTCTTCTCTCATCACTGCACTGGTGACTATCTGAGAAAACCGCGACCTGCGCACCTCACATAGCCAAGTCCATACCTCCTTGCTGGGGTCCCTGATGAACAACGGGGATGCATTCGACTCCGTGCCTCCCTGTTTAGTTGCGCTAATACCAGTCAGTGATTATTTCTGTATTAACTACGTGACAAGCATTTTAGGACTCAGTAGTGAGCATTGCAGTCTAGAACAGACATTTCTATGCGCTACGCGCTTCAGCACATAGAGATTCCTTTCTGTGAGCTTGTGTGGCCTACCACTTCGCAGCTGAGTGCTTGTTGCCCCTAGACATTTCCACTTCCCAATAGCAGCGCTTACAGTTAACCAGGGCAGCTTCAGCAGGGCAGAAATTTGAATTTGATTTGTTAGAATGGTAGCATCCTGTGACAGTGTCACATCAATGATATCTTGCAAAATAAATAGCTTGATTAACCATCCCCAATCTCTTACCATATACAGCAGGATAAAATTATTTAATTTGCCTACAGTCCTCATACTCATAGGAAAGAATTCAACTGCTGGGAATGTGCTATCGAATATACCATTGAATACCGCCAATACGGTACAGAAATCTCCGCTCATTTTCCCTCTCAGATGTGCGGACTGTCCGAGAGACACAGCGACCCCCACCCCCCACCCCATAGTGCATTTTGCCAGTCTTTATTTTACCTCTATTTTTTTTGTAGTATTTGAATAATTTTATTTTATTTATCTTTGACAGCACATTACTTCAGGCATTTATAACTGCCTGCCACAATCCTATGTGAATGCATTCAAAGTAGATGCAAGGCTAAACCCAAGAAAGGCTTGAACAGCAGCACTGCTCTAAATTGAAAGCTTTAGCGTTAAAACTTGTGAAACCTGATGGTCATCACTTGTCAGAGGAGTGTGGGCTTGTGATGTTACACACTGTGTTTAAAACTGCTGAAAAGATGTCAGAGAGAAACACTGTTATTAAGTCCCATCATTAAAGTTATTTAATTCACGCAAGACAAGTTTTAACCATACAGTTAACACAATCCATCTGAATCCTGCAGTCAAATCAGCCACAACCTTTGACTTACAGTAAGTACCCATAATCCTTTAGTGGAACCTTTCAACTCTTTCTATTACTTTACAGTATGTAATAAATTACAGTTTCTCTCCACCCCCCAGTTTTATTGCCTTGAAGCATTCAGCAGTTGATGCACATATTACTAATACTATACCAACACCCAAAATACAATACAATATTGCACATGTATATATTCAAAGTTAAGCTTATTTTCAACTCATAGCATATGTTTATTTCTTGATGAACATAATTACAATGAACAAAATAAATGAAAACACCAATATAAGTCACTTAATAGAGCATTGGACCACCACATGCAGCCAGTACGGTCTGTATTCATCCAGGCATCATTCTTCCACAAGAACCTCACTCAGCTGATGCCTGCCTGGTTGACGGTGGTGGAAAATGCTGTCTTAGACAAAGTTCCAGAATACCCCATAAATGCTTGGGGTAAGATCTGGTGACTGAGAGACACTCTTCTTTCAAAGTTATTTACAATCATGCTAGACATAATTGCAGGCAATAATAACACTACAGCATTTTTATAAATAACCCTGTCCATACTGGGATAATATTTGCTTATTTAACGTACAAGCCACAGGTGCGTTGCTTTCAATGTTCTTGGTGTCCCTCGTTTTCCCAGGTGGTTCTATTTCTTTATTTTTTTGTTCATAATTATACAGTACATTATTTATGTTTAGACAATATTAGATTTCAGTGCTTACATATATCTCTTAGCAGTAATATAAGTGGCATACGTGAAAAAACAGGATGTCCCCAAATTCACATAGGTGACGAGTGTGGTGGATGAGAATTGTATATACAACTTGGACACAAACAAAGCTATGTTAGTTGGTTACTCAGTTATTCTGTCACTGAAATTCAATATGCAGTTTTCATACCACTAAGTATGATGTAATATGCAGGAAATAGCTTACAGGGTGCAACACTTTAAGTTGGGAGGCTTGTGTTTTCATGGAGACTGGTGTTCCACCAGCTGTCTTTCAGTTAAATGCCAAATATGCAGAATTTGTTGAAAGACACTCTCTAGCTGAATAAAACCTCTTTTTCTTCAGGATACTAATTATAGGTTGCTATGTATATCATTAGCTTCTTTGCAAGTCATTAATGTACACATATTACTATGGAAAGTTCTTGAAGTCACTGTACTTACAGCAACTGTCCTTTGTGAGGAAACTTAGCACATGTTTATTATCACCTGAGATACAACCAACTATGGATTTACAAGGTAGTTTAATATATGTGTAAACTGCATATATGTGGTATTTAATTATGGCATCACTTAATATTGCAGTCGAAAAATTTACGAGAAACAGCATACTGTCCACATTAGATTATTAGGTTATTTTAGTTACTTCAGTGTTTCAAGCCATATTCAAATATCATACAATAGAGTAGGGAGTGCAATATTTCATATATATTACATGAGCAATACATGTAGTTTGCTTTTCAGAGTATACATTCTTAATCTATTTGTTTCAAGAAATTGAAGCAGTGAAATCAATTTACCAGTAGTTTGGCTTAGTCACATTAGGGAGGTGGCTCCCATAAATTTGAAATATTAAACCAGGACACCCATGTGACATGTAATGTTCTCCATCCATTAAAGCCACTGGTGAGTGGTCTATGTCTCTGATTACCCTGGAGATTTTTTCCACCTGCCTCATTGGCAGCACGGTGGCTTATAGCGGTTAGCACTTCTGCCTCATAGCACCGGGTCATGAGCTCAATTTGAAACCATGGTCTTATCTGTGTGGAGTTTGTATGTTCTCCCCGTGTTTGCATGGGGTTCCTCCCACACTCCAAAAAAACATAATAGTAGGTTAATTGCCTGCTATCAAATTAACCCTAGTGTGTATATGTTAGGGAATTTAGACTGTAATCTCCAATGAGGCTGATGTGAGTGGGCTCTCTATACAGTGCTTTTGAAATCATTATAAAGGCATATGATGTCAGAACACAGGGATACTGCTCACAGGGAATGTTAGAAGTTCAGCTGTACAGTTGTTATGTGGTCTATAAGATGCACAAAAATAAAATCTGTCTCTCTTAGGTGTGAAGTATATCATAGCTTATACCACTGGCTTTGCCTGTTGTACATATACATGACTGGAATTACACCCAAACAAAGGACCAATGAGAGGTGTGTATCCATCTCAAGAATGAAAACCTGAACATACAGCAGGCACATATGGCCTGATTCATGTTTAAACGTACATCCTTTACGTAGCGTATTTTGCATGAAGTAGATCTGCTCATGCTCAGAAATGGATCTTACGCCAATGAACGCAATTGCATGTAATTCATGTCTGAGCAACTTGAGAGGCGGAACAGGGTAGGGAAGGCACGAAGTAGCGTAGATAATGTACAGTAATGGTGTGCTGAGGGCGTTCCGATGCAGATGTGGGCGATTCAAGACCTGGTTTTCTTGTAAGTACGCTTGGTTTCAGCCGTAACATTTGTACCAGCTACAGGCCAGGTGTAGCTGCTGACTGATAGTGATGACTGACACTGCATAGTCTTTGTAGTATAAACTACACCTATGTATGCCACTAGCAAGCACAGAACATGTGTATGCAAGTAAAATAGACTATAAAAAAGCATTGTATGTACAATACACTTTAAAAGCATCTTTATGTATTTAATGTTAAAAAAAGTGCCAACATATTTATTTTTAAAATCTATATTTTTATTAATGATTATACTTTTCATAGTTGTTAATTTACTTTATAATATAATTTATGAATGCATTCTAATGTGACCCTTTATTGCACATATATACTGCAGTTTGTTCTTTCTGTCTATGTATGGCAAGTATGCTCAAGTTCTGTGCTCTTTTTTACATGCAAGTTGTGCTACAGCTTGAATCAGGACCAGAGTACAGGACAGACTCTTGTCTCTTCTCTTGAAATATATTCTGATCTGCATTCCTTGACAATAAACACCAAGCTAGCATGCTCTTAACCTGTATCAGCCCTCATTACCTTAAAGTGAGTTGCACTTACCGTTGGTAAGTTTCCGCCAGGACTTGTGCATGAGAGGTTAGAGGTTATCGACAAGACATTCAAAGCTCCAAGACTAGGAAAGGGATAAAACAGGCTCTAAGTTTATAGACACAGAAGACCAGGTTAAAGTCAGGCCAGGTATAGCAACAGTCAGCACCTTAACGGTAAGCAAAAGTAAGGCAAGGGTCAAGACAAAATTGACAACAGTTAGAAAGAAACATTGTGGAACCATTGCCCAAGATAAGCTGATGGCAGGCAGATTAGCAAGATCAGAAATGAGGCAGGGTCAAAGCACCACAACTAAAAGTACAGCCAGGAACTAGTATCTATCACGTGCATTGAACTTATACATGAGTATAATGTCTAGCCATTGCTCAAGATTGCAATACACATTGCTGTGAGTGTGCCTGCAAGTCACTCATGGCAAGCAGAGCAAGTGCTGCTGTTCTCTGAATCTGGCGAGTTATTGCCTGAGCTGAAAGCAGTATGACCTCAAAGCTGATAAATGTATGACTTTACCTCCAGTGTGGCACAATGGTTAGCATTGTTGCCTCACAGCAATGCTAGCATGAGTTTGATTCCCAACCAGGGCCCTATCTGTGTGGAGTTGGTATGTTCTCCACATGTTTGTGCTCTGGTTTCCCTCCTACACTCCAAAAAACATACTGACAGGTTATTTGACTGAGGACTAAATTTGACTATAGTATGTGTATTTGCTGTAAGCTAGGGCAGGGACAGATGTGAATGATATTCTCTGTACTGCTCTGCACAGTATGATAGCTATATATACAAACACTAGAAGTATAGGAACACGCCAAAATAATGCAATTATCTTGGCTATATGTACGTTTCCCTACCAATCATCAATATATTTTATTTTCTCTTTTAAAAAAGTTATGTATTCAGCAAATTATCAGCAAAATCCTATCAGTTCTTGTTAATGCGTGATCTTAAATATATGTTTAATTTCATTTTTTTTTTTATAAGCTCCATTCACACATTACCAATATAATAAATAATAGTGGTTCCTACACGTGGTGTGTCCTGTGTTCTTTGGAAGTGTGTTTGTTTATTGATCACAGCCAACAGCATTTTGGTCCTTTGATCTACTGCTGTGTAGCACAATTTGATGCTACTTCAAAAAAACCTCACACAATTACACCACCCAAAACTTATTTTAAAAATAATTCTGGTCCCTTATGTTCGCAAGTCATGCACTAGACTGGATTAAAAATAGAGTGTTTACTAAGCAAGATTAACAGGAAACAGGGATCCCAACAATACGTAGTATATGGGAGAGATATAATTTGTAAATAATTTATTGGTGAGAAATTATTTTTTCTTAGATAATTAAGGGGAATTAATGAAATGCTTCAGTAAACAAGTAAGTCTTTAGTCATTGTATGAAGATTTCTAGAGTGGGAGCCTCACGGACTGTACAGTGCAGCGAATTTCAAAGAGTAGGAGCTGCAAAACTGAGGCACTAATTAATTATGGGAGACTGTAGTGACTATTAGTAGTCCTTTATCTGCGGATCAAAGTGAGTGAGAGGGGCTGTAGGGAATCAGTAGCTGCTTCAAGTACCCAGGAGCCTGGTTGTGTAGGGCTTTGAATGTCAATAAGCCAATCTTAAAACAGATTTGCCATCTTACAGGCAGACAGTGAATGGAATGGAGAATAGGTGTTATGGGGCAAAAAAGGCGCTGGCTAGCTAATAGCCTGATTGCTGCATTTTGTACCAGCTGCAAACGGTGCAGTTCTTTTTCTGATAGACCCAAGTAGAGTGCATTGCAGTAGTCCAAGCATGAGGGCACAAATGTGTAGAAAAATCTTCTGAAATCAAATGCTTGTTTCTGGCTATGTTCTTATTTTCCTCAGTTTTTAAAATGTGTTCTTAAAACAGTGTACAGTGGTCTAATTTAAAGGGGCACTCACAGTTAGCTGTGGGAGTTATTATAGTTCACTATTCTAAAATGGCCTTTGAGATGGGTGTTAGCGGTAGAATTAATAAAGGAGCTGCAAGCTCTTTGTGTGGATGCGAGGCCACACACCCCTCCGCAGTGTCCGTTGAACTGAGGGTACCAGTGGGCAGGGCGATTGTTCACTGTGCCTGGGAACGAATCTTTAAAAGACAAAAAACAAACCAGGCTACATTATTATTATTATTAATAATAATAATAATAATAATAATAATAATAATAATAATAATAGTAGTAACTAGCACTATATAATGTTTCATAAACAAAGCCAAAGTTTATTTATAATTTTTCTACAGATTTACTCTTAATAAAGTTTATGTTATCATTAATTCTGTGTTCTTAATTGGTGACACATTATAAACATTGGTGAGTAATAATGTTGACATATGTTTTGGAACATTTTGTGACTAATTCCAAAGTCTTGGCTCTGTTGGAAGCTGACAGTCAGTTAATCAGTGCACAGTCTTGCCACCTACAATTATTGACAATTTTTAAATCATCTTATTATGAAGCGCAGTTTAAACATAACTGTTTAATGCAACGACAATTCCAGATAAGCTATTGGACAAATAAACTAGCCAGGGCTCATGCATATAGCCTGCCTGTATTGCAGCTCCGCAGCTGTTATCAAGCAGAGTTGAAGAGGTTTGTACTGAAAGATGGTTTAACATCCGTGCCAGGCGTGATTCGCTGCACTCTATTCACCGGAAATATACACTACATTTTTGATCCGTCCAGGTTTTGTTCAACCATCATGAAAACGCATTTCCCAAAATGATATTTTTTTCTGTTGAAGTACTGTTCACCTACAAGTGAATGTAGCAGAAGACAGTGTGCCAAGGGAGGAACCTAAACCAGCTCAGAGTTTGTAAAATTATTCCTTTCGGCTGCATAAAGCAAGTACATTTGTTCCCACTATAAAGCTGCATAAGAATTAGTAGCTATGAATTGCAAGTCATTGTATTATGACTTGAAAAAAGATGTGCAAGCATCCCCTTTAATATTAAACAGTTAAAAATTGTGTGGAGATCCCCTCTAAAATTTAAAAGTAAACTATCTAAATCATTGATGGCCAACCTGATATACTTTGAAGGGTCTCACCTTGTCCTTAATTTGAAGAATGTAAACACAACGCAAAGACAAACTCAGCGTGCCCATAACACTTTTTCCATAATGCTATAAATGCCCTTCACTTGCTCCAAAATTCAACCCATGCCACATGACAACCTTACCACAAAAAGCATCCACATGCTTTCAGACTCCCACAAGCCATCAGATACCATATGTACCTCAAAACTCCCTACATGCCACTCATACCTCCCCTTTAGGTCCATCAGACCTTCTCCACATGACCATCAGATCTATTCCACATGCCCACCAGGACTCCCCCACATCAGGGCCATCTTAACAATATTACGGGCCCCCGGGCAAAGCAGTGCATCGGGGCCCCTATAATTAATATATATATATATATATATATATATATATATATATATATATGTATGTATAGGCCCCGATGCACTGCTTTTTTAAATGTACTCGCTCAGTGACCCTTGAAGTTTTTCTTTTGCAGGATTTTATTTTTGCAGGATTATTTATTCTTATTAAGAGCCTTGCCTATGGGGCCCCCTTGCCCGTGGGGCCCCCGGGCACCTGCCCATCATGCCCAATGGAAGAGATGGCCCTGCCCCACATGCCTATCTGAGCTCCTTCACAAGCTCCTTACATGCCCATCTAGCCTCCTCCACATATCCACCAGACCCCCTCACTTGCACCTTATATGCTCATCAGGCATCCCCCACATGTCCATCACATCTGTCCACATGCCTCTTACATGCCAATCAGACCTCCCCACATGCCCCTTACATGCCAATCAGACCTTCCTACATGCCCCTTACAGGCCACTTAGACATCCCCACATGCCCCTTACATGCCAATCAAACTTCCTCCACATGCCTCTTACACCTCCCTCACTTACTTTTAAAGATGGAGCCTGCAGAGAAAGGAGGGAGAACACACTACATTCCCACCGCTGCTTCTGGTATGCTGGTATGCTCATTGGGGGGTTGTGCAGAGGAGGTCACTTGATGCTGAACTCGCTGTTTCCATTTGGTCTGATTTGCTACAAGACAGAGAATGAGGGAGAATGGGAGCTGCTGATTGGGGGCCGCAGGTGAAGACTTGCCACCACTGGTCTAGACAATGGCTCTTTTCTTTACATGCTGTGCTCATTACAGATCATCACATCAATATACAAACACCTACTGCTAAGTTACTGTCCAAAATTTGTAGATTATAAAGAGTGGTTAATTGTGTGATGTAACCAACTAGAACAGTGGTAAGAGTGAGCCAAATAGTAGCTCATAGGATTTAACTGATTCCACTTACTCGGTCAGATGCTTTAAAGCATTTGCATCTGTTTTCACTGTCAGTTTTGAAATATCTGTATGAAATTATAGAACTCTTGAGCTGATTCTTAAGAAATTATTTTGTAATAGTATTTTACCAATTAATCTATATGTCATCATATTAAAATGTGTTTCTCATCTTACACATTGTTCCTGTTTACTGAAACATGGATGTCACATTCTTTTCTAAAATCTTCTTATTTTAATCTTTTTTTTATGAGGACAGGATGTGCAAAATATTTTACTGAAAACGTTAAGCTCATTTGTTCTTTAAAGTTGAAGCAGTCATGTAGAAAACCTATTCAGGACTGGATAAATTGAGATTTGAAAACTGCAACCGTAAATTGTGTGACAGATAAACAGTGCCTTTATTGTTCAATAATATAGTTTTGTGCAGTAAAATAAAGATATCCTAATTGAGCTAGATATCTTCTCTGCTTTGCAATATATTACATGTTCTTTGCAGTAAATCATCTGAGGATTGATCATTTTGCATGCTACTGTGTTTTAATAATTAGGTTAGGTTTTTGATATTAATGAGTGATTTAACGTAAACCTTCAGGCTACAAAAAGTTGACCTTGTAACAGATTAATGAAAAATAATTTGTGCCGAAAGGCAAGGAGTATCTCGATTTTTGCAGCTATGTATAGTGTGAGTATGAGTTTGTGGTCCTTCATTATTTACCTGTCTCTCAATCTTTCATCATTTAGATATCTATGGGAGATTGAGAACTGATCATTTATATTTATTCTGTATGATTTGTACACTAAAAACTGACTTTTACTGGCTCTGACATTAAATATGATCAAAGAGGAATTTGGTCGCTAATGAGATAGCAGTCCAGCATTCAGCTGAATTGTCATTTTGACACAGTATATATGATAATCACTTTACTAAGGTTAAAGTGAAAATTATATTTAAACTTTTAAATTCTTTGGTCATTAAAATATTTCAGCAGTACTTTTGTTTTAGCTTTACTTTTATTATTAGCAACATAAAAACCGTAAAGAACGAACTGCTTCAGTACAGCGCAGCTCTTAGGCTCTATGTAATGACTGGATGTTTGCATTCCTCTATTGTATCACGTCACTTAGTTAACTGCTGTTTGAAGTATCCTGTGTGTTTTATTTTCAGGTAGATATGTATTACCCATGATAGTCATTATTTCTCATTGAGTCATAGAGCTCTAATGATATCTAAGGATATCTGCAAGTGGGTTGCACTTTGTACTAAGTAGTGTCTCATTATAGCTGCAAGTGACACAGTTGACTGGAGGTAGCAGTTCATGCCCTCGCCAGTTATTACAGCAGTGCTCTTCTGTATAGTCACGGTTTGTAATGATTAAGCCTTTATAATGTACTCTTTAGAGTAAGCTGAATCAAAATTAACCATTATTTCTTAGAAAATCACATGACGACTTTGTTAGTTTGTAGTCTTGTCCATTCTCTACTGCTAACTGAACAGAAAGATTGTGGTGTTCATTTGCATACAAACCTTATTTCTCAGCATATAACTAATCCTTCTTTTCACTTGCATACAGGATATAGTAATAGTATATAAATGAACATATGTTGGGGAAATAGTTTTATTATACTTTAGAGTGAAATTGAAAGAACTTGCGTTTGTGGTTCAAATAGGAAGTTTGTGTGACTTTTTGACAGCAACCGCCCTTCTGTCTGAACTTTTAACTTTGCTTATGATGTATTAATAATAGGGATGAGCGCACTCGGATTTATGAAATCCGAGCCCACCCGAACGTTGCGGATCCGAGTCGGATCCGAGACAGATCCGGGTATTGGCGCCAAATTCAAAAGTGAAACTGAGGCTCTGACTCATAATCCCGTTGTCGGATCTCGCGATACTCGGATCCTATAAATTCCCCGCTAGTCGCTGCCATCTTCACTCGGGCATTGATCAGGGTAGAGGGAGGGTGTGTTAGGTGGTCCTCTGTGCTGTTTAGTTCTGTGCTGTTTAGTTCTGTGCTGTTTAGTGCTGTGCTGTTTAGTTCTGTGCTGTGCTGTGCTGTGCTGTGCTGTGCTGTTTAGTTCTGTGCTGTGCTGTGCTGTGCTGTGCTGTGTTCTGCAGTATCAGTCCAGTGGTGCTGTGTGCTGTGCTCTGTCCTTCTGAGGTCAGTGGTGCTGCTGGGTCCTGTGCTGTGTCCTGTTCAGTCCAGTGGTGCTGTGTCCTGTGCTCTGTGCTTCTAAGGGCATAGTTATTTCCCCAATATTCCCCTGTGTTTAAAAAAATAAAAAAAAGTTTTTTTAAAAAATACCAAAAACTACTTTAATATTTTTTAATTACCACAAAATTTGCACAACCAATCCTGCAGTATAAGCCCATTGGTACTGCAATATTACCAAGTTCACACATTCAGCAGTAAAAGTCCAGTGGTACTGCAATATTACAAAGTTTACACATTCTGCAGTATCAGTCCAGTGGTGCTGTGTCCTGTGCTCTGTCCTGCTGAGTTCCGTAGTGCTGCTGGGTCCTGTGCCGTGTCCTGTTCAGTCCAGTGGTGCTGTGTCCTGTGCTCTGTGCTTCTAAGGGCATAGTTATTTCCCCATTATTCCCAAGTTTTTAAAAAATAAAAAAAAAGTAAAAAAAAATAAAAAATTTAAAAAAAAAAAAAATATATAATAATTATAACCAAATTTGCAAAACCAATCCAGCATTATAAGTCCATTGGTACTGCAATATTACCAAGTTCACACATTCTGCAGTATCAGTCCAGTGGTGCTGTGTCCTGTGCTCTGTCCTGCTGAGTTCCGTAGTGCTGCTGGGTCCTGTGCCGTGTCCTGTTCAGTCCAGTGGTGCTGTGTCCTGTGCTCTGTGCTTCTAAGGGCATAGTTATTTCCCCACTATTCCCAAGTTTTTTAAAAATAAAAAAAAAGTAAAAAAAAATAAAAAATTTAAAAAAAAATAAAAATATAATAATTATAACCAAATTTGCAAAACCAATCCAGCATTATAAGTCCATTGGTACTGCAATATTACCAAGTTCACACATTCTGCAGTATCAGTCCAGTGGTGCTGTGTCCTGTGCTCTGTCCTGCTGAGTTCCGTAGTGCTGCTGGGTCCTGTGCCGTGTCCTGTTCAGTCCAGTGGTGCTGTGTCCTGTGCTCTGTGCTTCTAAGGGCATAGTTATTTCCCCACTATTCCCAAGTTTTTTAAAAATAAAAAAAAAGTAAAAAAAAATAAAAAATTTAAAAAAAAAAAAATATATAATAATTATAACCAAATTTGCAAAACCAATCCAGCAGTATAAGTCCATTGGTACTGCAATATTACCAAGTTCACACATTCTGCAGTATCTTGTGCTACATATAATGGAGACCAAAAATTTGGAGGATAAAGTAGGGAAAGATCAAGACCCACTTCCTCCTAATGCTGAAGCTGCTGCCACTAGTCATGACATAGACGATGAAATGCCATCAACGTCGTCTTCCAAGCCCGATGCCCAATCTCGTAGTACCGGGCATGTAAAATCCAAAAAGCCCAAGTTAAGAAAAAGTAGCAAAAAGAGAAACTTAAAATCATCTGAGGAGAAACGTAAAGTTGCCAATATGCCATTTACGACACGGAGTGGCAAGGAACGGCTTAGGCCCTGGCCCGTGTTCATGACTAGTGGTTCAGCTTCACCCACGGATCTTAGCCCTCCTCCTCCTCCCCCCCCCCTACAAAAAATTGAAGAGAGTTATGCTGTCAGCAACAAAACAGCAAACAACTCTGCCTTCTAAAGAGAAATTATCACAAATCCCCAAGGCG
The DNA here is from genome assembly GCF_038048845.1 of Mixophyes fleayi. Classification (NCBI taxonomy): domain Eukaryota; kingdom Metazoa; phylum Chordata; class Amphibia; order Anura; family Limnodynastidae; genus Mixophyes; species Mixophyes fleayi. Next base: position 242,768,984 of record NC_134402.1, on the reverse strand, counting down.
AGTCCAAGGGTGTTGGTGGTTGTCAAGCCTGACCTTCCCATCACTGTACGGGAAGAGGTGGCTCGGGAGGAGGCTATTGATGATGTAGCTGGCGCTGTGGAGGAACTTGATGATGAGGATGGTGATGTGGTTATTGTAAATGAGGCACCAGGGGGGGAAACAGCTGATGTCCATGGGATGAAAAAGCCCATCGTCATGCCTGGTCAGAAGACCAAAAAATGCACCTCTTCGGTCTGGAGTTATTTTTATCCAAATCCAGACAACCAATGTATGGCAATATGTAGCTTATGTAAAGCTCAAATAAGCAGGGGTAAGGATCTTGCCCACCTAGGAACATCCTCCCTTATACGTCACCTGAATAACCTTCATAGTTCAGTGGTTAGTTCAGGAACTGGGGCTAGGACCCTCATCGGTACAGGGACACCTAAATCCCGTGGTCCAGTTGGATACACACCAGCAACACCCTCCTCGTCAACTTCCTCCACAATCTCCATCAGATTCAGTCCTGCAGCCCAAGTCAGCAGCCAGACTGAGTCCTCCTCAATACGGGATTCATCCGAGGAATCCTGCAGCGGTACGCCTACTACTGCCACTGCTGCTGTTGCTGCTGTTAGTCGGTCATCTTCCCAGAGGGGAAGTCGTAAGACCGCTAAGTCTTTCACAAAACAATTGACCGTCCAACAGTCGTTTGCCATGACCACCAAATACGATAGTAGTCACCCTATTGCAAAGCGTATAACTGCGGCTGTAACTGCAATGTTGGTGTTAGACGTGCGCCCGGTGTCCGCCATCAGTGGAGTGGGATTTAGAGGGTTGATGGAGGTATTGTGGCCCCGGTACCAAATTGTGTACCGGGGCCACCCCACTACGCAGTCCAGATACTTGTTTGGTGGAATTCAGACCAGTTGAGGGTTTTATTATTATATTGTGTGGACCACTCTATCTATACCACACTACAACTCTATACCACTCTATTTCCTACTTTAATTCTATTTCATACTTTAATTCTATTTCCTACTTTAATTCTATTTCATACTTTAATTCTATTTCCTACTTTAATTCTATTACTAATTAATTACCATAAAGAGGAACAAAATAAACCAATTTTACCAAAAGTATAATATGACTTAGACTTACAAACACTACACTTTAAAGATCGTGCCTTTAAATGAAAAAGTCAGTCTTCATTGCACGACTATGTGCAACAGGGACATTTTTTTGGGTTTACAAAGTCAAACAATAACACTTCGACCCTGTCTGTCTGGGGTCTCTCAATGACGAATTGTCTGTACCATGTTTGGAGGAGGTATTGTGGCCCCGGTATCAAATTGGGTACCGGGGCCACCCCACTATGCAGTCCAGATACTTGTTTGGTGGAATTCAGACACGTGGAGGGTTTTTTAATTATATTGTGGCCTCGGTACCAAATTGTGTACCGGGGCCACCACACTACGCAGTCAAGATAGATAGATGCGTATTGCGTATCATAGATAAAGTACATTCAGTGGTGTGGGGCAAATTGAAAAATATTCAAAATGCACTGACATTATCAAAAACAAGAGGTTGTCACACGCTAAAACTCCAACATGTATATGATGGAGAGGATGGAGGAGCAGCCGTATGTGTAGTGTAATGCAGATCTGTTGAAGGTTTTTTATATATTTTATTGTGGTGCCCAGTGCCCACTCCTCTACGCAGTCCAGGTACAATTATTGGTGCGAATCATAAAAGTTCAGGGTTTTTAAGATATTGTGGTGACCCACTCCTCTACGCAGTCCAGGTACAATTATTGGTGCGAATCATAAAAGTTCAGGGTTTTTAAGATATTGTGGTGACCCACTCCTCTACGCAGTCCAGGTACAATTATTGGTGCGACTCATAAAAGTTCAGGGTTTTTAAGATATTGTGGTGACCCACTCCTCTACGCAGTCCAGGTACAATTATTGGTGCGAATCATAAAAGTTCAGGGTTTTTAAGATATTGTGGTGACCCACTCCTCTACGCAGTCCAGGTACAATTATTGGTGCGAATCATAAAAGTTCAGGGTTTTTAAGATATTGTGGTGACCCACTCCTCTACGCAGTCCAGGTACAATTATTGGTGCGAATCATAAAAGTTCAGGGTTTTTAAGATATTGTGGTGACCCACTCCTCTACGCAGTCCAGGTACAATTATTGGTGCGAATCATAAAAGTTCAGGGTTTTTAAGATATTGTGGTGACCCACTCCTCTACGCAGTCCAGGTACAATTATTGGTGCGAATCATAAAAGTTCAGGGTTTTTAAGATATTGTGGTGACCCACTCCTCTACGCAGTCCAGGTACAATTATTGGTGCGAATCATAAAAGTTCAGGGTTTTTAAGATATTGTGGTGACCCACTCCTCTACGCAGTCCAGGTACAATTATTGGTGCGAATCATAAAAGTTCAGGGTTTTTAAGATATTGTGGTGACCCACTCCTCTACGCAGTCCAGGTACAATTATTGGTGCGAATCATAAAAGTTCAGGGTTTTTAAGATATTGTGGTGACCCACTCCTCTACGCAGTCCAGGTACAATTATTGGTGCGAATCATAAAAGTTCAGGGTTTTTAATATATATTGTGGTGACCCACTCCTCTACGCAGTCCAGGTACAATTATTGGTGCGAATCATAAAAGTTCAGGGTTTATAATATATTGTGGTGACCCACTCCTCTACGCAGTCCAGAAAGATACCTTGTTGCAACGTTTTGGACTAATAACTATATTGTGAGGTGTTCAGAATACACTGTAAATTAGTGGAAATGCTTGTTATTGAATGTTATTGAGGTTAATAATAGCCTAGGAGTGAAAATAAGCCCAAAAACTTGATTTTTAAACTTTTTATGTTTTTTTCAAAAAAAATCCGAATCCAATACCTTAAATCCGAACCGAGACCTTTCCTCAAGTGTTTTGCGAGACAAATCCGAACCTCAAAAATAACGAAAATCCGGATCCAAAACACAAAACACGAGACCTCAAAAGTCGCCGGTGCACATCCCTAATTAATAATACAGTGGAGAACTGTTGCTCCTCATTTTGTAAGAGGGAGAAGTGTGAATATGATGTTCATATCGATATGTTTAAATGACAGTTGTGCATTCAGTCTTAGAACACTTTCACAATCAGTTGTATGACACAAGTGGCATCACTGTTAGGTCCTTACCTGGTTGGCATCTTCTAAGGCCCTATGTTAAGCGTCTGTAAAACGCCATTCATACTGCATGAAAAATCCTGTTTTTTTCCAGGGCAAGCCCATACGACCCGGGTTTAGGCGCAGTATGAATGGTGTTAGTGAAAAATCACGGGTCTGCAAACCCAGGATTTAGACCTGGGACTTTTGGTGGGGTAATTCCCGTGTCGGCTCTGGTTAGCCTGCAGTATGAATGGTTTTTTCAACCCGGGTTTTACATAAAGCAACTGATTGGATGTCTGGGAGGCTTGAGGATGACGTCATCATTATGCTACTGCAGAAGAGTCGAGAAGGAGAAGCATTGAGAAGCATAGGGAAGCTGAGAGAATGTTGCATTGAATGGAAGAAGAGGTCAGAGAGTTGCTAGATATCAGGGGGGAGGAAGAGATAAAAAGACAAATAACAGGGACTGTAAAGGATGCAACTGTTTATTCAAACATTGCAAAAATTATGACACAACATGGAATAAAGGTTGTGAACAAATTAAAATCCCTGCGTAACAAAAATAATGTAAAAGTTCATGATAACAACCATCAGAAAAGTGGTTCTGCAAGAATGGAATGTCCGTTCTACTAACAATGGTGTTTGGAAATTCAGCACTTTCAAATCCCATTGCACTATATTCATCTAGTTGCCGGGATGCTCTTACTCCTCCACCAGAAAGCCGCGAGTCTAGCTAGCCTGCAGTGGTGACTAGCGACGAGTCAGTAGAGGAACATGCTGATTTGGAGTGGTCCAATAGTGCAGAAGACACAATCAATCTGTCCGCAGATGAATTTCAAGATTCGCAACCTTTGGCATCAGCACAGCCTGCAGCAGATACGCAGTCCTTGCAGGAGACGCAACCGTTGTCAGTGAACCAACCTTTGCAATCACCACAGAGCACAACATTATGTTCAAACGGTAAGTTTCGTAATTTGTAAATATAATGAAATAAATGAAATTAATGAAAGTGTAACATTACTAAACTAATAACTAGGCACAACTACAACTATAAAACTACAGAACAACTATATCTACAAAACTACGACTACATCTACAAAACTACAACTACAACTACATCTACAAAACTACAACTACATCTACAAAACTACAACTACTAGACTCCTAAATTAAACATAGAAACATATTAAAACTTGAACACGTATATGTTGCAGCGTGAAGCTATTTTGCAGGAGGGAGGAGACCTCAAGCACATATCTGCTTGCAAAACTGCTATTTAATTTTACAGTAATATACTGTCATCCTCAATGATCCTAATTTTTTTTCCTTTCTTTTTCCCATTTCTAGTTTACAATGTTCCTAACAAAAGGAAGAGACCAAAGAAGTTGGAAATAGCTACCAAAACCATGACCACAGTGATGTTAGACCACCTAAAGGCAATGGATACGGCTATGGCTGCCCAAGAGGATGCACATCTACAAAGATTCATGGACAATGAGTGCGAGCTCCAGGACTCCTTTGTAACCCAATTCATGGGTATGCAAGAGTGTATTCTCCGTGAGAACCGTGAATGTATGATGGGTTACCTGGATCGACTCCTGCCAAGAATGCAGGGACATGCACAACCGCCATACCATGTAGAGGCACCTTACCCCATGTATAACAGAGACCAACAAATGGTGCACCCTAACTCAGGTTCTCCAATAAACACCACACATCATCAACCACAAATGGCTACACATAACCTTGACTACCCACCTACTACCCATAATTAAGAATATCCAACTACTGTCCATGACCCTGAGTACACAGCAAGTCAACCAAATCAAGACTATCCACATTACTGACAGTTGTAGGTAATGAAATAATATTGTGGACAATTATAATTTTGTTATTGTCTGAGTGTAAGACAACAATATGTATATTGTTATTTAAAGCTAAAGATGTTTTGTGATCTAAGCAAACACTAAAAGAAAGTGTAGACTCGCACTACTGTTTGCGCAACATGGGTGTGTACATTTATATGTTTTTTTAATATTGTTATAGTTTTGTGTTTTTGCAAATCAGCACTTTATATAGGTACATATGAGGAAATATGTACCATTTAACAAAGAAAAAACATTTTGAATAAAAATATTTTCCTTAGTTTTCCCTTGTCTGCTCTAGTCAGTAATGGAGGACAGATTGGCGGTGATGGTGGTACTAATGAGTTCTGCAGAGGTATTTGTGCGTTCTAGCTTATAACCCGTAGAGTCCACAGAAAGCACTGACAGTGGTGTATATTCCACTCTGGTAGAACCTGCTCTTTCTGTATTTCATAAATATTGTGTAAATACAGCAAGCAGCAACTACATGGGGCATAAGTTTGGTGTCAATTTCATTGCACTTCAATAAACACCACCAACGTCCTATCAAGCGTCCAAAGGCATTTTCTACCACCATCCCAGCTGAGCTGAGGGTTTGAGTGAAGCAAATTTGTTTCACAGACAGTTGATGTTGCTGTGTGAATCCCTTCATCAACCATCGCCGCAAAGGGTAAGCTGCATTCCCGAAGATGTGTACTGGGATCACCACACCATTCACAAGCTTTGATTTCTGTAAAGAAATGTAACACATTACATTGCAGTAGTGCTTTACAGAGAATATTGGAACATTTAAAAGAATCAGTACACCTATTAATCTTTCAATCTATAATGTCTAGCTCCAAATTAAAAAAACAAACACGCTATCCAAATGTTGGTTCCAGAACACAATACACCTGCTGGTATATGTTTTAAGTGTATTTTGAAAGTGGAACATCTAGAGAGGAACAGGCGCAGTAAATAAATACCCAAAAATACATGAATGTATTATCTAGCTGAAGAAAACATCATCCAATAAGATATAGATATTTACCTCGCTAGGGAACAACCACCATCTTGTATGTCCTCTGCAATCTGGTACAGATGTGAATTGGCCAGAACTCTGGCATCATGAGAATGTCCAGGCCAGCCGATAAATACATCTGTAAAACTGAAAATAAAATATATTTACCTTTGTTTGACGATAGACATTGTATGACACAGTCACATTACACTAATAAATGATGCTTACCAATAGTTTTGGTCAAACTACAGCCTGTAGAATAATGGAATGCCAGCCTTTGCGGTTGTAGTAATCAGCAGGGTTGTCTGTGGGGGCAATGATAGGGATGTATGTCCCGTCGATTGCTCCAGCACACTGTGGATATCCATGTCACAGGAATCCAGTGATGGTGTCATCCAGTCGCTGTCCTTCAGGTAAGGTGATGAAACGATGGTAAAGGGCTTCCAGCAATGCCTTAGTGACTTCATGCACAAACTGTGGATATCCCCACTCCAAACAAGCAGGAGATTGTGCGGTATTTGCATGGGGTAGCCTACAACCACAACACAATTTCTAGCCTCCTACTTGGTGCAATGGGTTTTCTGAAGTTTGTTGACTGTTTATAAAGTGCTGGGGTGATAAGGTCCAGTACATACTGAAGTGTCCCACGTGACATACGAAAGTGTGCCATCCACTGCTGGTCCTCAAAAGATTCCACAGTAGACCAGAAAGCTTCTCCGTGGCTGCGTTCTCTGGCACACATTGTTTGGTTAGTCGCAGCACTGAATCTCAATATGGAGGAAATGCTGGCCCTGAGAAAAACTCTCCTCCTGTGCATATACAGATGCTGAGTATTCTCCCTCTGTGGCAGAAATTGCTCCTTTCTCCTGAAATGACACCATGCAGCTGCATTAAGCTCTCATTTGCTGTATAAAACAGCAAATAAACGCAATAAAACAGGAACTCTGGGGTACACAATAGTGACTGGTAGGCCATGATTAAAGCAATGCTGTGAACAGTCACCACCTACTTTGACCTCATCTTTGTATGCAAAAAAAATAGTGATCTTGTGATGACTGACACTTATTGCCAGGGCTGTATGAATGGGGTCGATCTGGGAAATTCCCAGGTTCAAGGTGCAGTGTGAACGGGGTCTCTTGACTGGGACGCTCTGAGACTCCGGCTTAAAAAACCCGGGAAATTGCAGGGACGGCAGTATGAAAGCGGTATTATAGGTTCTGCATTCTGAATTGGGACATGTTGTTTATCGTGTTTATTGTTGCTGACCATTGCTTTGTCTCCTGACCGTTGAACCCTGCCCTCTGCCTCTACCTTTTGCCTGTTTTTCGGCTTTTACCTGCAAATTTGGTACTGTTGTGACTAATAGATCTTGTACAGCAATGTCTGTCTACTGTCACCCCTGTGTGGCTCATTAGCTGAATCCTTACTAGTCAACAACTATAGATGTACCACTGAACAAATTAAGTTTTATGGGAAAGAGGAGAAGATCACTAATAGAAGCTGACCCTACAGGTGCTACTAGTAGACATTTAAATTATTAAGTACTGTTTATAAATTATGACTAATTACCAGCTATAGCTAACTACATAATTACTTTATATCTTGGAGAATTTTTACACATTTTTATGTATTGTAAAATTATTTAATATACAATCTATAAAGCCTATAGTTAGATTGGTGGTTTTAGAATGGTGGTAGTAACATCTATTGTGACAACAGAAGGATGAAATGTATAGGAGGATTTAATGTTTCAATTGTGTTCAAATTATTCTTATGTTTTGTATTGCAATTATATATAATTTTTTTAAATGCATAATAGTTAATGTCACTGTTTTTGTTTAATGAGCATATTGCTTAGTAATAAGTGGCTTTCTAAATTTTGGAATAAAATTTCTGTCATTTCAATATTACCAGTATTTCAGTGAAGTTTGATAAATGCTCTATATTAGGTTTAACTCAAGAAGGCTTGATACTGAAATGAAGGGAAAAAGAAACCAGTTTCTGTGTAAAAAGATGAGTTGGAGTTAGAAATGCTCATATTGGGTCATGTGGTGAAAAAAGAATATGACTGTAGTAAAACTGATGACACAAACAGATAAAACAGATCAGACAAGCTGCACTGCTGCATTTGAAAGCTTAATAAAGCAGCCGGAACTGCACACACCCTGACATTTCCATGCAGGTGTGATGTCTAGATGGCAGACGTCATCACACTTTGCATGACCTTTACCCTGGAGTATACATTTTATTATACTGATCAAAGCATTTGTCGAGCTGTATGAAGAATAATGGAGGCACAAAACAAAGTACTACGCTACAGGAATACATTTGTATATGTAATGGTCTGTTTTTCTACATTCCTCTACTTTTTCCACAAAAATGTAGAGGAATTGACCCCTGATCAAAAAGCATTTTGCAATGATTTAAGTTCATAATACTTAGCTAGCTGGGAGATTCTGTCATGTCATGTTATGAACATAAGTTTTTGCTGAACCAAGGATTAAGAACATTAATTAGTAACTAAGGAATGTAATTTCCTAATGAACAGCCCTCTTGCTATCCTGACGGCAAACTGCGCAGGGGGACTAGGGGGTGCCTATGTGAAGTAAGAAATCTGTGCCTAGGAAAGGGGTTGGCAACATTTTTCTATCAGTGCGCCAGTAAAAATCTTTTCAAGCCCAGGTATGTCGGTTGTACACACACATGCACACATATATATATATATATACAAGTTAACCCGTGCATGATACTCATGCATTCTAGTCAAATCAAGCTACTTAAGGTGTTAAAAAGGTTCTTGTCATGCATTTGGGCCATAGCCCAGGCCTCCTCAGGGGAAGAGCGTTACTTCCCGACGTAAGCGCCCTTTTTTAACGTGGTTTTGTCCACATGTCACCACCTCATCATTCTTCTCCATCACCTCATCCTTCATTTTCATTGCCACATCTATCCAGATGTCTATCCAGACACAGGGATCTCTCTCAGCGGTCCTGAGTATCACACTCCTCACTCTGTCACCCCCGGCAACCACCAACCACTCCCCACTGTCACCCCCGGCAACCACCAACCACTCCCAACTGTCACTTCTCCTTCAAGAAATATATATTTTTTTTAAAAAAAAATCTTTATAAACACTTTTAACAATTAACAAATTAAATTAACAAATTAAAAACATCTTAGTATATCAAATTTCAGCCCTTTCTGAATTTTTTTTTCCACACACACTAAGAATTTAGTAGGTCAGTGTATAACTCCACCCAGCAGGTGGCCCTGCAGCTTGGTTTTATTTTTTCCACACACACACACAGATAGACTAACACACGCCACTAGACATTTATATTATAGACAAGTTAACCCGTACATGATACTCATGCATTCTAGTCAAATCAAGCTACTTAAGGTGTTAAAAAGGTTCTTGTCATGCATTTGGGACATAGCCCAGGCCTCAACCACCAACCACTCCCCACTGTCACCCCCGGCAACCACCAACCACTCCTAACTGTCACTTCTCCTTCAAGAAATATATATATATTTTTTTTAAATCTTTATAAACACTTTTAACAATTAACAAATAAAATTAACAAATTAAAAACATCTTAGTATACCAAATTTCAGCCCTTTCTGATTTTTTTTTTACACACACACTAAGAATTTAGTAGGTCAGTGTATAACTCCACCCAGCAGGTGGCGCTGCATCTTGGTTTTATTTTTTCCACACACACTCAGACAGACTAACACACGCCACTAGACATTTATATTATAGATTGGTCGAAGTGTGCTGGTATACAGTGGCATGCCATACGTCACATCCTTTAATGTTTTGATCGTAAAACTATCAAATTACATTCACTGACATTAGCCATACTAATACTACTAAATTTCCTCTTTGACCACTGTGTATATATATTTATATGTTATTTATTTATTATTTTATCACGCTAATATCATTATAATGTTAATAGTAATGGGACCAGGAAATAAACTGTCATGTTATGCCACACAATACCGCCCCCAGTTCATCCTGTGCCACATAGTTGTGCTCCAGATCATATTATGCCTTAAACCTGTGCTCTCCAGTTTTATGCCACATAGTTGTGTGACCAGTTTATGTTATGCTTTATAATTGTGCCCCAGTTCCTGTTATGTCTTATAGTTGTGCCTCCAGTTCCTGTTATCCCTCATAGTTGTGCCCCCAGTTCCTGTTATCCCTCATAGTTGTGCCCCCAGTTCCTTTTGTGCCTCATAGTTGTGCCTGCAGTTCCTGTTATGACTCATAGTTGTGCCCCCAATTTCTGCTATCCCTCATACTTGTGTCCCCAGATCCTGTTATGCATCATAATTGTGCCGCCAGTTCCTGTTATGACTCATAGTGGTGCCCCCAGTTCCTGTTGCCACTCATAGTTGTCCCCCAGTTCCTGTTATCCCTCATAGTTGTGCCCGCAGTTCCTGTTATGACGTATAGTTGTGCCCCAGTTCCTGTTATCCCTCATAGTTGTACCCCCGGTCCCTGTTATCCCTCATAGTTGTGCCCCCAGTCCCTGTTATCCCTCATAGTTGTGCCCGCAGTTCCTCTTATGACTTATAGTTGTGCCCCAGTTCCTGTTATCCCTCATAGTTGTGCCCCCAGTTCCTGCTATCCCTCATAGTTGTGCCCCCAGTTTCTGTTGTGCCTCATAGTTGTGCCTGCAGTTCCTGTTATGACTCATATTTGTGCTCCCAGTTCCTGTTGTCCCTCATAGTTGTGCACCCAGTTCCTGTTGTCCCTCATAGTTGTGCCCCTAGTTCCTGTTATTCCTCATAGTTGTGCCCCCAGTTCCTGCCATCCCTCATAGTTGTGCCCCCCATTCATGTTGTCCCTCATAGTTGTGCCCCCAGTTCCTGTTATGACTCATAGTTGTGCCCCCAGTTCCTGTTATGACTCATAGTTGTGCCCCCAGTTCCTGTTATCCCTCATAGTTGTGCCCCTAGTTCCTGTTATCCCTCATAGTTGTGCCCCCAATTCCTGTTATCCCTCATACTTGTGCCTGCAGTTCCTGTTATTCCTCATAGTTGTGCCCCCAGTTCCTGTTATGACTCATAGTTGTGCCCCCAGTTCCTGTTGTCCCTCATAGTTGTGCCCCCAGTTCCTGCTATCCCTCACAGTTGTACCCCCAGTTCCTGTTGTCCCTCATTGTTGTGCCCCCAGTTCCTGCTATGACTCATAGTTGTGCCCCCCATTCATGTTGTCCCTCATAGTTGTGCCCCCAGTTCCTGTTATGACTCATAGTTGTGCCCCCAGTTCCTGTTATGACTCATAGTTGTGCCCCCAGTTCCTGTTATCCCTCATAGTTGTGCCCCTAGTTCCTGTTATCCCTCATAGTTGTGCCCCCAATTCCTGTTATCCCTCATACTTGTGCCTGCAGTTCCTGTTATTCCTCATAGTTGTGCCCCCAGTTCCTGTTATGACTCATAGTTGTGCCCCCAGTTCCTGTTGTCCCTCATAGTTGTGCCCCCAGTTCCTGCTATCCCTCACAGTTGTACCCCCAGTTCCTGTTGTCCCTCATTGTTGTGCCCCCAGTTCCTGCTATGACTCATAGTTGTGCCCCACAGTTCCTGTTGCCCCTCATAGTTGTCCCCCAGTTCCTGTTATCCCTCATAGTTGTGCCCGCAGTTCCCCTTATGACTTATAGTTGTGCCCCAGTTCCTGTTATCCCTCATAGTTGTGCCCCCAGTTCCTGTTATCCCTCATAGTTGTGCACCCAGTTCCTGTTGTGCCTCATAGTTGTGCTCCCAGTTCCGGTTGCCCCTCATAGTTGTGCACCAAGTTTCTGTTGTCCCTCATAGTTGTGCCCCTAGTTCCTGTTATCCCTCATAGTTGTGCCTCCAGTTCCTGCTATCCCTCATAGTTGTGCCCCCCATTCATGTTGTCCCTCATAGTTGTGCCCCCAGTTCTTGTTATGACTCATAGTTGTGCCCCCAGTTCCTGTTATCCCTCATAGTTGTACCCCCGGTCCCTGTTATCCCTCATAGTTGTGCCCCCAGTCCCTGTTATCCCTCATAGTTGTACCCCCAGGTCCTGTTATCCCTCATAGTTGTGCCCCCAGTTCCTGTTATCCCTCATAGTTGTGCCCCCAGTTACTGTTATCCCTCATAGTTGTGCCCCCAGTTCCTTTTATCCCTCATAGTTGTGCCCCCAGTTCCTGTTGTCCATTATAATTACCCCTGGAGTCAGCATCTTTCGTTCCATGGGAGTTGCTTCTCTAAAACAGCCGAAGATAACTGAAACAGAGGTGCTGTGCATGCGCTGCAGCTCTGTCTCACCCATCTTCGGTTTCTGTAGTTTGACAGCTGCAGAGCTCGGTGTGCCAGACACTTACAATTATGGTAACCACACACTCTCACACACTGTTTAGTGGACCTATCAGTGTGAGTTGGCATATTATACCACAAACACTTGTCTATCATGCTCTTCCTAGAAATCCTCCTTTTTTAAAAAATAAATATAGTAACCTCCATCTTGTTAGTCCCCACCATTGTAAATAAACGTTTGCTGTAAACCAAATTTAAAAAGTTCCTTCCAATGTTTTTAAGCCATGATCATTTTGTAAAATCTTGATATGTTGTTTTAAAGATGGGGCTTTAAATTGAATTGAATTGCTGAAAAATTTGTAAAAGCGTCATGAAAATATGAAGTCTAATCTAATTATTATTTACACTAAATTATTATTTACACTAAAATAAATGAATTATAAGTGAACCATTTGTATTGAAAATCTAAAATAATGTATCTGCAGAGGCCAGACTTGTTTGGTATGTGCCCACCATTTCCCCATACCAAGTTAAAATGAGTATTTACAACTTCACAATACCAAGTCAATGTCATAGCAATTGGGTGGAGATTTAAGCAAAAGTAACAAATTTAGGCGTACATTGATGCATCTAGTGTTGTGGCTTTAGGGGGTTTTAATGACTAATATGTCCTTGTATTTCAGATACCCATATGTGACTATCTTAAGTGCCTAGTTATGATTCAGACCATGATCACAGCACAATTAATAGTTTTAAATTTGAAATGTCTAAGCATTTACATTCCAGCTTCAAATCAAAGTCTTTAAAGTTGTAACAACAGTTTATAAAAACACAACAGGCCATGCCATGAATGGAAGGCAGTGTCTTTGTGTTTATTATGACGGACAGAACAGAGTGGGCTTACAGAAAAATCAGTTCCGTCTAATGGTATATTATTTTCTATATTAGCAAAGAAAAAAGCACTATCGCACCAGATTCAGTAAATTAAGATTGTGGAAATTAAACCAGATACTCTTTTTCAAACTAGTATATTAGAAATAATATTCATTGTGTATCTTCAGGAGGTGCTACCGACATACATAGATTGGTATATTATTTGCTGCAAGGTAAATACTTTTATGTGCACATGGCCCTTAAATGATCTCCATTAAATGTCTCTGAAACCTGCTTCCCCCATTGTGTTTATTTGGTATTGAATTATGAAAAAGTTATTTTCAGTTGGCCTAACACTTGATTCAATTGACTGTTCTAGAAGCAGAATCCATCACTTGCTATGAAAGTTAAATCAAATTACTTTTGTTGCTCAGCAAAAGATATGTGTTGTGGAACTTGGCTGAGTGTGATGTGTGTGTGCGTGTTGGGGCTGCTGCAGAGTTGTATTTCTGAAAGTTGTCAACAGGTACATTAGGCATCTTTTATTGATACTACTCATCTGACTGTTACACAAACTGGGAATTTAAGCAGTTTTATTATCAGATCTTATCTTGGATTTTATGGAGCAAGATTCTAATTGACCTGTACTTCCTTTCCGTGAGTAGAGGCATGCCATATTTAACAAGGGCACAGGGTGCATTTGCTGACCTAATATGCATATCTGCCCAAACGTACAATGCTGTTCATTGAAAAGACATCCTTAACAGAGTTGCATATGCACAGTTGGGTAAATTGAGTGTACACACTTTGATAAGGTTGCAAAACTATGATTGAAGATAATATAATTCCTTTAAAAGGTATGCATCATCTAAGTATGTTTAATATACATAGATGATATATAACTAAAAATAGCATCAACAATAAGCAGAAGTATGGTGTTAAAAGGCAGAGTAGACACAGGAACATATTGTTTGTACAAAGCAATTATTAATATTGACAATTAATACATGTAAATAGCTGGGTTCAAACAGGGACAATTCCTCTTTGTAAGCTTGCAGTTCCTGACAGCTTGGTTAGTCTTTATAGATGTCACTTCTATTAGTATTATAGTTATTTTTAGATATATATATATAAGCATAACATACAGATGCAAGGTGGTAATGATCAAACAATAGGAGAATTACACTGTCTTGTATCTCTGTTTATAGAGTTATTGTACAGTACATGTAGCCATACATTGCAAAATGTATAATATATGGCATTAGGTTCATAGACTGAATCTTGGCAATGATAAGGTTCTTGGCTTTTCTAAAATCTCTGACTTTTTTATCGCTAAACCCTCTCTCTCCTGTGTAATTATTAATAAAATGCACACTTGATGCAATCATTGAATAACAGAAACGCAATATTCATGTAATCAACAAATACATAGAGTTACAGTAGGTGGACAGATCTTTGCACGTGAGACTTTATAATTTAGTGATTTATGGATCAGCCTGTTTAACCTTTAAAGTTGATTTTCAGATTAACTTGATTTGATTTTTGTGAGTATGTATATACAGTATATGTGAAGATTCCAAACTTTCACAGAAGGATATTTTAAATTGTACGTAGTTTTGGTAGCTGTCTAGATGAAAGCCATTGTCTTCTGGAAAAAGGGGTGCAGAATGGCTGTTTACAGTTTTCATCAATAGCCACACAGAAAGCTTGGTGTTTATGAAAAAGAACAGTCCTCTGGCCCAAAGTTTGGCTTGCATAGTTTTGTTTGTATAGTTCCTAAAAAACAACTGGTAATTTCTGTTGTTTCTTTTCTGTCTTAGGGTCTCAGGAGTAACTGCATAAATGAACAGTGCACTTATTCACCTCTGCTCCAGATGACTTACAACTGAGGAAAGGTAGTTCTTTTCCATGGTACAATAGTCTGTGCTAGTCGCATATATGGGCATTAGAGTCAGGTCTTGGGAACGTGACAGCTGTTTTGGCAGAGTTCTTTCTGTAAATGAAGCACATCCAATCTCTTCTAAGCCTGAGGTTTTCTAATGTATGTCATTTCAAATGGTGTTACGGCATGATTTGCAGCCAAAAGGAGCATTAGTGTAGCATTACAGCAGGCACTGGCCTCATTGTAATATTGTAAAATGAATAAATCCCCATTGGTTTCTTCTATTTTTGAATCAAGCTAAACACCCAGCAACTTAGGAGATTCTAGGTTACATCCTAAGCAGTTTAATTGTTATAAAATCTCAACGAAAGCTCCACAAAGCCTTGTATAATGTAAGCAAAAAGCCTGTAATAAGCTGCCCCTTTGTAGCATTCAGGACCTGGCAGAGATTTGATGATACAGAAAAATGAAGGTAGGAATTCAGGGTAAGCAGATAGCTAGGGAAGAAATCTAGCTAGGGAAGAAATATATCTTCTTTGTTGCTCCAGTAGGTAACCAGAAACTGTTTTTTTGCCTAGATGTCTACTGCAACAGAGAATGGAAATGCAACAGAGAATGGAAACGCAACAGCTGAAAAACCACTTGGGGAAAAAACATATAAAAAGGTATGTGAAAATATTCCTGTATTCTATTTAAGACTTCATTTTCTAAAAAATCATGCTGATTGTTAGTTGGCTTCATGGACAAGTGTGAAGTTGTGTATTCTAAGTTTTCATCACATCATTCTCTTAATATGATATGTGTTTTTGTATAGCTTTTAGTGACAATGGTGGACAATAAAATTTGGCTTCATTACCCTTAAGACAGACTTGTTTTATGATGCACATATTCATGATATATAGCTTTAAATACAAAGTCGCAATAGCAAGGGTGTTTGTGTTGCTTGATCTCTGAGTAGATATTTTTCCAGGTCTGGGTGGATCACAAAGATGTTTTTTAAGAGACATGTGAAGCCTGTCAAAAATGGATTATAATAGGACTCTGATGAGTCCCAGTGTTTATAGGACAGTTTTTTTTGCCATTGGAAATCTGTAACTTTAAATGGGAGAATGTTCTTATGTTTTAATGTGTTTGCCATCCAAAACAAAGCAAGGAGTGGCTGGTAAGGACAGAGCAAAGTTCGGTCACATGAACCATAATCATGTTTTAATAATCATTTAGTTTGTTACTGACTTGAGGCTCAGTCCCAAACAGCTCGTAGGTACTTTTACAGTATATGCCTTAATCAATTTAAAGGCAGCTTTTTCTTATTTAAAGTTGGTATATATTTCATGGATACATAAATATCAGTTAATAAAATACAAGCATTTGTTGGTATTATTGAACAAGTGTACAATATAAATTTGGAGAGTAGTTTTCTATAGAACGGAGCAAGACATAGTTATTTATTTTTCAAGGCTCAATGTTGTATAGAGGTGAGTATAGATAAGCTTTGTCGGCTGTCATTCTGTATTACTCTGTGGAATACAATTTTTCAGTCTGAACAAGTATCTTGAGATTGTGGCATGGCTGCATATGTAGAAATGTTCCTTAATGATTGTTGTTCATATAGTTCAGTACTCAGTGAGAGAAAGAGGTGTACGTAGTGTAAATGATGTCAGTTGTTGATTCTTCCCTTTTAAATAGCTGTACACTTTGTCCTTACTATGTCCTTGGGCACACACAGAAGATGTCATCAGCAGGACTGTCCCTGGATTCAGTAAAAAAAAATATTTTTGCATTGGCACAACCCTCTAGTTTGCATTGTAAAGTATGTATGAGTCTGTTTGTTTAAGTTAAGTCAAACATCACAATTGCTGTGAAAAATAAACATTGCATATTGTGCTGGGGTACTTTTCACACCAAATCTGGCCAAGATGTTTAGTCCTGAGAGGAGGGGTCATGAGGGACAAAGCCAATATTGATGGTTTGGAGAAGGTAGAATCGTAAAGCTGAAGTCGATAGGTTGAGAAATGTAAAATGTTTAGGGAAAAAGCCAAAGTTTATAAACAGGCAAACAAAACAAGACTCTGATGCACCAGCAGAAAAACACAATTCCAAACTTTGCTCCTGCAAAGGCTGCATACAGGTGAGATCTCCAAGTCCTAACCTGACTTGACCTTCAGCAAAAATGCTGTTTACAGTATTAGATAAAGAGTGCAGGTTTCAGTGTTGACAGTGCAATGACACCTATCGTTTGTAGTTGATATTGTAGCGGATCCTCAAAATCTCTTTGCTATTTGCGACCAGGCTCCTCCAAAAGCTCCTCCCAAAAATTCTATATTTTCCTAATAACCTCTGACAAGCAAGACACCTACAATTCAAAACTGGCAGGACATCCTTCCAAAAGATCAATCAGCTTCTTAGCTGTTCAGTTTAGTTGCCTAGTGTTCAAACATATGTCAAGATCTTTGTAAATTCTTGTGGCATATATGCCAGATCTCAAAGTCTTTAAGGATGCCCCATTCAGGTTAAATTCTTCCTTTGCCTATTCCAAATAAATATTGGATTCATCTTTCCTTGATTTTTTTTTCATAATCATACCAGTGTCACAACGTAATTTAGTGATTTGGGTGACCATTGATCAATTCAGTTTCTCTTTCACAGATTACTTAGGTGCAAAAATAAGCCTAAATTTTTATTAATCGTGTCACGAAAATGCATTGAAGGCCATAGTTCATTTCCAAATATTGTAAATATTTGGAACTAAAAGTTGTGTAATATAAATGTATGCTTCCCGTCACCATCATCATCATCATCATCTCTTTATATAGCGGCACTAATTCCGCAGCAACAAATAAGTAAACAGAAAGAGTAGACCAGGGGGTATATTTACTAAACCTCGGGTTTTAAAAAGTTGAGATGTTACCTATAGCAACCAATCAGATTCTAAATTTTATTTATTTAGTACATTCTACAAAATGACAGCTAGATTCTATAGGCAACATCTCCTCTTTTTCAAACCCGCAGTTTAGTAAATATACCCCCAGGTCTTAGAACAGTACCTTATGTGCTGCGTCTCTTAACACCACTCAGACTGGACATATTTTCTCCCTTGACCCCTGTTTGCTTCTAAAAATAGTCCCTTATAGTCTACTTGCATTTAACCTTTAGGGTATATGCAGGTATCCAAAGTCTGTCTCATGTTCTTCTGCAATTTAAAAAAAGCTATATCCTCTCAAAAAAAAAGTAACTCTTAAATCTTGATCCATGGCTGATGAATATAAAATTGGGGATACAGTGTGGCTTTCTAACGAAATTAAGTTTTGACTGCCTTCTGATAAATCGGGTCCCAAATGTATTCACCCCTATTAAATCCTCCACATTGAGCATTCCAAACATCTATTATGTCTCTCTTCTAAAACAAGGGGAAAACATGACAGAACCATAGACTTACCCACTCTAGTACACACAGAATATGTAGTACAGAAATCTTGGATTCTCGAAATTAAATAGGGACTTGCTCTTTAAAGGATATAAACCGTATTATAGGTTATTTTATGAATAGGAAATGTCAGGTCAGGCCTATTTTTTCTTGTAATTGAAACTGGTTGTAGTAATAGGGAACAACTAATAGTGAAAAATACTGTAGTAAAATTCTTACTGGTACTTATAGCACCATAATTACATTTACAAATCTTGACAAACACATGGAACAAGCTCATTTAGATGAACAATGCGATCAGGTTATGTCTCTGGAACAACATCACACTGCATTAACCCTGCCAATACCATATTTTATTTTTTCTAACAGAGTGGGCAGTACAACCTTCACACCTATTGGTAGGTGTTGGATTTTGCTGTTCATCTAAAAGAATGTTTCTCTATTTGTATATCTTGAATTTACACCCTACACTATTTTTAGTATTACATTAATTTGGTTACTTTTGCGGCTAGATTTACTAAAAATCATTTTTTAGGCAGTTTTAAGCAGCCGCACATTGCAAACGTCTAGTGCTCCAACTGCTGCATTTACTATTGGGTAATGGGAAGTTTAAATGCCAAACCACCAGCGATGTGTGGCAGTTTCAAAACCCATAATCCCTAATATTAAGGGGCAAATTTTTTATAACATATAATGAAAAATAAAATGTGCCCGCAGAAGTTTATTATAAATGAAATTTGCCCCTGTAATCATATAATGATTCTGAATATAAAGGTAACTTAAACACCATGTGGTTTGAGCAATCTCTATGGCGTTTGTTCTGCCAATTTGTCAAACCGCAGCTTTAGAAATCTGACAGTTTGAACTCTTATCATCAAATTGTGACAGCATTGTGTAATGTGGGGCTTTGCTAAACTGTTATGTTATTATTATTATTATTATTATTAATTTTTATTTATAGGGCGCCACTAGGTGTCCGCGGCGCCGTACAGGGACAAACGAAATTACAATACGAGGTGAGACAGCACAGAACAGTAAACAATAATCACAGTAACTCAGTGAGCTCAAGGCACAACTAGAGGGGCGGGGGAGGGGAGAGGGGAAGGTATGCCAACAACGGCACCTAAGAGGGAGGGCACTGATGAGAGGGAGACCCTCAGGGGGAAGAGGAGGGAGCGAGAGGGGACGGGGGAAGAGGGTCCTCGAGGAGGAAGGCAGGGTAGCTGGTGAGCAGAGTTAAAAGTGGTGAAGACAGGAGAAGAGAAGACCCCGCTCAAAGGAGCGTACAATCTAAGGGGTGGGGTAGACTGACAGAGAGACACGGGGGAGAGAGGGAGAGAAGGAGGAACGGAGGATAAGGATAGGGGAAGGGGAATGAAGGGGAAGAGTCAGAAGAAAAGGTAGGAAGTTAAGTGGGAGACTGGAAAGCTTAAAGACAATATTCTACTCTATATTCTCTACTCTATATTCTCTATATTATATGCTCTATAATATTCTATTCTACTGGTTTGGCCTTTAGTAAATCTGGTGGTTTTAAAACAGCCGGAAAAACCACCTTTAATAAACCACCCTTTAGTAAATCTAGCCCCTTTTGAATAAATTGGCCTGTCTGTGCTCCTGGTTTGGGGTCAAAACAATATTTTTCCCTGGAGAATATCCAAAAACAAACAATTTGATTGTTTTTTTATACATGTCGTTGACTGAATTTGCATATTTGGACAGCCTTTGCCTGTCTGTTCAGGATGAAGCATCTTGTGACCCGGTCATTTTGCTTAACCAATCTACCAATATAAAGATCTATGTAATATGCCTCACCACATGTTGGCCGCACAACTGGTTGTCAGGCAATTAGGTCACTTGACAAAATCTGTGTGTGACAAGATGGACTACCTATGCCACCATGTTGGGGACCTGCTGGGCCTGCCTTGCCACTGTACCCTTTTCTTATCCGAAATGCACCCTCTCTAAACAATAAAGAGGGTGCTCTGCTGTCACCACCACTAGGCTCCTTCACCGGCACCTGGAACCGCTTCCTTCTGGGCACACACTTGCTGCTAGTGCAACCCATTGCTGGGACCTTTGTCTGGTACCCCTGACCCCTTCCTTCAGATCAGTGTTGCTGTTGTTGATTCCCCCAGGTCTCTGACAATGGCCAGAACTGCAAGGTAGCGGGCAGAGTGTTGTTGCTAGCAGGCGGATAAAGGATTAGAGTGGTCTAATCTGTAGGTCACAGGAGTTACAGCAGATACGTAGGCACCAAAGCAGAATCTTGAAGCACTTATGTTTATTGCTCAGAAAGTGTACTAGTGATAATCCATAAGTACAGATAGTATATACACATTGAAATACAACATTTTTCATACAGTTTCTGTCAAACATGTTGGCAGGGGGTAAGCCAGTCCCCTGCCCATACCTGGTCCCACAAAGTCTGAGATATCACATTCAATATTTAGCATCAGAATGCAATGTATTTAAAACTTGGATTTATTGCATTTTAAACTTAACAAAAATGACATCAATCTGTGATTTCACAGAATAAAAAGGATAATGACCCGCTGCTGTGTATTCAGGCTAAAATGATGCCTTGGTCACTCTCAGATGAAAAGACTTCATTTGCATGGGATTTCCTTTCTTCAGAAAAGTTCCAAAAATGAGTTTCCTCCAAATGTCATACTATCTCAAAAATCAACACATTTCCAATGCACAAATGCATTTATATACATTGGCGCACCACGCCACTAATTGAAATAAATTTGTACAATACCTTATTTCTAAGTGATCCAGCCACACTGTGTGTGACCATCATTAAAAGTTCATGGAATAATGTGTGTGTGTGTTAAGCACACCATGTACTGCATTTTTATGCTGTTGTGCACTCTTCAATGCAGATAAAACACTGGGTTGATCAACGGTGTGATTATTGCAAAGCTTTGTTTTTAAAAATTACATTTTAGTAAAGAAATATGATCTTGCACAACACGCTGTGCAATGTAACTCAGAATTGCCTGGTAGGCAGGACTAAAGCTGTGGCGATGTAATAGTGGAGCTTATGCAGATTCTGAAGTAGGCATTTTTGTTCTCTAATTATGCTTTCAAGAAAATGATTTGTCAGAGAAAAAACTGGCTGTACCAACTACTTACATTTAGCTAATGGGATTTTTAAGTGGCTATTAAGGATTTAGTTTTGTGGATGAAGTGTAGTAATAAAGTCAGCAGTAAACTTCACAACGTATCTGGAGGTTGTTACATTTCGTTTTTATGTTTCCTATCAAAAAATAATATAATAACACTGTTTAGATTCCTTGTATCCAATGAATGTTACAATTCTGCTCTATAGAGCAACAACACACTGCAACGCATAGAAATGTACTATGTCAACAATGCTAAAGTGTTACAATGTGATCCTATTTTTTTACAAAACTATTGTGGGCAAATGGACAAGGTCACCATAGCTTGTTTTAGCAAAAGACAGCTATGGCCTTATTTACATTTGTGTAACAGTCTGGAGGTATGACGAGTTAACCCTTTAATTTCTCGTGTGGGCTTTGCTAACCTGTGGGTAGCCAGAAGCCTTGTGTGCCAGTGTGGGACAGTATATTGGGGTCCTATTGCCCGTATTCAATAAGTGGTGGCAAACCTGATGTGTGTGGGTGTGTGAGAGCGCTGTTGTGGGACAATTCAGTAGGTCTATAACCTGTCTGATAGATAGAGAGAGACTGCGGGCTGGAATCGTGTGTAACCTCATACAGCAAACACCCAAAGTCACGGACGCTGGGAGAGTGTTCGTGACATGCTCTAATAAAGCTTCTTATTAGTTTTAAAATTTAGTCATCTCCAAACTCAGTATAGATGTGCTGCTGATCCATACATGCCTTCAGTCATACTATAAGGCCTTATATAGATGGTTGTGAATGGTGACAATACGACATCCACGGAGTGTTGCATTTTCATGTAGCTGTAAAGGGGGTATTAGGGTGCCATGAACCCTTTGGAAACACTTACTCTGTACTCAAGGATACTCGTCCTGAATGTGGAGTGGTCTTTGGATAATGATACGGTCACGAACGCCCAGCCTGTCCCAGATACAGCAGTCTGAACAGCTGGCCGTGACTGGCGTCACCTTGGTCACTTAGCAATGAATACACCTTTTCTGCCACCACAAAGGATTTATTATAGTATCCTTACATTCACCAGAACCACTTATTAATGTTTCATACTTAAATTACATACACATGTAATATGAGCCTCTCTGGGCTTCGTAAATTCACAAAGAATCACGGAGAATGCACTAGATTAAATTTATTTAATCTGAAAAATATTTCCAAGGCTTATTTATAAAAAGTAATAACAAGACATGGAATATGTTACCCAAATGAGTTTCAGAAAATAAAATAGGAAATTAAATCAGAATTACTACTTACTATTTAATCCTGGTGTGTGAGGGAACACAATTGAGGAAAATGGCACATTTCAGTCTTGATAGACTCCCTCATGAAAATGCACGATCTGATGTCTAAGGCAGAAGATTTTAAACCCTTTTTCCACATATCCCTCACTCCCCACCTTTGGAGTTTAGCTGTCAAATGACAGATTGATCTCCCAAATTTCACAGGGCTTTCGAAGTGAGCTAGGGATGTCCTGAGATCGGAATGTTCACAGGTCCTTGAGTTCTCACCTCTGCTTCTTCTGCTTGAGTAGCTAGATGGTTTACAACGTTGGGGCTTCAAACTCCTCCAAGACATATATCTATCACGGGCCTGGCTAGTTTCAAAAGATTAATGACACTTGCAGAGGTTCAAACTCATGTCATCTATCAAAGCACATGTTGAGATTACTTTACAAGGTTACATACAATATACATTGTCATACATGAATTCAATAGAACATAGCATTCAGTCATTAGATATACTACATAATCGATACCATCACCATGGAGCAATGACAGCATTGGTGCACAGATTCCTGAAGAATAGCATGTGGCCACTAGGCACCATAGAGAGGCAGGGCCATCACTTCCATAGGGCACGATGGGCAGGTGCCCGGGGGCCCTGCAGCCCAAGGGGCCCGTCAGAGACAGCTAAAAAAAAAAAGTTCCTTAAAAAAGAAGAAGAAAATACTTACCTTGCTCTCAGCTGGCGATCCGGCTCCCTCCCTGGTCTCCTCCTCCGTGCTGAGCTCGCAGTGCATGTCGGGCGTGACATTATCACGCCCGCCCGACATCCATTGCGGAGTGCAGCACGGAGGAGGAGACCAGGGAGGGAGCCGGATCGCTAGCTGAGAGCAAGGTAAGTATTTTCTTCTTTTTTTTTTCAGGAACTTTTTTCTCTCGCTGCCTCTGACGGGCCCCCTGGGCTGCAGAGCCCATATATATAATCTTTTTTTTTAATATATATATATATAGGGGCCCCGGTGCACTGCTTTGCCCGGAGGCCCCAAATGTTGTTAAGAGGGTCCTGTAGAGAGGGAATGGTTCCCTATGTGGACTTCAGGGATAGGAGGTTCCTGGGGACATTGCCTGAAATTGCTAAGAACAGAAGCTTGCACTTGCAGTATAGCATGTAAATGCAATGTCCAACATTTTAGGTTCTACCATGTTATAGGAATTTTGTGTTATAAATATTACAAGATTAATTTTAATTTTAGACTTCTTATTAGAGTAATTTGAAAGTAAATATATATATTTTTTTATCAAGCGAAACTAAAAAAGATTGCAAAGGATGTGGGTAAGTCTATGTTTATGCAACTTAGATATATTGCTATTAACCACATGCCTAAATGATAACATGCATAACAGGACACAAATGTGTGAGAATCAGGAAATTGAATATAGACCTCAGTGCAATATTTGTAAGTAAGAAGAGCAGTGTTCTTTTTTTTCGTAGGAACATGTTATGTTTTAAAAATATGCTATCAATGCTAAAAATTCATATTGTTTCAGTTTTATTTAGATATGTCACTGCTTTTTCCTCTAGAAAAAATATTTCCACAAACAAATGAGCATGACCTCAGCAACAATAATGAAATAATTTCTTGAATAACAGTGCAGTGCTTATACACAAGATTCCTTAATGTATTTTCCCAAAATGACCAACTCCAGTTTGCCGCTCATTGCAAAACTTAGATCCATAACAATAAAATACACAATTTTTATTCTTTTTCAGTCTGTCCTTCCGTATCTATATCCCTGTTCCCTGTATAGTTTCCTGGGTTTTTAATTTTGTATGTTCTCATATTTTGCTCTCTCAAAATTGAACACACAGCTCTTTGAAAGTGAAGATTTTTCCAACTAGGCAAACTTAAACAGTATCAGCAAAATTATGATTTTGTTGGATATTTTTTGTAAAATTAAAATCATTGCAACCTAATTATTTAAAAAGACATGATTTGGACTCAGGGACAGGCTGGGCTGGGGGGCATCTGCCCCCTGGGCTGGTCCCATAGTGGGCTACCTTGGGCTGGGTCACAGGGCCACCTGCATTTTTTTCCTTTAAAAAAGGCTGGTGAGATGTGTCTTGCTCCCCGGGCTAAAATTTGCCAGTCCTCCCCTGTTTGCATTGTATTGTTTTATTCTTCCTCATTATCATTTTAATTGTGTGAAATACCTTATTCTAGTCTACAAATGTTTAAATTGATGTCTGCGATCATTTGCAAATGTGTCCTTAGGCCTGAGTGCAAGTTTGTTGGATCTCCTCCCTCCCTGATAGAGTTATCGATAAATCTCTGGTTAGATCAACAAAACGTGCAATTATGTTGATGTGGTATGAGGACAGATTGGATAACCACTGGTGTATACTAAACATTTGACATTAATCAACCACTTCAAAGAGAACAATGGAAAGTGTGGCAGGTATTTCTTTTAAAATGCTAAACAACATGTTAATAAAAAAAGTTCTTTCTGTCAAGAAAAATAATAATAAAAAAATTTTACTTTTTTACCCTTAATAATAAAAATGTTTACTTTGGATTATAAAAGGAATAGAGACCCTTGTAGAGTGCTGTGAGACATTTAGGGGCTGATTCAATTCAGCCTATGTCTCATAGGAACCTTCTGCGATGTGCGGCTGCTCACACTTCCAGGTATTACAGTACCTGAAACGTCGCTGATCTTTCCTCATGCCTCATCGTGCAAGGCTCTGACATCACTACTAATTGAATTCCCTCCTTAGAATGCATGTGAACAGAAACACACCTATAATAATTATTATATAAAATCATATTGCAGAAACGTTCAGGTAGGGACCTCCAATGCTGCAAACCTTTGCTTGAATGGTGGGGATAAGATATAAATAACTTACAAATTTTTGTCTCATGGTTAGCTGGTTGGGAAATAATCTTATTAAACCATTCATATATTAGTAAAGCCTTTAAAACCTCAAGACCTAAGGCAATTGCCTCATTTGCCTTGCCCTTGAACAGACTCTGCCATAGCACATGTTTTTTTATAAGTAATAAAATCCTTTTAAAGTTAAACCTTGCTTATGACCCTTATAGTTGCCCACATGAAAAAAATAATCCCACATTGAAGGTTTTGTTTCTTTAAATAGCAAGTTAAGTACCTTTTAAAAATTTGCTTTCTTAGCTTTTCTTTAGCAAATCAATGTATCCTTTTCAAAATCTCTCTGGATAGCTCTCAGCATGTCGTGTGAAGACATGGGGGGGCAGTCTAACAGAGCCGTAACTTAGAATTCTAGCGCCTGGGGCGAGAAAGACAAATGCCGCCCCCCTAGCCCTCAATTTTAACCAAATGAAACTAAAATGAACCTAAATTGCGCCCCCCTTCAGCATTGCGCCCTGGGCGGTCACCCCTGTCGCACAGCCCTAGTTACGGCCCTGGGGGCTGATATATCTCAGGGGAGACTTCAAAAGCCTTTCTGCTCACTATATCATTTGGCATGTGACTGTGGTTGTCATGGTAGTCACATGTCACTGCAGAATTATAAATCATTAATAGCAGCCTGAAGTAACACCGAATTTTGTATGTTATTGCTGCGTTATGTTTAAACAAGTATGGGAATACTAGATATATGTAGTTATAAGGCCAGGAGCATTGATATGATTTATCTTCTTAACCAACCTAAGTCTTGAACTAACAATTAAACTCACATTGCGTTAATTTCTGAACAAGGTAATTTTATTAAACAAATATTTTTGTTTCACACTTGCAACTAGTATGCTCTCCTTTTTTTTACAGGTATTTTTTATCCCAGCGATCACATGGCCAGGAACCATGACAATTGGGTCTTTGCTTTGTGATCTGAGCCTAACAAAGACCATTTTTTTGTAAGGGCCTGAGATCTTTGCTGCTGCCAGTTATGCAGCTGTACATATATTGCATCTGTATATGTATATAGCACCACCATGTTATTCAGCACTATATAGAGAATATGAAACCATTATTTTTGCTTCATAGCAACCTAGTCAAGTCCTTATGATTTGGCCCTCCAAGATGTCCCAGAAGCAACCTACTATGCTTGAGGTTGCTTTATATGTTGCTATGTAGAGAGCCGTCAAGAGAAATTTGGGGCCCCGGTACAGCAAAAATTTTGCCTTCCCTTCCCCCCACACACACACAGGCGAGTAGAAAGGGTGCTGTATGCCACCGCAGCCCGGGCCCAGGTAATCTGTACCCGCCCCACCCCTCTCAGCGCCCCTGGCTGTGTATAGAATTACCTGATAATTATCTGCCTCCTCTATTCCCAATGAAGGTATGGCACTGCAGAGCCAGATCTACAGCTAATGTCCTTAATGGCTGATTCAGACTTTAATTTATTTGACTGTCTCATCCACCACTCATGCAAAAGTTAATTTTATGCTAACACATGAAAATATAATAGTTCAGGTTTAAAATATTTATGATGCTAGGGGCCTTATAGAGTCTTGATCTATGTCAGACTTCAGTTACTCTTGACATCCATCATCCCTAGCTCCTTGTGTCTTTATCCATATGCAGTAAAACTTGCATGTAAGAAGACAGTATGAAGGAACAGGTTTTTTTGTATTCTCTTGGTCAGGTTCTGAAGTGAATAGGGGTTTACTAGTCCTCAACAGAACCTGTGAGTTTTTCTGGGTCAAACATTGCATTAGGATTTTCAGAAAAGCAGGAAAAGGATTTGGAAGTGTCAGGCAGTTAGCATCTAATATGCTTATGCTTTATATTGTTTTCTGTTTTACAGCCTAGGATTATATATTCACTAACAGTAGAGAGACAGCCTTATATGTAGTAAGAGGACAACCAACCAGCATATAAATAAGAAGCCCATAAACAATATATGTACTATTAAAGCACTTAAATGTTTCTTAAATAAAAATTTTTTAAAAATTACTGTTCTTTTAAACATACATTTAGAGCAGACTTTTCCCTTGGTTAGAAAGGACAGAACTCCACAGTGTTGGGAATTTGTAAGTTTAAATATCTCGGTCAAGCTGCATTCCTTTTGAAGCATATATACTATATATATATATATATATATATATATATATATATATATATATCATCATCATCAACATTTATTTATATAGCGCCAGCAAATTTCGTAGCGCTTTACAATTATGAACAGACACTGATAAGACAATACTGGGTAATACATACAGACAGAGAGGTAAGAGAACCCTGCTCGCAAGCTTACAATCTATAGGACAATGGGAGTTAGAAACACAAGGGCATGTGCTACATCATATTGCTCAATGGACCAGCTAGAATGCAAAGGTAAAAGTATTGAGTGGGCTGTGTGTTGCAATGTTGGTCAGAGGGTTGTTGTCTTGCGTTAGCAGTGTAGAGGATGGTAATAGGGTAATCTAGGGAAATTAAGATGGTGGTTGAGGAATATCATAACCTTGTCTGAAGAGGTGGGTTTTCAGTGAACGCTTGAAGGTTTGCAGACTAGAGGAAAGTCTTATTGTGCGTGGGAGGGAATTCCACAAATTGGGTGCAGCCCAGAAAAAATCCTGTAAGCGAGAATGGGAGGATGTGATGAGAGTGGAGGAGAGACGTAGATCTTGTGCAGAACAGAGGTGTCGAGTAGGGAGATATTTTGAGATAAGTGAGGAGATGTATGTCGGTGCAATTTTGTTGATGGCCTTGTATGTTAGTAGAAGAATTTTATATTGGATTCGTTGATATACAGGCAGCCAATGTAGAGACTGACAGAGTGGCTCAGGAGAGGAATAACGGTTAGTAAAGAAAATCAATCTAGCCGCTGCATGCAAAATAGATTGTAGGGGTTCAAGTCTGACTTTGGGAAGACCAGTAAGGAGGGAATTGCAATAGTCGATGCGGGAGATGATGAGTGCATGAATTAATGTTTTTGCGGTGTCTTGTGTCAGATATGTGCGTATTCTGGAAATGTTCTTTAGGTGTATGTAACATGATTTAGATATAGAGTTGATGTGGGGAATAAATGACAGTTGTGAATCAAGCTTTACACCTAGGCAACGAGCTTGCAGGGTGGGATTTATGGTCATGTTATCAACAGAAATAGAAATGTCAGGCAGGAAGCTTCTGTTTTTGGGTGGGAATATTATTAATTCAGTTTTTGAAAGACTGAGTTTAAGTTGGCGAGAAGACATCCAAGATGAAATGGCAGAAAGACAGTCAGTAACGCGAGACAACACAGATGGTGAAAGATCAGGAGAGGATAGATAGATTTGTGTATCATCCGCATAGAGATGATACTGAAATCCAAAGGAGCTTATTAGTTTTCCAAGAGAAGTGGTGTAGATAGAGAATAGCAGATGACCTAGGACTGAGCCTTGTGGTACTCCAACTGATAAAGGAAGCGGAGCAGAGGTGGATCCAGAGAAATTAACACTGAAAGAGCGATTAGATAGTTAGGATGAGAACCAGGATAGGACAGTGCTATCAAGACCTAGGGATTGTAGCGTTTGTATGAGGAGAGAGTGGTCAACAGTGTCAAATGCAGCAGAGAGATCCAGGAGAATTAGAAGAGAGTAATGGTTGTTATTTTTTGCTGTGATCAGATCATTGACAACCTTGGTCAGCGCAGTCTCTGTGGAGTGTTGAGAGCGAAAGCCTGACTGAGAGGATCCAATAGGTTGTTTGCTGTAAGAAAGTGTGTGAGGCGCGTGTAGGCAATTCTCTCGAGAAGCTTGGAGGGGCATGGCAGTTGGGAGATGGGGCGGTAATTTATGAGAGAGTTAGGGGGGTATTCAATTGTTAGCGAGTTTGGAAGTTCGAGCGTGAAAAGTCATTTTTTTGCTATCTTACCTTATTTTCGAGCGCGAAAACTTCTCACGCAATTCTATTCTTTTTTTTTTTTTTACCAAAACGGTGTTATCGCGCTCCAAGCGTTTGTCAATGTTAAAGTATAGGCTGGCTGCGAACCCTTAGCAGAAAAAGCTATTCAATTGTTTTTTAACGCACAGTGTGAAAAAGGCAAATATGCTGTTTTATCTCGCACCTCCATGGTCTGCTCAAAGAAATTTTTTTTTTATTAAGTTAAGAAAAATATACATTAAACTGAGAAAATAGGTGTAAAAGTTCATAAAAGTAACCTAAAAAAAGAAAAGTACTAAAAAAAGTGTATAATAATTAATAATTTTTGGAAATTTCCCCCTTTAGAAATAACCATAGTGCTGCATGTATTTAAAACTTTTTTATATATTTTTTTTTTTTTTTAAGGGGGGGGGGGGGTGGTTGTGCCAAAAAGTATCATGTTTTTTTATTTATATTTTAAAAGCAAAATCGTTTGCTCCCCACTCTATTTAGTCTTCGTCCTAGTGCTGGCAGGCTATTGATGTGTGAAAAATTTGACGTAGGGTTCCCCCTAATTTAATTGAACCAGCACTAGGCAAACCAGCCGGGGTGATAGGCACTATAACAGGGGGGGGGGGGGGGGAGGAACGCAGTTTGGGTCCCACGGCCATAATGACTAAACACCCACAGACTGCTCAGCACTGGATTGGATTCCCTAGGGATTGTGGTCCGCTGAAAAATGTAAGCGGGCCATCCCCCTAGGGACACCCAGGCCAGTGCCGATAGCACTAGGGCTCTTTCTACTACCCCTGGGCTGTGGGTGGTAGGGTAATAAATGGGGATTTTGTATGAAAAAAAACAAAAAAAAAAATGTTTTACTTGTGGAACTACATGTCCCAGCCAGCCATGTTGTCCTAAATAGTAGGGCATGCTGCTACTTGTCTAACTACAACCACCAGCGTACCCATAGCACCCAGGGCATGTTTGCACTTGTAGTAGAACCACAAGTGCCGACATGCTTTTACACCCACGGCTGGCTGTGATCTGTAGTTCCACAAAGCAAAATGTTAAATAAAAGCACAACACCCTCATTCCAACCACAAATCTTTATTAAAATTAATAAAACCCCAAGAAATACAGTAAACACCCTCATGTACACCATAGATTTTAATAAAAAAAAAAAAATACAAAATACTCACCATGGACGAAATCCTCAGTTTTATGATGCTTTACTTACACACACTCATTTACGCAAAGTCCCAACAAATATTTTTACCTTCGAAGAAAGGTCCGGCTTGCCCACTGTCCCACAAATATTTGTACCTTACAAATGTCCATGCTTGGCCAGTGTTCAAATGTTTGTAAATTTCAAAAAATGTACCTCCTTGTAAAATCTTTAATTCTGCTGTACAGGGGGGGGCCATTGTTGCTTGCAGTGCTGGGGCCCTTCTTCATTGCAGTGTGGGGGCCCATTCTCTTGTGCAGTGCTGGGGCCCTTCTTGATTGCAGTGTAGGGGCCCAATCTCCTTTGCAGTGCTGGGGCCATTCTTGATTGCATTAATTTACTTTTATTTTTTAATAGTAAAATGAGTGCCTTAACCATTTCAAACTCGCTATGACCAATAATAGAGCGCAAGGGGGTGCATGCAAAAAAACAATTGAATTGAGGGGGGTTTTTTTTAAACGCGCGCTCGAACAGGAAAAAACGAGCGCAGGTTTTTTTGTTTTTTTTCGAGTGCGAAATTTTAACGCATCTCGCTAACAATTGAATACCCCCCTTAGGGTCAGAATTATATATATATATATATATATATATATATATATATATATATATATATTATTCAAAGCAACCATTTGCTTACACTAAGAGCTTAACCTGTATAGCAAATAGGCTTTATTGAATCCTGTGAAGAAAGTGCTGACAGTACACATAGGCATTCATAGTGATTGCTAGATGGTCATAGACACAGCACATGCTATTGTTTTTTTCATCCAGGAGTTAACTTTGAATGTCCATTTGTACATCACCACTTGCTCTTTATAGGGTTCAATTTATCCTATTTGTTGTGACAGTTTTTTATTTTACTCAAGTATTTTCATTGGTATTTCAAAACAAATCCAAATCAAAGTATTAAATTAACAAAACATAGACGTTACAGAACAGTCCAAGTTCACATGAGTCATACAAAGCACAAAATGTTAAAACAGTATAACAGAGATTGGGGTATTGTTAATACACAAGAAAATACATAAAAACATAATGATCAAAATGGAAGTTGACAAAAATATGCCCTAGGTCATTGAACACATGCGCTCGCGGGCTCAGTCATCCATACTTAGCATCCACATAGAGGCCACAGCATAAGGGGAATCATACCACATACACCGAATATCTTCACATTTTGGTAGGGCCTTCCTACTAGTTTAAACAAACCTTTTGCGTCCTATCATACAATTAACCAGCAAAATCCAATTATAATCATAGGACTCGTATGGGCCAACCAGAGCCTGGCTATGCTGACCTTAGTCATCATAAATAATAGACCAGTGACCATATAGCAGTGGTAATACTTTTTTTTTTAATACACTGAATAACTGCCAAGATGCCAAAAAAGTATCAGTCTCACTTCCAACTTTGGGCAACAAGGAGTACCATCAGGGCAAAATTTTGCTAATCGGATTGTAGTTCAGTATGCCCTATGTAGAATACTTGAATATGCTGGAAATGTAAGGAAGCCCGAGCTACTAACGATAACATCCCAGTCCTTATCAATAAGAGGTCCTAAATCACCCTCCCATTTTCCTCTCAAATTCAAAAGGTCATCGACCGTATATTCACTCAAAAGGTAGTAATATACAAATGAGATCAGTCTCTTATATCCAAGAGGCTGAAGCAGTTTTCTAGTAGGAGCCCCCACCAAGGTTGGTGTTGGTGTGCCACCATAGCATGACAGAGCTGGAGATAGGAAATAACCATAGTGCGAGGAATGTTAAAGTCCTCACTCAATTGTTCAAAAGACTTAAAGACAGCAGCCCATAAATTTGGCCAGTTACCTCCACCACATGTCTGGACCAGAGTGAGAATCCCTCTACTGAAGCCAATTCCCTAAACCCAGTCGTACCCCATAATGGAGTGTAAGGGTCTATAATTTCTAGTGCCAGTTTATCTTTATTCGCCAGTCAGTAAACACAACTCAAACCGAATGTTCCACATGCCCATGTGTATGAGCCCTTAAATGAGCCAGAGTTGTTTTACTGAGATTGATAACCATTCCTTGGCATACACTTTTTGCAATTTATTACAAATTATATTATGTTATTGTATTCATAGCACATATTATTTATTAGAAAAAAAGATTATGCCAATGAACATCACAATTACAACATTGGGACTATAACTAAAAATACAAGTTCTAATTTCCAGAAAAAAAACCTATTTTACTTAACATTGTCACTTTGGTTTAGAACAGGCCTGTCCAACCTGCGGCCCTCCAGGTGTTGTGAAACTACAAGTCCCAGCATGCCCTTCCAGCTATCAACTGGTTGTCTACTGGCAAAGCTTGCTGGGGCTTGTAGTTTCACAACACCTGGAGGGCCGCAGGTTGGACAGGCCTGGTTTAGAAGCAGCAAAGACATTTACACTAAATATAGAACTGTAACTCAACTGTTGTAGAAAATTAAATATACCTGTAACTTAATATTGCTATCAAAACGTTATCTGTGGAGATCCTTTATTCACAGTATAAAGATATATTGTATTTTATTCCTTGTATGCATTTAATGCCATTGTTACTGGTATTTTTTTAGCAATTGATCCTAGTCATGTGAAATTCCCGGAAAGTCCTATCTCTTTATAAAGTGTTTGGTTTTTTTCTGACCTGCATTGTCTTTTGTAACTTGCTAAAGCTTTTAAAAAAAGATTAAATTAAGTAATGGTGAGGATTATGTTAGAACTCAGTGTGTCTTTGGTAACCAGTTTTATGCTATTGGATAAACTAATCCAATAGCAGAAAACTGGTTACCAAAGACACACTGAATTCTAACATAATCCTCACCATTACTTCATTTAATCTTTTTTCAAAACCTTTAGCAAGTTTACAAATGCCAGCCAAATAACATCTGCATTGTGTGAGCAAGCAACACTGTATTGGAGAAATAATCATGTTGTTACAAGATAGTCACCTCCCTAATGTCCTGTACATGGAACAATTATATGGGAATAATGTCATATCTAGAACTCAGCAAGATAAGACTGATATGCAAGTTTCTGTGTTAAGATTTGTGGCTATTAAACTAAAGTAGCTTTTCATGTGAATTTTTTTCTGCGCAATTGAGATGATATAAATTATATGACATATAACAGTAATAACATCCTCAAGCTTTAAGATTACCTTTATCCTATTGTAATGACAGTGATCTTGGGGTGTGTGTGCTTGTCTTGTGTATTTTTCATTAGCCTGTTCGTTTATTGAGATTACACTTCCCCAGGAAGGATACAGTAGATTCGATGTCTTGACATTAAAATGAGACTTGAAGGATTAGTACAATAATCCTCTCAAGGTTTAATTCACTTTTGCTCAAGGCATGACTGGCTTTATTTTTAGGTCTTGTCAGTTTGTCTTTCCCTTTTCCATACAGCAGATGCTTATTCTAGCTTCCTTTTATCTCACAATATCATATTCATAACACGCTCCCTTCACTGTGCTATCTAAAAGCATACTTTCACTTTATATTTACATTTACAAATTATTTTATGGGGTCTGCAATGTTGACCACACATGTGGTATCATGGCCGATATTGGGCAGTCGGCCCAGTTTTGCAGCATCTGTGATGCTGTATGTCCGGTACCTGATAATAATTCAATACAATCAAACTGATAATTGCTAGACATGTTGGTAAAAGTAGTCAGAATATGAGCGCAGATCACCACTCTCGGCCTGTGTGTGTCCAGTTTTGTCTATCATGCTGAGGGCTTGATTCATTAAGGAACGTAAATGTCGTTATGTGTCATATTTTGTGTAGCATGCCCAAAACCAGACAATACATCAGTGAATGCAGCAACATCCAATTCATCTTCCAGCGCAAAAAACCCTTACTACAGCCTACTATTTCTGGGGCCAAAATGGTGAGGGAACTGGCGTAGTCAATGTACAGTAGGAGCATGCCAAGCTCGAGCACACGCAGCAGCGCCAGATTCAAGCTTTGAGAATCTCAAAGGTACATGTTTTACTGTCAGATCACTTACATCGGCTACTAGTCGGCAGATGACGGCTGTGTATGCATATTACAACATTAAAAACATCCTAATAAATGCATTTAATAGAGAAAAAAATAAGAAAAATAACTGTTTTAATGTTTTGTCATTAATGACTATGGGCCTAATTCACTAAGGAACTTAGGCAAGAAATTTCTTACTTAAGTCTTCTGGACAAAACCATGTTACAATGCAAGGGGTTCAAATTAGTTTTCCATTTTGCACATAAGTTAAATACTGTCTGTTTTTTCATGTAGCACACAATTATCAACTTTACATTTCAATATACAAATAAGCTATCAAGTATTTGTGTGCTGCATGAAAACACAGGCAGTATTTAACTTACGTGCAAAATAGAAAACTAATTTGCACCCCTTGCATTTTAACATGGTTTCGTCCAGAAATTTAAGTAAGAAATCTCTTGTCT
The DNA here is from genome assembly GCF_038048845.1 of Mixophyes fleayi. Taxonomy (NCBI): domain Eukaryota; kingdom Metazoa; phylum Chordata; class Amphibia; order Anura; family Limnodynastidae; genus Mixophyes; species Mixophyes fleayi. Next base: position 242,733,605 of record NC_134402.1, on the reverse strand, counting down.
AAGTTCCTTAAAGAATCAGGCCCTATATTATTAACAGGTGACATTAAAATATTTTTTTTTCTGTGCATTCTTTTGAGACTTTATATTCCACATATGTATTGTACATTTCCTGCAGTGTATTGTCTGTTAGAGCAGAGTGGACCTAAACCCGTATTTATGAACCGACGTATTTTTACATCCGCTCCTTGTTGAATGCAGACGTTTGTATGCCCGCTTTATTTGCGTTTTTTAAACAAAACACACAATAGTTTTGCTTGCCTTAATGAATCAAGCCCTGTTTCTCTTACTTGACCTTTGTGCTTATTGGTAGGATTAGACTACCAACTATGGGCCTCATTTAGAATAGGATGCAGAGTCCATTTCAGGTGCATCCTGCACATTTCCACTGATGGGGCATGTGCAGTAAGCAACAGTTCCCTGCAGTTCTGTCTGTTTTTCAGACGCAAGTGTACACTGCGACAGCTTGCGTCTCAGTACGAGGGACTGTGAATAATTCAGATACTATGGGCGTCTACCTGCAAAAACTACTCAAGACGCAGGTGGAACACACATCAAACAAGACTGGAAAAGTGCGGCAGGAATTAGGTGGCGCAAGTAGTTAGCTAGCTGTAGGAACTGGTTGCAGCTTGGTAGGGTGTTTACGAGTGGGACGCAACTGGGGTTGCATGCCACTCGTAATACCCTACCAAGCTGTGGCACACTGCCACTCCTACTCTTTTATTTAAGTCTTAGACGCACATTGCGCCTGACTGTAAATGAAGCCTAATGTGATTTAGAAATGAATCATAGATATGTTATGTACAATGATTGTTTTTATTTTTCTGCATATGTTTCTTCCTGTTCATGTACCTGGCTGCTGGGTTTGGCAATATTTTGATTCAAGAATATAGTTATTTGCAAAGCAAAGGTAATAAAATTGTCCAAAAAGTAAAATAATGGAGTATATATTTTAAGAAAATAATTACATTACCTAATTACATTTCCTAATCATTTCTAGTATTGTTAACAGGAAAAAAATTAAATGTATTAAAATGTAATATATTTGCAGAATAAATATTCCAGCATACCAACGTATTTCACTAGTTCTAACACTGAACCTGTTGTATTAAAGCTGTCTTCATATTAAAACACCCTTACTTCTTTTTCCCATCTTGTCCTGTGCTTTCTGAACTGGGGTTTCTCGCAGCTAACAATCACAGTTGACCTCTAAGCCATATAAAGCTCATCAGACATGACTGTGGAGAGAACCTGGAGATCCAATTAACTATATCAAATGAATGGTGGCACCTGATTATTGGATGACCGCTTGAGTTTGGTTCTGCAGCTTTTCAGGCTTTCCATTCAGCCTATGTGAAAAGGAGTTGGGGTGAGGGGGGAGTTATCTTGTGGGCAGCACGGTGGTTAAGTGGTTAGCACTTCTGCCTCACATCGCTGGGCTCATGAGTTCAATTCCCGACCATGGTCTTATCTGTGTGGAGTTTGTATGTTCTCCCCGTGCTTTCGTGGGTTTCCTCCGGGTGCTCTGGTTTCCTCCCACACTCCAAAAACATACTAATAGGTTAATTGGCTGCTATCAAAATTGACCCTAGTCTCTCTGTCTGTCTGTCTGTGTGTGTGTATGTTAGGGAATTTAGACTGTAAGCTCCAATGGGGCAGGGAATGATGTGAATGAGTTCTCTGTACAGCGCTGCGAAATCAGTGGTGCTATATAAATAAATGGTGATGATGATGACGATGATCTATAAGAAGAATGCCTTCTGCAACATGATGACGTTTTGGTCGGTCATGTTATGGCCCCATCATAAACAATTAAATTGTATGATCAGAGTTTCTTACGATTTGTTTTGTCTGTATGGCAAATCTTGCTGGACAATGACGACCCTTATGAGTATGTGTGGGAGGCCATCATAATGTCACTGTAACAAATTTCTATTGAATTTTCATTGCATATAATTATTGCAAGTAGACTACCTTTGTATTTTGGCCCTCAAGTTCAATGTGGTAACATCTTCGGGTGCAGCTATTTTACACTGTATGGAGAAAAGTTTGAAATCAGACAACTTAAACTGTACATTCATTCATCAAACGTTTTGTGCCGAAACTAGTCGCTCAATTTCTGTTGTTTACATTGGTTGAAGACTAAAGATAATTACTAATGGTGATATAGATATAGATGAACCTTTCCTTTCTTCTTCTGCCCGGTAAATCTGTGCAGATGTAATTATTTTGGATATAACATTTCATTTCCTTCTACACTCGGTTACATTATCATCATCATCACGTCTGTAGAATCCATCTCAGTTATCAGTGTACCCTTACATAACCCTAAATAAGCTTAGATCCCCTGAAAAAACTCCTTATCTGGAGCACAGAAGTAATCTGCCTTTTGTAATTGGACAGTCATGGCTCCAATCCAGTGGTTTAAGATTTGGATATCTAATAAGATTACTTCTGTTCTTGAGATAATGGAACACCTGCTGTCTTATTTAAGGTAATGATCGGAGTACTAGGGAAGGGACCCCTCCTGATTGGTATATGTGAGGAAACATTGTTTATGGAGAAAAGTTGTCCAGAGGTAGAGAACTCTATAAATAATTATCTGTACAAACAGATTATGGCGTTTATCAGTAGTTCGCTACTTGTTCAGAAATTGACTTATATATGTATCTTCTTCTTACAGACAGCATCATCAGCGATTAAAGGCACCATTCAACTGGGAATTGGTTACACAGTAGGTAACCTTACCTCCAAGCCTGACAGAGATGTGCTTATGCAAGACTTTTATGTAGTTGAGAGCGTCTTTTTACCAAGGTAAGGATGTAATGCTTTCATTAGATATACTCAATTACCTGTAGAAAACAATGTAAAAACAAACACACACACACACACATATATATATATATATATATATATATATATATATATATATATATATGCACAGTATATACACAAGCATGCAGACACACTGTTTCATTTTATAGTTTACTGATATAGTGCACTGTTTATCTCTTACAACATGTACTAAGCGTTACCATAGCTCAGATTAATTGCAGACTGGGTTGCTCCAAAGCTGTATTATTTTTGTTTAATCCATAGCAGCCATAACCTGTGGTGGCAGTGATGCAGTCATTGCATGTAATGTAGGAAAAGAGATAATCTTGTCCAAGGAAAATGTAAAAGTTTCTGTGAACTGTAATTCAGTGTTATAATGAGAACAGATCTGTTTTTAAACACACTTTCTCACTATGCACAAAATTTTATCTGATACAGTGGAAGACTAAATACTTACAACTGTAGTCTAAATATTAATAAAAATTACTCTTATCCTGTACTAAACATGGTAGAATTAAGATACATCACTAACCACTATGTTGTCCGTGAAGTAGACTTAAATAAACTTTACTGTGGAACGTAGAAAACATGTTCCACTGTCTTTTGTATAAGCTCACATGCCCTCTTTTATAATGCCAGGAAAGAAAATATATGCTTGCTGCCTGGTGATCTACATAAATGCTCTCTTATTAACAGAGAGAAAAAAAAGTTCTTAATTGCTAAATTATGTTAATAACTGTGTGTTGTGTGTCTGTGTCTGTGAGAGTGTATGCATATTTGTATGTTGAGTGCTAATTGTCCCATTCCTTTGCTGAAAGTTGCCATCATTAAAATCAAATTAGTTGTGTGGCCATACATGTTGATACAAAAGCATTAGCAATCAAATTAGTATAACTAATATCTACAATGTTTGGCATAGACAGCAATGTCATAACAAGTATGAAAACAAAGAAAACTAATAGATGTAAGGTAACAAATGCTAGGGGGTATATTTACTAAACTACAGGTTTGAAAAAGTGGAGATATTGCCTATAGAAATCAATCAAATTCTAGTTATCATTTATTTAATACATTTTACAAAATGACAGCTAGAATCTGATTGGTTGCTATAGGCAACTTCTCCACTTTTTTTTAAACCTGCAGTTTAGTAAATATAGCCCTAGGAATCTTCCAAGCAAAATAGGAGAACTAGAATTAATAATAATGGAAGAGAATTATGATATAGTAGGTCTAACTGAGATAGGCAGAATGAAAGTGATAACTGGACAATTCTTTTGGGAAGAAAATAGTAAGTTTTGGAACGGGAAGTGAGGTTTGTGTATCTATAAAACAGTGTTTAAAATCTACCCAGTGAAAGGATATATGTGAAAATGATACCAATGTAAAATCTTTATGGGTAAGCTATACATGGAGTAAAAGACACTAGAAAAAAATACTGTTTTAGACTTGTTATAAGTCACTTATAATTAATGATTGTACAGAAATTCAATTAATATTACAAATTGAAAAGACAGTAAAGAAAAGTGTGGTTTTCCTCATGAGTGATTTTTACTATCCAGGTATATATTGGGACAATAAAACTAGAGGCTCTGGCAAAGAAAGCTGGTTTTGATCTATTTTAAAACACAAGTACGTTTCACAAGCAGTAGAAGTCCCAGCCAGAGTTGGAGCCACTGTTGTTTTCTTCTGCATATAATACGCAGTTCCATACTATGCATGCACACCACAGCTGCGTACACGTACGTCCATATGAAGATTCTGTCTCAGGAAGGGGAGGGAAGAAGCGGACAAGCATCAGCTGTGTAACGTAAGCTTCACATAATTACATGAATATCAGAGGTGGACACAGCCGCAGACATGCCTGTCAGGAGACACAGACCTTTGCAGAGTTTAAAAGAAGATTCTAATAAATTAAAAAATCTGAGTTGGAATGAGCCTTAGCAATACTAGTTGACAGAAAGCTGAGAAATAACAGTGACTGCAAAGGCAAAGAAAATTCTGGGATACATCAATGCAATAATAGCACTTTGTCACCATTATATGAAGTCACTTGTTACGTCTTAACTATTGTGTACAGTTTTGAAGACCTCACTGTAAGAAGGATAGAGGTGGGCAACCTCGTTAATAAAGTGAATGGAAGAGTTAAAGGATAATAATAATAATAATAATAAGGTTAGAAAATTAGGGTTGTCTACTTTGGAAAATAACACCTTAGAGGTAACCTAATTAATATGGCTAAATATTTTAGAGGCCCCTGCATCTAATTGCTGCAGTGATCGTTGTTGCTCTGTAAATAACCATTGACATTTATGATAAATTGATTAATTGATTGTAGAATTATTAAGTGACTTTGTCATTACAGGCAAGGTTATTACACCCGCTGTGACAACTATATGCTACAATTTAATACCAGACAATAACGTTGTTTTACAATAAAGACTATGGAGTATCTAGTGGTCAGGGAGGGGACACCTGAGATTTGTTATAAAAACTCTATATTTGCTTGTTTTTACAAACACAAATGCACCATTGTAGGTTTTTCTTTTATCATAAAATACATATTTAAAATGCACAGCTACTAACAACAACGGGCACTAAGGTAAAACGAGAGGGTTTTTTTTAAATAAATTTAGGAGCAAATCAGGCCAATAGGGGTTGGGTATTATGGTTTATCGATACTGACCTATAAATCATTCAATAATGATGGGATTTGGGTCAAAACAGAGGCAGTTTGAAGGTATATAGCTTAGCAGGAAACAATAATCCTGTATTTTATAAGTCAAATGTATATAATTTATTTGACTCAATTATATCTATATTTTTAGTGTGTGTCTCCATAATTTTACTCTTTACAGCCTAAATATTTTTCTATTAAACTATTAAGTTCCCTTATGGACTTTTAACATATATTTTTAATACTTACTGACGGTTATAGCCAAGGCCTCCCTGTACATTCCGTGAGAGGTTTCTTGTGACATTTAGGTATATTGGCCTTCTGCTTCCATAAAAATACAACCAAATATGACCAGAATTATAAAATGTCACAACTGAGCTCAACTGTATTCTATGCAAGATTTGCTTCTTAGTGACACAAAGTCACCAGAGGCAGTTAAGTTGGCAAAACATACTTTAGTACCAAGTACTGCCAAATGGAAAATAGTATTTAGGCATGCCAGGAGCAAAGTGACTCATGTAGTAGAAATAAATATTAGGTAAGGGCTGACATTCATTTCCAGTGCTTTATTATTATAAACAACGACATAAGCAGCAACAATCAAGCTTTCACATGTGATATATTCTCAAATGACAAAAAAGCAGTGAACAGATCTGGTTTAACACACTGAAAGACAGAAATCCACTCTATATCATTAAGTGATAAAAGTGGTTAAGTTATTACAGTTAAAGTGACAAATATAACATTTAACAATTTTATTGTCTCCCCACGACTACCAAAACAGTGGTCATTCTGCACCAGGGATATTAGCTATTCTTGAGCTTGTGATCCTTATGTATTTTGGAAAAGCTGTCTGCAGCATATTGTACAAGGTATGCTCATGTAATGATCTCATAATGTCTTTCCACTACAGGATGGGAGCCACAACTCTTCTGATAGACTGATGTCAGCCATGTGCCTAAACATTATTATATAGATAGATACTAAACAAGTGATTGGCACACATGCATTTAATAAAGAAAAAAAAATATACCACCTGCAAGATGGTGAGATGGCACATTGCTGCCACAATTCAGGAATTCTGAGCAGCGCCCATGACTTGTCTGTCAGATCTTCATATATTTTTCATTTAATGTATAGTGTCTATTGTCTGTATAGTATTTGGATTTTGGTCATGTTTTTTTGTTTTAGTTATTGTTCTATGCTTGTTGCAAAATATATAGCTATGATAAATAAAAAAAAATTATACACCTATAATTTCTCCTCCTACATTTTAGTGAAGGGAGTAATTTAACTCCAGCACATCATTACCCAGACTTCAGATTTAAGACCTATGCACCGTTAGCATTCCGCTACTTCAGAGAGCTTTTCGGCATCAAGCCAGATGATTACTTGGTAAGGACAATGACCACTTTTCTGTCTTTGTTCTAGATTTGTAAAATGTTTACTTTCATATACTGATTGTTTGAAATAGGGTTTGGATCATGTCATAACATTCCTGTTCACTCTGGAGCATTACAATCCACAACTAAAATGCAAAATAAGATGTCTAGGCTGATAACTTAAACTGACCACACGCTAATAGATTTGGTACTCCACTACAAATTTTTGAGCCAAAAACAAAGCTAATCATTTTGTGGTTCACAAATTATCTGAAATTAGTAAATCTCGATAACAGTGGAAAATTAGCGTATTTATGTTTGGGATGATTGGTTGTTTGTGGTCATGTGATCTGAGCACAAAACAAATAAATCATTGTGAGTGTGATAAAGTTTTTCTTCAATCTGATCGTTTAGTGCAGTGATGGGCAATCTGGTAGCGGCCCTATAGCCTTTGAAAAGGCCGCACATAACCCTTAGAGGTATATTTATTAAACTGCAAGTTTGAAAAAGTGGAGATGTTGCCTATAGCATCCAATCAGATTCTAGCTGTAATTTTGTAGAATGTACTAAATAAATGATAACTAGAATCTGATCGGTTGCTATAGGCAACATCTCCACTTTTTCAAACCCGTAGTTTAATAAATATACCCCTTCATCTCAGTAATAACCCTACCTGTTTTGGTAGGATGCAGGTTGAGACTGAGGTGCAAGCTGTGAGCACAAAACATTTTCTCAATTCAGATGTTTAACTACGTGTTCCCTCCATGCCATTGTTGTCCCTATTTGTCTCAGTGCCCAATAATATTGTTGCTTTTAAATACACTAATTTGTCAATTGTTTTTATACACTGTATTTTGCTAATAATTTTACATAGGTGTATATTTCACAAGTCTCACTACACTTTTCAAAAATATATTTTGTGTCCGTACTTTCATAAACAAGTGTTACTTTGTGATTGTTAATAATAGTAATCTCGTACAATTTGGTAATTGTAACAAACACATTTTATTTTAAGCATACTGCTGTGTAATGGCAATTTTGTTGTATATAGTAAACTTTTATATCAAAGCCTGCAAAAATGAATTCAGAGGTGGAGAATTGTACCACAATAGTCATATTATTGGGATAGTTAGAGGTGTATAAGTTATATACAACCTTTGGCCTGCTAGTTTAGCAAAATGGGTACAGAGTTAATTAAATATTTGATAAACCTGTGGTTTTAATATAAAATATATTTTTGTAACCATTGATTTTAATAATTATTTCACAGAATTATACAATTAGTTTTAAATACCCCTGAGGATATTGCTGATTACATTCTAATTGAGAGTGCTTATGAGTTAATTGCTATGTTTATGCAGTTTATTAATAGGAATTTCTTGTGTGTGCATCGTCTAACCTTGACCTGGAAACACTTCCCATAGATAAAGCCTGGGTTAATCATATCTATCTATTTATCTAGCTAGCCAGCTAGCTAGATATCTGATCCTTCTCCACTGGAAACAATACTGTTACTATCTAAGTCACAAGTAATCTATAGGAAGCATGTTTAATTGTAGTCACTTAATAACTACAGCTCTCTTTAGTGTAACACGTGACCGCCATAAAATCACCTTCCCTACTCTACTGCAAATTTATTTTTTCAACTTTACATATTTTAAACATAGTTAAATTACAAGTAATCCACAAGTACTAACTACCCACCTATAAATAATCGTTGTCATCAAAGAAACACAAACACAGAAGATATAAAATAAATATATACAGCAATCAGGACATGCCAGTGTGGAATTAGTTTTCATTTGCCATATGGATCATGCCAATGTTTCTATTCCTCCCTTTTGTTTTAGTATTCACTCTGCGGCGAACCCTTGATAGAACTGTCCAACCCAGGAGCAAGTGGCTCCATCTTCTTTGTGACCAGTGATGATGAATTTATTATCAAAACCGTTCAGCACAAAGAGGCAGAGTTTCTTCAGAAGCTGCTTCCTGGCTATTACATGGTGAGTAGCCTGATGCTGGTGACATACAGAGGGAGCTGGGTACTGTACAGTGTGAAGGAAAAATGGGGCAGAATATTTTATATATACTGTTAGGTTTCCACATAAAATTATTTGTCTGTCTTTTTTATTTAGTAGATTCCCAAGTACAACAGGGCTCACCAACTGTCTCCATTCATGGAGTTGTGAAGTAGGGATCTGTAGCTACAATTCACACTTTTTAAGCTATCGGCCAAGATCTCAAACTGCACTAAAAACATTGTTTTTTTAATATACTTTGGTGTGGTTAAAATCACATTTCTTTACTAAATAGAACACCTGTAGCAGCATAAAGAGCCAATAAATCCCAAATGTGAAATTTTCAGATATGAGCCATGAAGGTAAAATACATTATTCAGTGTTATACTATATTTCCACTGCAGCTCTGTTAAAAAGTATATGTAAAGTATTACTTCCATACGCCATTACAGACAGGGGGCTGGGCTGGGGGCATCTGTCGCATGTGCCAGTCTCATAGTGGGCTAGCTTGGGCTGGATCACTGGGTTACATGCATTTATTTTCCTTTAAAATGTTCCTAGTAAGCTGCTAAGCCTAGTTTCACCCCCCAGGCTACAGTTTGCCAGCCCTCCCCTGATTACAGATAGCTATAGCTCTTCCCACATCTTTAGAACACTGTTCTTATGGGATCTAATATATGTCAACAAGCTGAGACTGAATTGCTGTGAGATCACTGCCGTGCCCCTCTGTATTAATCAACCAATCCACAATGTGCATATCTGCAAAGCAAGTGTATCTAGCTGCAAGCACTGCTTGTTTTGTTACAAAAGTACCTCACTCCTCACATGACAATCTTAGTGAGAAAGCTTGGCACAGCATTACACCCGGTGGGTATTGCATCAAAAGAAAAGAAATGTATAAACTAGCTGTGGATCCTTCTTCCGAAATGGAATAGTGCTTAAATATAGACATTTGTTGTATGTGGCTCTGACTCCATTTTTGGCAGCTGGACTTTTATACATAGATAATCTTGCCTGTATATGTACAGTAGTGGATATCGATTATGGAGCTTGCATTTTTAGCCCAGGCCCACCTCCATCTTAGAACTGTGACCTTTTGCCCTTGAAACCTATTGCCTGATATGCATAAACTTATCTACCATATTTTTGAAGTTTTTTCTGCAATCAAGATAAATCTAGTTAATTTCAAGGGCATTTAAACTTGTACAGAATATATGTATATGCACTTTGCTGTTTTACTATTATATAAGCTCAGAGAGGCAGACAAGCAGGGCTTTTTTAATTGTCTTTATTTGTTTCTTATTTTGTTTATGCAGACACCTTATCTATTACTACGAAGGTGAGGGTTTTGGACAGTGGGCATAGGCATTTGTGATACCATATTACAAGCTTAAGGCATGCTTATTCACCATGGCAGAGAGCACAAACTGGAAATAGGGCCCTGAATTTAAGTTTGTAAATACTGTTATTATTAATATATTTTATTTGTACAGCACCAACATATTATACAGCGGTGCACATTCACATCAGTACCAGTCCCTGTGGAGCTTACCATCTAATTCCCTTACTACATGCATACACACACAAGATAGCCAGTATAGATAAGAGCCAAATAAGCCAGTATGTTTTTGGCCCTGGGAGGAAACCGGAGTATCTGGAGGAAACCCATGTGAAAATAAGGAGCACAAACTAACTATGTTGTTACATATGGCTGGCTGAAATAACTGGAAAAACTAGTTGTTTATAGTTTCGAAGTGCCCATAAAAAGACAATACACTCAGAAGAGACTCACAAAATTGTCACTTTTTACATTTTGAGGTCTAGTCATTTAATAATAATATTCCAAATGCAGACCTCAGAACTTCTACTAGGAACCAAAGTTGGGTGATTACACAGGACAGCTATAAAAGTGCTTTTCGTGATTTACGACATTAACAAATTATTTAGTATGTCCATACATTATCCGGTGTTTTCTAATTTATTATTTATATTCATGAACAGCAATGAATACACTGTATTTACAGTAGTGTTGGGACTTTATTACGAGTGGTGAACATCAGCTATAGTACCTTACTTACAGCCATGACCATCAGTGATGGCACATTATCAACAGCCATGAAAAGCAGTGATGGCACATTGTTGCTAGTCATAAACCTTAGCCAAGCAACATTATTACAGCTACTAACGTCAGCAACAGAGCGTTATTTACAGATGGACATACAGCTGAGGCACAAAATTTACAGATATCTCATGCGACCCCTTTAGAGGTTTAGCTTAAACACTTGGTGTCAGTTTTGATGACCTTATTTTTGTGTCTCACAACTGAAGCTATATAGTACAGCCTTTAAAATGGTAGAAAATGTAGAGGACTATAGTCAAGAGGTTTTACAGTGTTCTGCCCAGCACCTATCTCCCGGGTGCTCCATCCGGCTATTACCAATTGCCACCCAGCTCTTGGTGACCAACGGAGTCCTATTATAATGGAATAAATCATTGTTTCTCCTATTAGAACAGGCACTATGTAAGCACTGCAGTGTGTTTTAGACCACTGACCACCAGTCTGACCAGTCCTGGCAGGTGTGGGCAATAACCTCCAACATTTTTCAATACTATTGCAAAGTATTACAACTGTCCCCACCCGGCTACTTCTTAATGCCACCTGCTGGCACAGTTTTCTGGGGAGAACACTGTTTTATATTAGTATATGTAATATGTAAAAGTCTAATTTTATTTGCTTTCTCTACTAGAAAAAGTGTCTTTATTTTGTTTTGTTTTATATTTAGAATTTAAATCAGAATCCCAGGACACTACTGCCCAAATTTTATGGACTATACTGTCTTCAGTCTGGGGGCATAAACATTCGACTTGTGGTAATGAACAATGTTTTACCGCGTTCAATGAAGATGCACTTCAAGTATGACCTTAAAGGATCAACATATAAAAGGAGAGCGTCTCGAAAAGAACGGGAGAAAACCTGCCCCACATACAAGGACCTGGATTTTCTGCAAGACATGCATGAAGGATTGTATTTTGATCCTGAGACCTACAGTGCATTGATGAAAACACTACAGAGAGATTGTCGTGTAAGTAGAATACTAGCTTATATTGTTTATTGTTTTTTTACAGTCTGTCATAGTGTAACCAACTACTGTTTTGAAGAAAGAATTTACAGTTGTAATTCATAAACTTTTGGCAAGATCCAGTTCCTGGCTAAAACTTTCATATCATAACATTAAAGTAAAAACAATATTTGAATCTGTGAATGAGTTGTAACCTCTCAGCTCTCTGTGAAGTGTGCAGACCTGAAGATAGATAAGTAAAACTGAATTTGTGGTGATACCGGTATTAAATGTATAGATGTTAAACGAGATAACATGGGTGGTCGGCTGTGTAACATGTCAGGACACTGTACTCAATTAGAAATCAAGTCTAATTAAACTGGAGAATGAAAAAATGCGTAAAGCACAAGTGTACTCTAAAAGACAATACCTTACAAGCTCCATTACTATTATGCAGTAAATGCAACACAAGGAGGTCCCCAATCCTTAAATCCTAAAGACTATCACCAGGACTAAATCCCTCCCACAAAACTGAGCAAATGGCCAAAACAGAGTGGCCGCACAAAGGACTCGGCCAGTAGACAGACGCTGTATAGTGAAACATTCACTTCCTACAAATTGCTGCAAGAATTCTTGTCTTTAGTATGCTGGCTACTCTTATCTTTGTCACTAGGGAGCATGTGGAAAATTGTGGTAGGATGTAACAGTTGACGTAAGAGCACATTCATACGTGTATATATAAATAAAGCTGCACCACTTTGTGGCTACTGCACCACATAATAAAAGTATCTTAAATAAGTTAAAACAGTTACTTGTAATTGATCGTATACCTTTATGAAGGATGACAACATAAACGTTTGGCATATAAAGTTCAATTATTATTGAATTTTAGAAATGTAGAAATATAATATAAAGCAAATACTAAGTTTAATAATATTTATTGGTTTTGCTAAATCTCTCCATATACAGCATTGAAAACAATGACATATTCAGGCTATAAAATAAAAAGGCAAATATTTGCTTCTAAGTGGCTGCTTTACATGGCTTTCTGTCAGGGCATGGCCAGTGGGGTGGAACAAGCATGTTAATCATAATATCATTACCGTGCAGCCTGTTGCTCTGCTACTTTCCCTGCGCTGAAATCCTCTGTTATTGCAGTATTACATATGACAGCTCTCTGCGCAAAAAAACAAAGCACTAAAGCACTATGTTCAATTTACACATTAATATGTACATAGAGACCAAAGTGTTTTATACGTTTGTTGAAAACTGTTGGATGCTTGCATGATTTGGCAATGGCATTACTCTTTTTTTATATATAAAAACAACACCTAATTAGCGCTTTCCCCGTTTAAACAATATTTTGTGTATATCAAATAAAACAAATTATGTAAAAACATAGACAAAACACCTTTGAATTGTGTAACAGTATAATGATTTTGCAAATGACAATTTGCACATTCATTTGCAAGAGCATTATATTGTTACACTATTCAAAGGTGTTTTATAGACTTATTTTTATATAATTTGTTTTATTTGATATACTCAGAATGTTGTTTGAATGGGGAATTCGCTAATTAGTTTTTTTCATTGGATATGTAGAATTGATTTAGTTTAGTGTAGTGGCAGGTTTGAACACTTTGAGCTGCATTCCTTTTGAGAGCTGTTAAATTAGTTGTTACATATTCTTTATTACTCTTTTTTTAGCCAGTGGGAATTGTTCCATAAAATATGTACATATATTTAAAGAGTGATCGGTGCTAGCGGTCTTAAATCTGGTCCGTTCTATAGAAAGACAAAAGGCGCAATAGTCATGAATAGGTCTCAGTTAAATTAGAATATAACTTTGTCTCACTGTTGAAATTATTAGAAAATCTTTTTTTTCATTAGAGTACATATACGGATAATTTTCCTAGGCAGCTTTTCGTATCTGCACCATAAAAGAAATATTGTGTTCTAAGGACATTGATGTTTTCCTTTCTGTCTGTGTTAGAAAACATTGCTTGTTTCCTTGCATTAAGAAATAGTTTGCTTCTAACTCTACACATAGTTAACAGGAGTGTTATGGCTCTGGGTATGACAGCATGGAATAAACAGCTACTGCACTTCACTCACTTACTGTTACAGCCACTAGTAATACATTGGTTGTCTGCCTAGTAGACAAGTTTAAGGAAAAAAGTCATTGAATATTTCCTCAACTACTAATCTAAATATCACCACATTAAAATCATTAGTACCAACAATTCTTCACACACACATGCATAGAGATATATAATATTCATTTTATGTTTTTAATAGATTAGTTAAGGTGAGGTAAATATTCAAAGAAGATGAAATCTAGGAGGGAATGATTAAGATTAACAATATCCCTAGTGTGCATGTCACTATATTACTTTCTTATAGCTATGTAAATAGTGAATGAAAAATCATAATAACGGAAATTAAATAGAAAATCCTAAGAAAATGTCATTGCTCCACATCAATTGAGACATATTAATTATTGGGAAAACTATTGTTTGACATAGATAGCACTGTTGTTGTTTTTTTTATATAGTGCTTTAATGAGTTCATGTTTTGAGGAATACAAGACAATATTAACCATTAGGTTTGTTTATTACATTAGTTTGTCAACTTTTAATACTTGGAATTATCTTAGGGTTATACTGTATTCATGACATGTCTAGTGTGTGTGGCTATGTCTAACACAAATCATTGGCTCCTTTCCACTTTCATTCATCTAAAATGTTGCAGCAGTTAAGCAGTTCAGTATATTTGTAGGATTCCTGTCACAAATGCGATTTTATCCAGGAATTGCCTAAAACTGCAAAAAAGGTAACAGTTGACATATCATTCCTACAATAACAATGAATATATGATAAACAATGATAAATATTTAAAACACACATAAACTTGGTTTGTAGAGAAATATATCAACCTCCCACATAGCTCCTTTCCCCCCTAAATTAGGATTGATAGAACCATGAATTTTGCAACATTAAATATCCTACCAACTTTTCTAAAATATATTCTCTAGCATAGCGAATCCTTCTGTATCTACATGTAAAGAGTCTATCTTCTGAAGGGAGGAGTGTCCTTTCCATATGTTTACTAATGCAGCTATCTGTGCTGACTTAACTAATGTTAAGGAAACAACACTCTTCCCATTAATTAATTCAGTCCAGATAACTACAGTAGTAAATTAAGTGGAAAGTTCCCTAGCAGAGTATTTTGGAGCAAGTGGAAGGGGTCATGTTGGACGTTTTGGTTTCTTATCAGATGAGAATTGTCAATAAATCTGTTTTAAAATAGTAGAGTCATAATAGAATAAGGAATATGTGAACAGATGTTGTGAATAATGTAAACAAGAGGTGCTATCATGCCCCAATGAAATGTAATAGATCTAATCATAGGAATAATTTATATTTACTAGTTAAAGCCTTTGTAAAAAATATGACGGAAACAAAGGTGATTATTTGTGTTTCTGTTTGTCAGACCAGTAGATACATACATTAAAATATAATAGTCCTTTGAGCCAAGAATGACATGTGCCAAGCTTTATTGTCCATAATAAAAATGCTTCCCATTGTTTGCCCGCAGCACAGACATGGTAACTGATGCTGTCTCATGTGGATATGTCCTAATGGTGATCTCATGTCCAGCTGCGTACACTGTGGAGATAACATCCAGTCTCTCAGTCAGGGCTTTGTTGACATACAAATGTCGCCATATTCACTACTCTACATGTTAGTTTTATTAAAAGGTATTGGATATTTGTAGAGTATTTAGTACAGATAATTATCACACACTTAAATACAGAAAACAAAAACTTTAATATTTCTTTTAATGTATACGTTATTCTAGGTTTTATACACAGTGTTCTGGCCTTTGTCATGAAACAAAAGTATATTTTACAGAGGATCTGTTACCAAGTTAAGATATATTTTGTAAATTATTTATGCTTGTGAGCCGGCAACATAGACATGGAAAAGGGTTAATTCACAAGAGCAGCACTCTGTTCCATTGGAATGCTGGGTAAATACCGCTCCCTCATCTAGTGAACCTTATGCAGCGACACTTACATTGTCCACATGGACAGGGAGGAAATAACTGGCATGAAAGTGACCGCAAGAAAACGGTGACTGCATTAT
Source organism: Mixophyes fleayi (assembly GCF_038048845.1). Classification (NCBI taxonomy): domain Eukaryota; kingdom Metazoa; phylum Chordata; class Amphibia; order Anura; family Limnodynastidae; genus Mixophyes; species Mixophyes fleayi. The sequence goes on along the minus strand of NC_134402.1, from coordinate 242,717,492 downwards.
TGTCAAACCTATATCTTTTCACAGGTCCTCTTTAAGATTCATTTTTAGGAAACATCTATTGAAATTCTATTAATTGTTAGCTACAAGTAAAGATTACGTAGTTAGCCTAAACTCATCGCGTTGAACCTGATGTCACCTTTGCCTTGTTAGTGTCACAGTCTGTTTCGACTTTGGTGTGTTCACAGACTTTTTGCAGCTGATGTAGAGTTAAAGAAACACAGAAAAGGGTTAATCTGATGATGTCTTGATGGACATTGATGCTGTGCAAGCGGTGGAGGGAATGCTTATAAGATCTAGTCAGTGCAAGGATTCATTGCCAGATGATTAAGTATCTCTCTGGCCTGCGTCCAGCAATCCTGATCCTGCTGTGTATTGACTACTGTGGCTAGTTGTCTGACATTCTGACAATGCATCAGACTATTTTAAAGGGAAAAAAATGCAGTGGCCCAGTGATCCAGCCCAAGGTAGCCCACTATGGGACCCAATACACAAAATACATACAGAAGGCACACACCGAGATAGCATAGGAAATTAGTCCAAAAAATGTCCAATAGAACGTTCATATATCATGAAAAAGTCACTAATAAATTCCAAGTGGTTTTTCTCACGTGTTCCTTCATCAACGTATTCTCATATGTTTCCAAACGGTAATTATACATAAAAGAAAAATAGAGAACTCATGTGTGGTAATGTTAACACTATTACAATTTTTGGTCTTTATATTATCACCTTAAAAACCAAAGCAATTGAAGTGAAGTGGTAGAGTCATGATAAAATTAAACCACCTTGTGATGCACTTTATACAACAACCGTGAGTATTAGGAGTACGGGGCATCCGCCCCTTAAAATATACTCACTCTATAAAAAAGTGTATACTTCATGTGCAGGGTAAGCACGGTGCAAGTGCAACAGACACAAATCCACCTAGGCAATTTTATTGCACATTGGGGAATTACCTTAGGCTTGGTGTAAAAGCAAACCCAGTGTTGTTAAACAATATCTGCAAATGTACTTTGTCGCTCCATTGTAAGTAACCTTTTACTGTCTTTAAAGCACAAATTGTTTGGCATACTGTTTCTGCTATCTATTGCTTTCCATGTGATATATTAGAACAGTGGGTTATATCAAGTAGCAAACATGTTATTTAGGATGAATGAAATGGATTGGTTTTTTTTGGATGCTAAGGTCTTTCGTGATTGCAGTACATTCTCTTGTTAGTTTTTGATGTACAGTTATATTTGGTCCTATACATTTGTTGTGAAGCAAATAGCATTCTGGTAAATGCAGTTTTTTAAATTGCATCAGATTCATGCAGTCATAAATGTTGCCATTTGTGTAGTGTGACACTGCCCACCTTGTACCATCTCCATAAATAAATATAGAAAACAAGGTAATCCGGTACCAAAATACATTATACTGTGTGCAAAACATAAAAATGAGTATTGTTTGGTTCAAAAGATTATGTGTATTTAAATGTTGCTTTATACTTAATGAATACATTTATATGTGAACATTCCCTTTAACTACAATAAACCAAGTAAATGTTTTCTTCAAAGCTCTTAATGTGTGATTATTGGCATATGACTGTGTTGATGTGGTAATTTAAATCGAATGACTATGTTGATGTGGTAAATTAAAGCAAATAAAAAAACATACTGAATTGTACTTAATCAGTACAAATCAAATTGGACAGTGTGTGGTTCACATAGACATAGAGAGACATTTAATTTCCTTTCAACGCAGTCACATTTTCTCTCACCAAGCTAACCAACTTGCCCTCAGTCAAATAGGTTCCTGAAGTTAGTCTGTGTCAGGTGAGAGGATTTGAGTTCTTACTTTATTGCTTGTAGAGACAAATCATGTATTAAATAGTCTGTATAACACAAATAGTGACCATTCAAACCTTTTCAAAGGGGGAATTCAATTGGTCCGTGATATTCCTGGAATAAAATAGCCCACACAGTATTACCTTTACTATGGTAATTTTAACACAGATTTTTGCTCACGGTTCACAGTGCTGTGTGCAAAAATCAGCGTTAAAATTACCATACTAATGATAATACTGTGCACTATTACTATATAATGGTGATAGTGCGCAGGTCGCGTTATTCTCCCAAATAATGCGGCCAATTGATTCAGGCCCAAAGAGTTTATGGCATGTTAGAAACATACTGATAGATCTGTGCACATTTAAAGCTGTCAACTGTTCCTGATTCCAGCGGCAGTCCATGGTTATTAATGCTAACCAGCTGTAAAGTACTATGTGTACTGTTCTATTTGGTGCATGTAATTATCATTATATAATTCTGTTCTACATAATAATCATTGAGTTACTTTTTAAAGCAGACAGAGCAGTGATAAAAAAAACATGGAGACCCATAAGTTGTGTGACTTTGGTACAAATGTAATCAAACATACAGTTGACCCAAACAATATATATTTTTTTAAAATTTATTTTAATTGACCCCTTATCACTTGGCAAAACAAATAAAATCATTAAATTGGTTTACAAAGTTGCTGATATAGCTCTCTTTCATACATAAGTGAAAAGATTAGATCAATGTATGTAGCTTAAAATGGGTCTTTTCAGAAACAATTTGCTCTAGTGTTCATGCTTCAAATCTTCCTATGAAAAAAAATGGCCTGTCTAGTCAGCCATATCTGTGAAAGGTCATAAGCAATCACATCTAACCTATGTGGGGAAAAAGACCCTCAAGCTTTTAAAATGTGACAATTAATGTCCGCTATATTACTGGCCATATTTAAAATGGCAAATTAATTAAAGGCAAGTTTTGCCACTAATCAAGTTGGCATTTTAAATCTATCCATCAATATCGCCAGAAATTGTCAATTTGCCAGAATCGCACTTTCATACATTTACCCCATAGAGTATGATAAGTTTGTAATTCTGTACAGTGCATTATTTGCAAAGCAGCAGGATGCATTTTGATCCTCTGTTGAACATTATTATTCTTACTATTTTAGGTCAAAAACAAGTCAAAAGTATGAATCTATAAGCATGTTAAGAGAGCAAATTAAATTTTTGATTTCAGTAAATATATCATTTCTATAGCGTGCACATGCCATAAAGATGGAGCATGTTATTTGAAACTTCGTCATGTAAAACTCTTCTGCCTTCGTATCCTTCCACCGTTAAAGGCTCTTTCTTTGTGAACAAGTACCACTGAAACACTTTGTAGCAATATAACTAATGTAACTGGCCAAGGGGCTTAGCAGTGTGGAATGAACAAAAGCAAAGTGAAAGTGTGTCTATTTTTCAGTCTAAAGTGTATGGAAAAACAATTACATGTTTTGCTCTTTTTTGCTTTTCTTGTTACATTAAATCTAACACTACTGTTACCACGGCACATGTTGCTCCTGTATGAAAAATATATTGAAATATGGCCATATTTGTATTTGCATACTTGCTAATTTGAATAACAAACATTCATGTAAGGAACACATTCAGAATTTTTATTTTTATACATAAAGCAATCTGCTTGCATAATCCTTGTATTTTTCTGATATTCTCTGTAATTCCATGGTAATGTTTACAATAACATGCGCTATATACTAATTTATGAAAAAAAGTAGCTTTCTTTCTTTTCTTGTACACATTTCATTAATTTTAAGAAGCGCAACTTTTTCTCTTTCACTTCTTTCACAAATGTACAGTAACCTTTTCCTTTCCAATATTTGAGTTTTGACCACATTTGCCAACTTTCCGGATAGTGATACAATCAGTAGTTCAGAGTTGTTTTGCTCAATACTGTCAGAGGTCAGAATAATACTCACCTGTTGCACCGTGCATGCAACAGTTGGAAAAGCAATGACTCTGCCACGCCTGTGTTTATAGGGCTGATCTACAGATATGTAGTGCACAGATGGAGATCTTCCAAGGCACACCCAACCAGACCCTGTTCCTCATCTGAAACAAGTACAATACCCGCATGTCTCGTTCTATCAGGGAGACATTTGTTTGCTCTGGCATTTCTCAATTTTTGAATACATTTTTACTGCATTGATTTGGACTCATTGAATTAGTTTTTTACATCAGTGAATTAAGTCCAGGTTAATTCAAGTTACAGTAAGGCTAGGACCAGAGAAGTGTTTTTTTTCCCGTTTTGAACAACACATTATACATTTTCCATTCATGAGGCAGTCCCCATATTACGTACCTGCATCTGACAAAACGTAGTAAACTAGTTATATATAATTCAGGGTAAACATTTGGTAGAATAATATAAAAGTATTCTTCTCCAACATTTGTATTTTTCCCACTTTATAATGGCAATGTTATAATAATCAACCAAAATGCTTCAACCCACTATGTAATCTGTTATAAGAAGGGACCTCCATTCTATCCTCTTCTACTCGTCTACCTTGTGGACCTCATTTAGAGTCGGACGCAAAGTCTGGTTAAGAAGTGTAGGAGTGGGAATGTGCCGCAGCTGGGTAGGGTATTACAAGTGGCAAGCAACCCCAGTTGCGTCCCACTCTTAATACCCTACGGAGCTGCGAGTAGTTCCTGCAGCTAGCTAACTGCTTGTGCCACCTAATTCCTGCCGCACAGCTTTAGCCCTGTTTTAACGTGTATTGCGTCTGCGCCTTACTGCATCTAGGATTTATTTACATGGTTACGCCTTCACAATTCCGCGTTCCTCCCATTCTCTCGTAGTGAGTCGCAAGCTGTCGCAAGTGTTAATTGCGTCCAAGATGCAGGCGGATTTGGAGCTTTCTGCACATGTGTGGTAGTGGTTTTTTGTTGGATGTGCCTAAAATGGACTTTGCGTCCGACTCTAAATGAGGTCCTGTATGGCCATATGCACTGTTTTCCCTTCTGACTGCCTTTCAAATAAACATTTAATAATAAATGAAAAGGCCACTTTGTTTCTCCCTAAAAACAGTTAATCATTGCCACCAATTCATATATAAGTAGTTAGAGTAAAAGTTTTTAAAAAAACACAATAAAAGCCAGAACACATAATTATGAGGATCACAGGAGTTGTGTAATTTAAATTACATAGTGTTACATATTCACATTTTATTTTGCTTTTCAAGTAAGCTTATCGCTTTGCCATGGCAGTGCTATTTTTATTAGTTCCAGGTACTGTTTAAATCCATGATCCAAATGCTACAAAGATAAGAAAAAACAGTTTGTACTGGTCCAAGATAATATGTTACAGTTTCTAGGAGAATGATACATAACATTTATTCAGTGATGTTAAAATTTTGTTAAACCAAATGTTATGCATTGCACACATTGGGCATGATGCAGGGTTGGACATATGTATCTTTGCTTAGCGTAAAAGCCGCAGATTTGTACTGTGCATGCCCACAAGAAAAAGCCACATGCATATGCACGTATTTACATTTCCAACTGGAGATGCGGAATGGGGGAGAGAAAGGACGGTCTAACATCGGCCGAGTAGAGTAAGGATATGTTTGCATACCTATAAACAGATGCAGACCCGCACATATCACCGAGCGGGTGCCTGCGGTCTGGTGTGAATTCATCTGATGATGATAACAGTCACCTGCACTAGCTAGCTGCTTCTGATTGGCTAATTGAGATTCCGCCTCTGAAGCCAATAAGAGCTGTCTTCATTGAGCATGAATATTTTAAAAATAATTTTTCACTATCAAAATAAATGTTAACTCTTGTGCTTGTGACCTGGTTGTGTGTATGCATATGTGAGTGTATTGTGCCCGACGTAAACCTGGCACATATGCCACAGATGCAGAGCTGGACCCATCATGAAATGCATGTCACTCAGCTCAGCATATGGGTGTAAATATGCAGAGGGGGCTTATCTGTGTATGTCTAGATGTTTTGTAAAGCATACCCATAAGTCATTCTCGACAACATCAATAAACATAAGTCACTTATTATCAGCAGCATGTTGTGCATTTTCTAAAATATAGTTTGCATTAATGTATAGTTCACTGATTCATATATTTAGTTCTGTTCACTACCAGCTAAGGGAAACATTTTAGAAACGTTCATATGTCAGAACCCTACATCATTATGACAGTTATATCATTATCTGTTGTCAGAGTCACTGCTCAGAAGAGATTACCTTACTGACTTGAATATAAACAGGGTGTACAGTCAGTGTATGACAGATAATGAAGATGGATGTATGTTCTTGGATGTTAAAAGGGGTAAATATTGCAAAATAAAATAGAATGATGCCTGCATGATTGGGAAGTTTATGGGGGAGGGCATCAACACCTTCTCAGCCACTTATAATCAGCCTGATCTATAAACATTGGCAGGAGATTGGGCACTTGATGACATTACATCAAGTACCCCAGTTGACCCAAAGCCTGCAAGATAGAGTTTGCTGCCTTCTTTCTTTTGAAGACTGTTTTCAGTCTCTGTCAGTCAGTAATGCCTCAGAGCCATCTACATGTTTGTTTGTTTTTCAGTTGTTTTCTAGAGTTAAAGTTGAAGCCAAACCAACCAGTTTGCAAACTGGATTGTTGTGTTTGATCAGACAACATTTTTCAAATCCAAGCCACTGCTCACTTTACTCACTCATGTCAAGAAATAATATATCAGCGATATACAACAGTTGAAAAATACCCTTATTTACCAAAAAATCATCTTTTGAAAAAGCATCTATCAGACAAGGTAGCGCTATTTACTGTAGTGTGAAGAACTGTAAAACGTGTTTTCATGAAATAATGCTTTAAAGCTAAAAAATAGTTGGTTTACTGCACACCAAAACTACATCTTTACATATTAAACATGATTACTTTAGTGTGCAACCCTACACAGTATTTTGGCACTATATAAATAAAAGATGAGAATAATATGGGTAATAGCTCTGGGTTTAGGGACATACACTGTACACATTATGGCTGTGTGAATGGCACAGAATATAGTATAAACTGCAAAATGACATGCTACATTTTTTACTTTTTTGGCAAGCAGAAAATCAACATGGAACAATTCTAATGCCCTCCTACATCAATGTCAGCTTAACAATTCTACTAAATTTAGGCTGCTTGTGCTGTGCTATTACTGATGAGTAATATTTTGCCCATGTTTAACAGGTACTAGAAAGTTTCAAAATTATGGACTATAGCCTACTGCTCGGAGTTCACGTGCTTGACCATGCATTGAAAGAGAAAGAAGGAGAGCCTTCTCAGTATTCCATAGACAATAAGCGTCCATCGGTGCAGAAAGTGCTGTATTCTACTGCACTCGAGTCTATACAAGGACCAGGGATGGCTGTCGACTCTGTCATAAAGGAGAGCATGTGAGTCATTTTATTCAATTCAATTTTGAAACCATATGATTTACCACAGTACTTAACCTGAAAGAAAATACAGTGTTTGATAAACATGAACATTTTAATGTTATGTCTTTTAAAGAGAATTGAAATCCTTTACTGTGATAGATGACCGGCAAAGAGGGCTAAAGCATATTAAACAATGTTTGACAGAGTGATGCCCAATAAATTAAGAGAACATTACAGTCTGATCACTAAGCAAGAGCATAGGTTTAGAACTTGGACACACATAGGTAGGATTTTTTTATTTGATTTTTGGGCTAAGCAGCCAGATCTTAAGGGCATTTGTTAGAGCAGTTGGCAGATAACCAATCGGCCTATGCATGCAATCATCTGCCATCTGCACTAACAGACACCCTGGCTGCTCAGCTCAAGCACTAACCAGTTGGATCTGTGTGTGGCCAAATTGTAAACTGATCCTGTTGCTTTCTGATTTAGCATACAGTATGTTAATAGCATACACAGGAATATGGGAATGTGCATTTCACAATAACAGAAGTTGTTCTTAAAGATAAAGTAAGGACAGTATTTGCCTTTAATGTATATCAAGAACTGTGTATGACTGAGCTGAACAATATACATAAATAACTGAAAGAATTATACTTAACTGAATATATCCATCATGTTGAGGGGTGGTACTTTTCTAAGATACGTACATACGTACATGCATACATACAATTTTTGGTATTGCTTCAGCAAATAAAAAAAGATTACAAAAACCCAGAAAAATTGCTCTCAGATAGTACTAGGTTATTATATTTGCATTAAAAAGGTAGACATAGATTATTTTTTACCATTATCAAGGAAAACTCAATTCTTCAAAGAGTTTTTTGCAGGAACATTTTTGCTTGCTGCTTTTTGCTGGTACCACTAGTGATACAGTACATAAAACTGGTCCTGTTTACAAGTTTTGGCATTAAGAACTGCTTATATTGACAAGTAAAGGGAGAGAGACATAAAATTATATAAAAAATGCATTAAAGAACCAGTAACTTCAAAAGACGAAAACACATATAAATATGCAATATTATTATAAACATTTTACTAAGTCTAAAATGAATACAGTTCAGTACTTTAATGTTATGACAGTCACAATTATTAATTGCCAAATTACTTTTTTTGCTAGGATGGGTGGAATTCCAGCAAAAAATCATAAGGGAGAACGGCTGCTGCTTTTTATGGGTATTATTGACATTCTGCAATCCTACAGGTAAGTGATATATATATATGTGCATTGAAGTCTCAGTGCTCATACCTTCCATTACCTTTGTATACTGAAAATGACGTTACAGCGTAATGGTTATGTTATTTAGAAAGTGCCACCATATTCTATGCCACTTTGCAGGCCTTATGGAAAAACTTACACCACAATTTTTTTTTCGCCAAGTGGATTAATTTTCCACCAAGTGCAGTTTGGGGTGCACTGAAAAGTCAAGTAATTTTTAGGGAGGAAAAGGCTCTGTGTATATCCATAAAGCAGGGAACACCTCCAAATCATTTAAATAATCCCATCCTGCAAAATATAATTACTAAGAATTTAGCTATCAGCCCAATTCCTTGTTTTAGATGGTTCTGACGGGCACAGGAGAGAGGGTACCACATGAAGCTGGGGCATCTTAGTGGCAATGATAGGCTGGGAGCATGGCACCACTCAGTGTCGTCACAGCACAGTATTACTCTCCCTGCCTAACTAAGAAGGGTAGAAGCCAGGAGCACCCCTTCCCCCTAAGTAAGAAGTAGTGGGTCATGAGGGAGCCCCTACAATGCACTGTGAGCTGGAAACAGCCCTACCTGCTGACACTGACAATTGTCCCACAAATTCTTATCTATAGATACAGGTAGATTTGCACAATGCATGTAATATCACAAAGCAGTATTTGCACTGCACTTTCTCACTTTTGTAATTTACTCTTAAAGACTAGGAATAATGATTTATTTTGATAGTAATAGCAAGGATGCAAACAGGACACTCTTTTACTTTTATTACTTTGTCTTTAGGTTGATAAAGAAGTTGGAACACTCATGGAAAGCATTAGTTTATGATGGGGTGAGTTTTCAATAGTTGTAAAACATTCCTTTCATGTTAAATGACAAACATTGATGGATAGTTGCCCCTGTAAATTAAAATGTAAAATTGGTTGTATTTTTTTACATATTCGTATACCACCTGGTTCATTAAATAAAAATGACCACTTTTAGTTCAGGATCAGGGGTGTTTAAACAGTGATATGTATCAGTTCTTGACTAACAGTAAATTTTAGTGAGGTGTAAAACATATTCCTGCTGGTTAGGCTAATTGAAATTGCTGGTTAAATCATTTAACCAAATTTGCAATTAAATCAATGGAGATCCCAGAGCTAATGAGCTGGCAAATTAAATCATAGGCCATTTGCTCATCTTTACTGGCATCATGTTTTACCTTACGGTTCTTCATATAAAGAAAAGGTCAAATTTCCTTGTTGAATAGTCATCATACCAAAATTGGTTGTTTCTGTAGTGTGTATGTGTGTTGCCTTAGAAATCAGTCCACACCTAGATCTTGATCATTTTTGTCTACAAAGGACACTGTACATGTGACTGCCAGCCCTGCTCATGTTCTAAGAAATGCATTATGTTTCCTTTCATCTTTTATACACATCAAACTGCCCATACTAGTGCAACCTGTGGTTATGTCATTATTTATTACTTTCTACTTTCTCAGTCACATATTAGGCAGTGTGACTTAATATTTAAAGTTTTCAATATATATATATATATATATATATATATATATATATATAAAGGGGAATATATATTACGATTCAAGACAGAAACCAAGGGAGCCAGAGAGTGCATCACATGAAGTTGAATTAACAACCCATTGAGAATAATTTAGAAAGTGCGCACTATACCTACTTTAGCTTTCAACCATTTCAGTAATGTCTGTATATTGATATACAGGAGAGAAATGGTGAAAGAAATCACCTTAAGAGATTGTTGATTGAGGCACTCCAGTCCCTTGGAAAATATTTATTTAAGAACAAACTTTATTGAAAATTTATTAAAAATTGATGTGCCAGATAACATCATAGTCGGCGAATATTAAAATAGAGAGGTGATGAAAAATAAAGATAAGTGATAGAAATAATTAAAAATACCCTTCCGGGAAGCCGGTGGTCACAAAATTGTAACACTTATAATTTATTGGGAAAGATACCCATAATTATAGACATTGTATCAGTAAGATTCAAAATAAATTATATAAGTATATTGATATACACCCAGAAAGCATGCTAGTCATAATACCATATAAAATATGATAAAAAAAAAAAAAAAAAAAGGATCTTGTTAAATACCATAAACAATCACCACTGTAAAAAAATACTTAGAAAAGTGGAATTCACAATAATAATAAATATGCATTATAGTAACAAACATCTATATTTCACAGCTTGCTGGATGTGTTTGCTTATTATAGACAGGATGTTCTTTTTCAGCACATGGAATGATATATATATATATATATATATATATATATATATATATATTCAGTGTATTTCTACATAGTATATGCCAACACACAAGGCTGCACTTGTACAGTGCAATGTTAGAAGAATTGTGCATGATGCATATAAATTCCAAACTAGGTTCTAACGTACTATATCAAAGTGTTCGCATACTTATTTCGAAGCATTATAAACCCATGGTTAATGTGGGTGAGCCAGAGGAGGGAAGTTAGAAGTGACTATAGGTCTGGACATATTTATAAGAAACATTGTAGGTAAGATACGTTATGATTTTCTCTATGGTTGGCAAATGGCAATGTGCAAAATAAAGACTGTGAAAAAACTTCAGATAGGCTGTAAGGAATTACAAAGCGCATGATTGTGGTGAGCTTAAAATGAGTAAATAGAATATCAATTTAGGGAACAACTTACATGAAGAAGTAACCTCTGACTGGGTTGTTTATAAATGTATGCCATACAGCTCATTTTTCAAAACATTTGACTACCCTAAAACATGTAAAACAAATATTATTCTTTGTTGCTCTCAGACATTCGTTTCACATTTTATATTTAGAAATATCCCAGACTTTTCATATTTTGGTTCATGAGTCACAAGAGGGCACAGTCAGGCAGCCCAGTATAACATCTTTTTTTTTTTTGGGCAGATTTTATTTTCCTGTAAGTCAGTACACTGGATTTATTCTATAAGAATCCCCCAGGGGAGCTGAGCGAAAATCTTGTATAACAGGATTTGCTTTCACAAGAATTTCATTGGGGAAAACTGTTCTCATGGGCTTATCAGAGGAATTTGCATTAGCGGGATTTGCTGTTTTATAACATGAATGCCTGTTATTTTCTTTCTAGGACACAGTGTCAGTCCACAGGCCCAGTTTTTATGCAGATAGATTTTTGAAGTTTATGAGCGCCAGGGTCTTCAAAAAGGTACAAGGTAAGTAAGCAATATGGTGACTCTTGCAGTGGTTATAGGTACTGACAACAACTATGAATAACGATTAGTAAATATCGATTGCAGTTCTTATATGAATGAGCAATGTCTGTTGCTCATAGCAACCCATGTTTTTCATATTCCATTGTGTAATATGTGGATTTCTATTTTAAGGGTTTAGGTGCCAGATGTTAAAATGTAAAAGTAGAGGAAAATTTAGACCCACCCTCAGAGTTAAATAATAGAAGCATGTATCCAATGCTGTGTACACATGTGTACTGGAAAAATATGACTTCAGGCAGAGCAAAAATAGCTTGTGCTATGGAGTCATTCTATATTTATGCATAATACAAATCCATTTATCTGTTGTCATAACAGTTGCCTGGGTGTGGACATGGCAGGTGAGTTAGGCTCCTACCACTCGCTTAATGAAAAGTGGTTAAGCAAAGTCATATGGACTGTAAAATAAATAATTGATATGTTTAACTTTCTGGGCAGCATTGTTTCTCCAAACAAACAAAATGAGCTGTTAGTTTTTGGGGACTTTAATCTGACCTGGCATGACCCCATAAGCAGCACATTCTGTGCCCAATTCAAATCACTAAATTTAAACCAACCAATGAGGAATAATCTCAATACCTCCAATCATTCACTCCTTGACTGGATCCTTTAATCCCTCCACTGCTTTAGTATCCACCTAACATTTTTACTGATCATGCAATAGTGTATTATGTACGTAGAATCAGACATCTATAATCAATTCCTAAATTCCTGTACACAAAATTTTTTAAAACATTTGGAAATTTCCTTGATGAACCAATTTGAATATAGACATTGATTCTGCACTAGAGTATCATCAACTAGAGTGCCTAAAACTCTGATAGCCGTGTGCCATTCCATTTAAGGAGAGTGCATGGTGCTCACATTTTGTGGGTTACTTCAAATCTTATTGACTTATACTACTTCAGAGATGTATTATGGATGGAAAGTAAGTGGTCCTACTAAAGATCTTCATCATTACAAGCACATGGAGAATACATGAACTAGGCAAGCATTAGTAGCAAAGACCAATATTACTCTGTCAATTTTCATTAAAACTTTTAAAATTTGCAAAATTCCGAAACATCATTAATTGCTAGTATCCATAAGCATGATACAGTGCACTCTGACAACATTGCTAATACCAGCATATTCAATGAATACTTTGTGGAGTACACTACTTCATTATTGGCGAGGCACAACCAAAATTTAAATGCCCTGTTTCAAACACACTCATACAACACCTCTGTCCACAAAATATAATCACAAAGTCACAATTATCCCACATTCACACTGCCTAAAAGACCTGGGTTTTTACTGGGGCGAGCCCCGACGAACTGGGTCTAGGCTATTGTGAATGGGTCCTGTGGCATCTACCCAGTGTGAACGGTGAGACCCGGATTGAAAAACCCGGGTCTCACCGGACACCATTGTAAAATAAAAAACAATAAAAATAAATCATCATCACAAGAGGGGCCAATCAGAGCTCCTCTTGTGATGTTGCCATGGAGACCCAGGCAGACCCATGTTCAGTGTGAACATGTCTATGGTTTATCTGGGTATTTGCCTGGGTGTACTGAACTGTCCCCCGGCAATATCCCGGGTTCATATACCCGGGATATTGCCAGGGTGGCAATCTGAAAGTGGTATTAGTAGGAGGTTGTACATGAGCTAATATCTCTGAAACTAAGCACCAAATGTGCAGTGGTAGTCAGCATATCGATGCTGACTACCCCGACAAGACTCACTCCGACGTGACTATTGTGAAGGAGCTGGTTCCCGACCCTACCCGATGATGACGACTCTTCACCCCGACAGCAGCCAATGACGATAAAGCAAGAAGGCGGCTGCAGCTGATGACGTCATTGATCATGTCGACGGCATTATCGCTGTTGTTAAGGGGGCGAGGTAAGTATGCACCCATGTACAATGTATTTTAGAAAGGATTATACATTGTACCTCACCCCCTTAACAACAGCGATAATGCCGTCGGCATGCTCAATGATGAAGAGGAGTCGTCATCGGGCAGGATCGGGAACCAGCTCCTTCGGAATAGTCACGTCGGGGTGAGTCTAGTCGTTCTTCTCGGCATCGATATGCCGTACCACACCCCCAATGTGGGCCAGACCAGTTTCAAAGTTCCTACACCTTAATTCCGATGGTCATTGCTACTTTCTATAAATGACGTATCTACAGTCTGTAAATCAGCTGTACATATGTATCTAGATGATCTTCTGATGATGAGCTCAAATTTCACTGACCTTTAAAATTTACTGCTGATTTCTCTCATATGAAATATTAGATAACTCAAAACAAATTGTTTTTGAGCACTGATTAAACAGTATCTGTGTTGAAAGTTGTGACCGCAGCTACTGCCACCGAGAAGGACGTTGGAGATCACCAAAAGAGAAGATCAGCAGTCCATAGGCTATCCTTGCATCAGAACACCCAGAGACGGGATAGTCTTGTGTAAATTGGGTCTCTGCTGATTAAACTCTTAGGTTTTTTGGACTTGGGGAAATTATTAGGGAGTGGAATATAGTTAATCTGTCATCCTTTTGCTGTACTCTGAGCCCAGGCAGTATGCTAAATAACCGGCCCATCTGCTACTTATAGTTATGGAGCTACACACTCTCCACCTGTGATGACTCACAATCTCATAAATAAAGCATAGTCCGGAACGAATGCGCCATCAAATATCTAACCACAACTGGTACTTTCTAGGTGACAGCAGGCCCTTAAACTGCCCTGAGATATGAGAATTATGTCTAGTGAGATTAGCGCAGCTGGTTAGGCAAGATTGTCGGTCAAAATATATGCAACAGCTGAAAGGAGAAGACAACAGCATTGACAGTTGAGCTTCATGGGTCCAGCAGTTGAACCAAACTGGTAATCTAGTACATAACCAAAACAACCTTGTTTTTGGTGAGATGACACTCCTCGGCACTCACTTGTAATCTCTTACTGTTTTTAAGTAGTTTTAACTGGTTTATATTTGCGAGAGGCAAATTATGTGACAAGTAGTGCACAGAACTACTCTAAAGTGCAGTCATGTGTATCTGCTGGAATTTTTCATACTTCATGAAGTTCATTCATTTATACCAGTCTGGTATAAAGACAAACCTTCTGAAAACAAGGCTTCCTGAACAGTACAGTTCTTGGGTCTCTATGTTTTTTCTAAATCTGATGTAAAACATTCTTCCATAATTTTACATTTTTACCAAGTATTCCTCAAAGGAGAATAGGATATAGTCACCAGGACAAGATAAAGCAAATAAATGATTATGTTGTCCAAGAAAGCTCTGTTACATGTTCCATAGGAATATAATTTATGTTTTGTAATATATAGTGTCTGTTGGTTGTTAATATACAAAGGTGTTGTTACAAAGTTAGAAGAATTTGACAAAATATTTGAAAATTATTTTTCAGCTTTAAAGTCTTCACCCTCCAAGCGGCGGTGTAATTCTATTCCAGCTTTAAAGTCTTCATCGCAGGAGATACTGTCTCCCAACAATCAGGAATGGTCAGAAGAGAAAAGCAAAAAGCTGTCAGATGGTCAGAGTTTCACTAGTTTGGATGAAGAGGGTAAGGAAACTTTGAGAGATAATACAAAGAGTTCTGTTTGAATTCCAGATTTGTGTGAATACTCCTTATTAGCTGGTGGTAGTATTTCAGTTGCTGTTGTTTGGTGCTTCTAACAGAGAGACTATACCTTAAGTGCGAAACTAAACAAGGTTTTTGAGCTATGCAATATTTTCCATTTTCCTGGAAACTGTCAGAAAAGGGTGATTGTTCTGACAAGTGTATAGTTCAACGTAAGGATGTAGGAAAGCAGGGTGTATCCTTATATTTTATTTTATTTTTGTAAAGGGTGATTTAATTTTGCACTCATTGATTTGTTTTTAAATAATTCCTTTTAATTGTAAGTTGCATATTAGGACTGGGACATTGATGTATTGATACTATATAGCATCAATACTACATAATAAGAGAATAGTTGGTGTTGGAAGGAGGTTAATCAGGTTTTTGGAGAACTAGAACTATTTCCCTCTCGGTTACAGGGTCTCAATACATAGGGTACAGCTATGGTTAGAGGCTGAAGGAGATTTTACGCGGAGAAATGGAGGGAAGGAGAATTATATCTGCAAGTTAGTTTATACAGGTAACAAAGCTTAGTCTTGGAAATTAGAGAAGAAATTGGTTGAGTTGGTTGAGGGGTTAAATGAGGCATTAAGGAGGTGTGTGAAATTAAAAGTGGCAGTAAAAATATCAAGATTAACACAGATATATCATCTGGCCCACTATTGTGTGCTAAAGGAACTAAATCCATTAATTAATAGACAAATATTTATAATATTTATACAATTCCTTATAAGTAGATCAGTGCCACAAGATTGGTGGAAAACAAATGTAGCACCGATTTTTAAAAATGTAAAAAAGCCGGAATCAGATAAATTATAGACTCGTGAGCTTATGTTGATTTGTGGGTAAATTATTTGAAGGGATTCTGATGGATGTGATTCTGAAATATATGAATGTAGAAAATAATTTGATATTACAATGTCAGTATGATTTAAAAAAAGAACAAGTTGTGCCTTACACATTTTATCAATATTTTCTGATGAGGTAAGTGTCAAACTGAATCTTGGTAGTGCAAATGATGTAATAGATTTGGATAATGCAAAACCATTTAATAATGTTCCACATAACAGTCTGGTATATAACATAAGAAGATACATGAAGTGATGATGTCAAATTAACTAAAAGAATTTAAAAATGGATTAGATGCCTTTCTAAAGTAATGGTATCTGTAGCCACAATTAGTAGAGGACATTATGGAGGTGATTGATTCAGGGCAAGTATCCATTTGTTTTTTGCATCCATATTTCTTCTCTCTGAGTCTCACTGGGGATTTCATTTTTCACAAAATTAAACTTTATGAAAAGTTGAACTTGAAGGATCTGTGTCTTTTTTCGTGTCATAGATTGTGCAGCAACTTATTTCATTGAAATGAAGAAAAGATTGTAGCCATTGACGTTTTCCTGTAAAGGCAGCCATTTTATGTGCTGGGCCAGTGTTCAGCCTACCATGAGTACCTCATACCTTGATGCTGTCTCTAGATTCTAGTGAACTGATAGGCTGTAAACATGGCTCTTTTCAGGATGGATATTTTCAGTACTTCAGATTAAAGCTTCAGATTTAAAACTTCACAGTACTACATTATTACTGATGCTGTAGATATATGTATGTTCATATATCTTGCTTAATGTCTGCAGCATTACATTCAAGACATCGGCCTGACCTTGTACCAAGCACGCCATCCTTGTTTGAAGCTGCTTCCTTAGCAACAACAATATCCTCTTCTTCGTTGTATGTCGACGATCAGTATCACCATGAAGATACTATTCGCTATTCCAGCAGGTAATCCACCATGCATCAATATACTGTTCTCAAACATCTGAAATCATAAGTAGATATTAAGTATTGAGTAGATAATAACATGCTGTAATAATATAACAATTATTCAAGTAGGCAATCTGTCCACAAGCTACTTGTTTTCAGATGAAATTCACCTCTTGGTACAATAATAGTATTGTCATTGGTGTTTTACTGAATCTGTTTATCATGCTTGTGACTATATTGCTGAAATATGTAATTGTATGTTACATCTATGACCTAGATCACCAATGGGATATACACATATTATTGTTTTAAAATATTGCTTGTACAAAGCTCTCTCATCATACCACTTTCCATGCCAACTGCCAAACAAATACAGTTATTGTTTTTGTGCAAATCTGCATAAAGAGAATAAAAACAATACATTCCGTTCAAGTGCCAACGTCCTAATAATCCCTTCTTTGTCCTTTGGGCAGCGGTAGTATAACCAGTTCTGTACCTGTGTTTTAAACTCTCATACTCTGCAGCTGTTTTCAAACTGCAAGATTATCTGACTACTGCTAATCACATAGGAATAACATATCTTCTTCACTATATGCTAACGAATTGTACTGCTTTACCATGTTGACAGTGTGAAGACTGTGGGCCTGATTCAGAGTGGAACGCAAGCGTTAGTGTTACTTGTGATTAAAAAGTTTTGAGTTGAAGATGCGTTCAAGTCTGAATGAGTAACAGATGCACCCTTCAGACACTTACATCCAACTTGCGAACATTTACAAAAAACTTTTATTTTATATGTTATGAATGCAATTGCTATGAAGCATCATTTAAACTTGAATAACCTTGCTAATACAGCTGGAACAACTTACTGACATTGGGCAGCACGGTGGCTTAGTGGTTAGCACTTCTGCCTCACAGCACTGGGGTTGAGTTTGATTCCTGACTATGGCCTTATCTGTGTGGATAATAATAATGTCTCTTAGTGTGTTAGGGAATTTAGAAAGTAAACTCTATTGGGGCAGGGAACGATGTGAGTGCGTTCTCTGTACAGCGCTGCAAAACTAGTTGCGCTATATAAATAAATGATGATGATGACTTGAGTACAAAATATAAAATGTTTTTATCTTTGGCCCGACAAGTCTTAATCTTTGGCTGAGCGACTACTAAAGTCTCATTAAGCATCATTCACAAACTTCTGATTACAAGCTGTACACTAATTCAGGTGTTCATTATCATCATCATCCGCTACTGACACCTGCCCATGAAAAACCTCTTTTTCAGTTGTATCTGTGGCTATATCCCATTCTGAATCCAAATGCAATTGCTCTAACACGCCCTTGTTGTACACCAGTGTTTCCCAAACCCAGTCCTCAGGTACCCCAAACAGTGCAGGTTTTCCAGGTCACAAGTGAAATAATTAGTACCATCTGTGGATCTTTTAACATGTGTCAGTCAGTAATGAATACACCAGTGCTCCAGCAAAGAGATATATGGAAAACATGTATTGTTAGTGGTCCATGAAGACTGGATTTGGGAAACACTGTTGTACACAGTCTATGTTAGAATCGGCCCCTTAGATGGTACAATGTAAACTCCCTGTTCGTTTTTACATTAGCTTTCTTTACCTTGTGCATACCCCGGATAACATTCATTGCTTTTATGATTGAGATATTTATAAAAGGCCATGCTTGTTTTTTTCAAAACCTGCTTTTGAAAACCATTTTACCTGTAAAATTATTTTTCTGTTCTAGTGGGTGAAGGCATTTAGTCACTTGCATTTTATAATAGATTTTGTTAATACCCGTGGGCACAGCATTTGTATTATTAAATAGCAGAACGCTTACATATAGATTCTGGGTTCCACTCAAGGAGTAAGCATCAATGCTTTCTAAAAAATACTTTGAATATAGAAAACATACAGTGGTGGAGAATGCATTAAATGCGGTTTTACAAAAGTGTTGAAGATAAAGATAAATCTACAGCAAGGCATAAAGAGTGGCACATGTCCAAAATAAAGATTGTTTGTCTTACAAATCCTTCGGAGCTAGAAACTACCTGACAAATGCTGTCAAATGGATGCTGCTTATTATCCAAATTAAATTAACTTTGCAGCCATAATCCTTCAGGAAAGAAAAGACTTCTGAAACAAAATGTTCTCCTATTTGCAAAAATATTGGTAGTTGGCATGGGAACCATACAATGGAAATCTGCCAAACAAACTATGAAGCATAATCATTTAGAATTTAGTATA
This sequence comes from Mixophyes fleayi, assembly GCF_038048845.1. Taxonomy (NCBI): domain Eukaryota; kingdom Metazoa; phylum Chordata; class Amphibia; order Anura; family Limnodynastidae; genus Mixophyes; species Mixophyes fleayi. Next base: position 242,698,070 of record NC_134402.1, on the reverse strand, counting down.
GGAATCAATTTCATACTTGTCTGTCAACACTTCTGATACATGTTTATTTACTGGCAGAACAATATACCCAGTCATGAGAGACATTTACTTGGAGAAGTGTGCAGACATTGAGAGGAGATTTAAGAGGACACTTAATGGTTAATTACTGCTTGTTAACTAGAATGTATTTATAGTTTTTGAAGAATTGTTCCTAAAAATGTCCCTGGGGATTTCTAATAATGAATTAGGTATTACTACATGCTTTGCATTTGGCGAGGAGTGCAGTTCTGATTCATATATAGAATGCTGCATAAGTTTTTATTTAATAATATCTTTATATATTCTTTTTTTTTTTCAATAAAGCCAAACAAGACACTTATTGGGGAATTAAATTCCCCGCGATGAGCCGCCTGGGCATCATGGATTTGCCTGGCTGCGGGAACTACAATACCCGATTATCACAGATTTTCCTTGGGCGTGAGGAAAGATCTGCAATGTTACATCGTCACAGAGAGCCTTCACGGCTGGATACACGCCGCGGCACATTGCAGGCGATTGAATTTTCTTTGTAGCAGATTTACAGGGAGCAACATGACAGTAAAAGCAGGACAGGTAGAGAAAATAGCAATGGGACAGTGCACTATAGAAAGGCGTTGATATATGGAAGGAGCTGTTAAGAAGTGTTTTATGGTCATGCCCAGCGTATCTTACTAATATAATTTATTTATTCATATCATGTTGGGCAGGTCTAGTGTATTACGTCATGTTGGGTAGGTCTAGTTTAGTGTGTAGTGTGTAGTGTGTAGTGTGTGTGTGTGTGTGGGTGCGCACATATACTAGATCATTTATTCCAAATCCAGTTTTTAGGGTTTTGCCAATCCAAAGAAATTAATTTTGCTGAAGGTCAAACCAAATATAAATCCTATTAAAACATATGCTAAAAGTGATCCTTCAGCAGTGTGCCTATACAATTGTATACCATCCCAGCAAAACACCTAAATAATAATAAATTCACAGTCCTGGAAGTCCTTATGAGTGGGCGTTATTGGAAATCAGATATAGGAGGATACTTGCAGTGCAGCTGAACAGAACAAGCAGTGCGGTTTCTAATTCCTAGCACCGATTCACGTGGAATGGAGAAGTCGAAGAGACGCATTGTGTACACCGACTTCACATCCCTCCTGCATTTCCTGACCAGACAGTTCAGTTGGGAAAAATCATGCCACGAGCTGCATGGAGGAAATTAAAATATGAAGCAGGCTTGGTATCTGTTTCATGTTTAGCCTAATCTGAATCCATGGAAATATGCCCTGTATCTTACAGCACACTGAAGCAAATCCAGGATTTGATACACGTGTCAAAGCAACCAAGTGGGGTTGTTGCTCCTCATATTTAAAAATGTCAATGTGTATATTTAATTATATGGTCTCTACACAAACAAATTAGGCCCACAGCGTTCACTATCCAACTAGGATAAACCAAATGGTAAATAAAAACAATATATAAGTGTACCTATATACCTTTAACAGAATCAACACTCAGTAGTAAAGAGGTTATCATGACACAAATAATTACTGAGCTACAGTTTGTTACACTATTGGAAAAGCCAGTTTAATGATTTAGCTACACTAAAAGATTATTAGAGACATATACACTCATCCAAACCTACAATATTTATTTATATGCTGCTTTATAGTGCTAACCAAAATCACCTTTTGCCACTGCAAAGGACACATACCCAAACTGCACACAGATTTAACATGAATGTACACACTACTTTTCCTTCCTCACAAATACTTCAAAATAACACCTCATTTCCAAAATGTAATTTGTCTGCCACTGTTTTCATACTAGCTATGTAAATGTGTGGTTTAAAAAAATACTCATTTCCTGTAGGAGTAACTTCATCTGTAATACAACTACTTCTGCTGGATGCATAATAATGTTCTTATTTCATCAGTGAATGAGAAAATTCTCCTTCCCAGCACCACATGATTACTGTTGATGTTCACTGTGGATGTTAAGTTATAATGTTCTATTTACAAAGGGAGGGTTGGAAAGCAGAAAGCTCATAAATACAGACCTTTGCCTTGCGGAAACATTGTAGTTGTTTTCTGTAGCGTGCTTAGGTGATTAGAGTTAATTATGGGCAAAGCATGTGATGTTATAGACAGCATAACAGCTGGGAACATATTCACCACTAATAACAAACACCAGAGTGCATGCCACTAGGGTGTAATAACTAGAAGGGCTTACGTGTTTCTGTAGTATTTGGAACATAGTAAATAAATACAGCTCCACAGAGAGCAGAACCACATTTTTCCAGCCATAAGAGAGTTCCTTTCAACACAATCTGCTTTTCCTATCTAGAATTAAGCACAGTTGATTAATTTCATGATATGGACTGCTCAGGCCTACTGTCTTAAATTGGGAATAAACACAAGCTAGTTATGCACTACAAAATACCTTGGTTTGGCACTCTTGATAGTCTGCCCCGTGCACAGCAAGGTCAACACAGGAATCTAAAAAGTGTGCCTCAAACTTTTCTTTATGAGAAGAAAAATGTACAACAAGGGATTATTAAAGCAAAATAAATCAATGTTTTTAGATACATTCCTGTATCTAATGATAGTCTATTATTCTTTACATTGCACATTTGATTAAACCGTTGTATAAACAAATAGTTTTGTCAGAGAACTCTGGTATTACTTAGTTACATATATCAACAACTAAAAATTGTGAAATCGCCAAAAACAGGGACTCTTCACTAGATAACTGATATCCTAGTACAGCAGCTTCATCACCTTTACATTTATATAATGATAATACATGATAATACATTTATTTGTGTATTTCTTTGTGGTGTGTTACATCCTAACTCCAACAGCATCAGTAAAGTGAGAACAAGATCAGACTTAAAATCAGGCTGTGTTTAGAGCAATTTGTCAATCACAGCATATGGAAGAGTTTATTGATTCATTCCTGCCAGGGAATCAGTAGCCGGCCCAGTGACATTTGCTGATACTAAACTTGTTGTGTATTTCTATTCAATAAATATGTTTTTTTTAGTTGCCTTCCAGCAGTAAATGAAGCAATAAGTAATTGAGCTGGGCAATTGTGTAGCCTGATTTTATTGTTCATGCTTTAGCAGTCATTATAGACAGCTGCTTACTTCAGTGGTCAGCACATGATTCTAGAGGTAGGTTGTGAAGGAATTATACTGCTCTTCTGAGGTATTGTCTTCAATTAAGTGTATTCTTCCTATCTTTTCAGAAGAGCTTCTTATTGCCTCTATATTTTCTATGTATTGTGTACAGGATTTGAAAATAGGTACTTACCAAATTTCATACTTACCCCTGTTTATAAGGGATGACCAAGTATTTTGAAACAGCATGCCCTCAGACTAGCTCTGCAACCTTAGTATATGTCAGCACCAGCTCCCCCTCTCACCAAGTAGGGGTGCATGAAGCTTTTCTATGTCTTCATATCAGTCTGTACACAGTAATGAGGCAGACTTGAATGAATGGCTGCACCTGATTGGACAGATCACTCAGGCTGTCCAGTCTGCACCTTATTGGATGAAATGCACTGTCCGAATAGCATGGAATGACCACTAGGATGGTATAGAAGTTCGAGGTACCACTGCCCAATGACTTGTGTTGGAGTAAGAAAGCTTAATCTCACTCTAACAGTGGGGTCCTATGGGATTCTCATGGGACTGATAGGCAGTTATAAAGAAGGTATATTAAGATCTTGAAAACCTGTTATTCCTCTCACAAATAATTTCCCTCACAAGAGAACCACATTTAACTTTATGGTAGCCAATATATCCAACAAACATATTTATTTTATTTTCATTTTGGGCAAAAGGGCTTCCATGGAAGCCATGACGTTTGTTATGCACTCCAGTCATGTGTGAAATTATGCTGAATATATATCTGCGATTCTGGTAGCTAAAGGAAGAGACTTAATTTTGTTTGTAACCTTCTTTAGCGTACACCAAGTAGGTTTACATGAGTTTGTACTACAGATGAATGCTGACTGTGGCTACAAAAGTTAGATGATTAGGTGAATGACAGCCATAGTAGTATAAAGAGTGGCAAATAAAGTAGCATTCTCATACTATTGCATTAAATCAGGGATAAAACAGGTTCCAATGCTTTTTTTTATGTACGTTGGAAATGTGGACAGTACAGTTCTATAAAATAATTCAAGAGGTTTTGCAATAAGAGAAAATTAACTTTTGATTTACAATTGTGTTTGTGCTGTGACTTATCATTTGTGACTTAGCTATACAAACCCATGTAAATACCCACACAATTTACCAGTGCACTGCACAGCTAATTCATTCTTATGCATTCTGTCTATTGCTTTTTACATTTGTTTATTCACTCATTCTCAGATATACAATACTGTGGAAAAAATCCTGCAAAGTAATAATGCTTTCAAAAATAGAAGTGTTAATAATTTATTTTCTTTAGTTACCAAAATGTAAAGGGAATGAACAGAAGAGAAATGTAAATCAAATCAATATTTGGCATGCCCACTCTTTGCCTTCAAAACAGCATCAATTCCTCTAGGTGCACTTGCACAAAGTCAGGGATTTTGTAGGATTATAATCAGGTGTATAATTAATCAATCATACCAAACAGGTGATAATAATCATCATTTTCATATGTAGGTTGAAGCACATTTCTTCATAGAAATATAAGCCGTCAGTTAATAACTTTAGGTATAATGGTATGTCCCAAAATACTAGAATGACTAGGGCCTCTGACATTTCAGTGCATTACATTTGCATTTGTAATTGTTGCAATGAAACCTGGATTCACAATTTCTCTTAATTGCAACATCAAGTTTTGTTAGACATGACTCCCGAGGAGGTCTGTTTATGGTGGAGTATGTTGTGTATTCTACTGCCAGTGATGCAAACATAAAACTTAACTGTGGGTTTGATTTTGTCTGGTCTGTATAATGCATAACTGATTTAGAAATGCTGATTTTGAAACAGTATACACTTTCCATTTCACTACCCTTCACCCTCTCCCCCGACCCAGCCAATCACAGCACTGACCTGCTTTGACCATACACTGATCCGTATGTTACACAAACTGCATCTAATACTGTTAATGTCGTAGTATAGCCATCTGTTGTAAAACACACTTAAACAGGATGGTTCATATGTCAAAGCCACATATGTTCTGGAAAAATAATCATCTGCATATGTACATACAAGTAAGCACTGCAAACCACTTTGCCAATATATTCTACTATTTTGTTGCAGTGCATTCCTGGCACCAGCGTCCTCAATGTTCTGTTGGTTGTGCGTTATATGGAAACCTTTTTTGCTCCAAAATGTTGCAGGATAGTTGATATACTACATAAACTATAAGAAGAGCTAAGTTTTTAGACCACTTTGTTGGGTTTTCTAACTTGCTTATATTCTATTTCCAGAAGAGGACTGCCGTCAAGTTCAACATTCACACTAGAAGATAGTGCATACCAGACATCTGAACAGAGCACATTAGAAATGGACAATGACAATGTCTCCGTCTTTGATGTCTACTTAGTGAGTATTGTCTTAACACAGCTATAATCGACTGTGAGATGCTGGCACAGTCTCAGCAAGGTTCACACACTTAATTAGCAGACAGTATGTAGCCAGGGATGCGACAAATGAAATACCGTTCTTTATGTAATTGCCATACTGTTCTACTATGTACTTAAGGGACTTGTCAAACAAATATGTTGGGCCCAAAATACATATTGTCAATGCAACATAGCTCCTCTGTGCTTTTATTTTGATGACCCAGCAATACCTGGCCTCCTGTGGAGTACTCCTGCTTATACCGCTTTCATACTGCCGCCCCGGCAATATCCCGGGTTTTTTAAGCCGGGTTTTTGCAGGGTCTCGGAGCGTCCCAGCTCAGAAACACCATTCATACTGCACCTCGGACCCGGGAATTTCCCGGGTTGACCCCATTCATACCGCACAAGTCTGTGCCCTGGCAATTTGTGGGAGTCATCACCAGAGCAGTTTTCATTGGCTGAAAACATTTTTTTTTTTTGTAATAGTCTGCTTTTCTGCTGTTTTATCCATAAAGATGTGTGATATTTTAATTTTTATTGTTCCATTGTATCATTTGTAAACAATCAGACATTTCTTCAGTGTTTCCACCAATTCCTTTCTGTACTGCTCACCGCTCCGTACTTTACTTTAGTCACCTATGTAAAGTATGTGCGACCTTTCTCTTTCGTTTGTTTTTTATAGTGTGGATGATAGAAGTAGTTGTTTCAGTCCATACTGTTGTTTTCCTCTTGAGTTTTTTTTTCCTGGTTTTATGTATGTAGTTAATGTAAATATTGTGAGCATTACAGGTCATTGCAGTGTTGACACTGTGACATCATCCTCCACAGACAGGCAGACAGCCAATCAGCTTGTTTTCTGTGCAACCCGGGTTGAAAAACCCGGGTTGCACCATTCATAGTGCAGGCAACCCGGGTCCGACCCGGGAATTACCCCTCGATAAAACCCTGGTAGAAGACCCGGGTTTTTAAAACCCGGATTTTTGACTTGTACCATTCATACTGCACCAAGACCCGGGTCGTTTGAGCTCGCCCCGGCAAAAACCCGGGATTTTGGTGCAGTATGAATGGGGTATGAGTTTGGTTGGTCAGATACGGCAGCCTTATGATTTGTCAGGCTCCCTCCCACTTCAACTTTATTCTGTGTTACCTTATCTGCAACAACCTGTTCTCTACAGGCAGGATTCAAATGCTAGTTAGTTGGACCAGGCCACTGTCAGTGCATAGAAGTCCAAACAAAATGCATCACAATATTAAAAACACATTTCTTGAGCATGTATTAATTTCATTGCATATATTTTTTTTTTCTTGTTTATTCACTTATTTATATGTAGGTCTAATAGACATTTTACAAACTCAGTCTCAGAAAGAAAGGATGATTTCAGCTCAGAGTATTCCATTGTAAATATGCTTCCAATAAAAGCATATATTTCACTTCTACTCGTAAAGACCCTTTCGTCTCAGAAGTGACCCAACAATTTTGGAAATCTACATAAAGTAAAAAATGTTTATTTGTGTGTGTAATGTAAATGGAGTGTATGCATTTGAAGCCCTTACCCAGGTAGAATTTATTATCCCCCAACTAGCAACACCTCCACCATTTCCCAGTTCAGCACGTTTGAAAACTGCATTCAACAGGCAGATCTGAATGCGGAATTATGCACAGACAAGTTGACAATTAAAGAGAGGAAATGATTTGTTCAATAAAATTAAGTTGTCTCTTAAACTCTGCAAAATTGTCCCAGCAGTACTGCCCAGAGAATATAGTTCAAGTACACTGTGCTTGTAGAACATATGATATAACTTACTACTAGAAATGTGAGACTATGTTTCTTTGAATACTAATCAATAGAATCACATAAAACTATACCATTCTTTATTCTGATCCAGTCTGTATCTACTATGGAATAATTTGTTCTGGTCTTTCTGCATTAAAACAGAATACACTATATGGCAAAAGTCAATGGACGTTTGACCATTACACCAACAGGGACTGTAATGACATTGTATTCAAATACATATACTTTAATATGGAGTTGGTCCCCCTTTTGCAGCAATAACAGCTTCCACTCTTCTTGGAAGGCTTTCCACAAGATGTTGGAGTGTTTTTGTGGGAATTTGTGCCCATTCATTCTGTAGAGCATTTATGAGGTCAGGCACTGATGCTGAACGAGAAGGCCTGGCTCGCAATCTTCATTGCAGTTCATCCTAAAGGTGTTCGATGGGGTGGAGGTCAGGGCTCTGTGCGGGCCAGTCAAATTCTTCCACACCAAACTCATCAAACCATGTCTTTTTGTAGTCCTTTCTTTGTGCCCTGGGGCAGTGTCGGTGTGCTTTACACCACTCCATCAAACGCTTGACATTGGTCTTGGTGATGTGGGACTTTTATGCAGCTGCTCGGCCATGGAAACCCATTTCATTAAGCTTCCACCACACAGTTTTTGTGCCTACATTAATGCCAGTGAAAGTTCAGAACTTTTCAGCTATGGAATCAGCAGAGCGTTAGCGACTTTTACGCACCATGCGCCTTAGCAGTCGTTGACCTTGCTCTGTGATTTGACGTGGTCTTCCGCTTCATGGCTGAGTTACTGTTGTTCCTAAACGCTTCCACTTTCTAATAATATCACTTACAGTTGACTGTGGAATATCCAGCAGGGATAAAACTTCATGAACCGTCTTATTGGAAAGGTGGTATCCTATCACAGTACCACACTTGAAGTCACTGAGCTCTTCAGAATGACCCATTTCATATCATAAATGTTTGCAAACGCAGACTGCATAGCTAGGTGCTTTATTTTATACACCTCTGGCAACAGGTCTGATTGAAACACCTCAATTCAATAATTAACAGGTGTGGGCAAATACTTATGTCCACATAGTGTATATTCCAATATATACTAAAGTAAAGCTGTATCTTCCTTACAGACATAGAAACAGAAAAACTAAGGTGCTATAAAAGTTAATTTGTTACATCAGCAAAGTTAATAAAATAATTTTTGCTTCTTTCACCGTTTCTAAACTCCATTACCTATAATTAATTTATAGATAGACCATTATCTCATATATATTATTTGACTTCCTCAAACAGGGTCAATGCCACATGATTGGCAAAAAACAGACATGGTGTTAATCCTTAAAAAAGGAACAAAATTGCAACCAGGAAATTATAGCCCTGTGAGCCTAATATTAAAGAAAATTATTTGAAGAGATTGTGAGTGGTGCAATTCTGAAATAAATTGTAGAAAATGATTTGATAGCTCAGGTCACCATACTGGGCACAGAAGGAAAAGTATGTAGAGAACTGGTTGAGGGATAGAAGTCAAATGACATATTCAGACTGGGCTAAAGTTATTTAGCACAGGGATCAGTTTTGGACAGTGTTATACTCAATCTTTTTACTAATGACTTTGAAGACGGAAATGGACTTGAATATTAGTTGACAGAAGTGGAGTAGCAGAACACAGTGAATGAATCCTATATCATGAATTTATTTTCGCAAAAGGCACCCTCAGAAAAAAGGAAATTTGTATTTACCTTAGCGGTTAGAGAATGTACCTACAAAAATACAGGAGATAGGCTGGTGGTGTATATGGCATGAACACATTAGTATGACACCTTCACATTGTATTTTTAAGACATTTTGTGAAAAAGAGAAAAGCAATGAAATTACCTTATGGTTCATAATCATTTATATTCAAGTTTATTAGTAGCCGCTGAATCTGTTAAGTGGAGCATAATGTAATGAGGAGTAAATGTAGCTGAGCCACATGACACCCAATTCAAAGCATCATTACTATGTATTCAGTACAGTGCTTGTATAGTTCTATATAGTGCTTTGTCATGGATCCTTTTACTGAATGACAGCACAACATTGTGGTTGAGGCTGTTAATCCCAAAAGCTAACAAGAGTCCAATCACTGATCTATTATATAACAGAATAGAGCCTGCATAAAGTGCTGTGTGCACACCAACCATTTTTCATCCTGACTTAGCTTTTTGTCACCCTTCTATTTTACATCTAAACATGCTGTGCTAGGTGGACTATTGATGTTGCTTTTTGACATTGCATTGGCTGTCACTTATCTTTTTGATTGTGTACTTTTCCTGTATGTTCGCTTTGTCAGAAATGTCCATAATATGCTACAGTTGTAGCTGAGAGATAACACAGTGAGATGCCACTGAAAATGTTAACCACCGCCCTGCTGTTAATCTGTTAAGGCTTTCTGTTGCTCTCTGTCTACGTGTATTCCAGGATATTCTGGGTGTTGGCAGTTAAGTTCCTTCCTTATTTTCACTAGCATGAAGGCAGGTTTGAATAACAAATAAAGAGCAGCAAGAAGAGAAGCATTAGTCAAATAGTATAGACTCCCATGCCACATCCAAATGACTTCATGTGTAATACTCTGTTAAATAACTAAAATATGAATAATATTTATACAGTTCTTGGAAGTAATGCAATTCAGTCCAGTCAGCTTTGTTATTTCTGACAAGAGGTAAATGTAGAAAGGGTGGGATATTGGAAAAATATTATTTTAAAACTAAGGGTTCCAGTTTCAACAATTAATACTCCCCTCTACTTTTCCCAACTTCTTCCATGCCATCTGCCGCTCACTTTCTTCAGTGCTGTAAATGTTGGAAGGTAAGCTACAGAAGACAAGCTGTAGCACTGAGTATATATCAGCTTGTTTAAGTATTGGTTATGTGCGTGCGGTACACTTGTCAGAAAGTTTACAGTACAGAGCAACACCTTATACTAATATGTATTTAAGTTAATAGATGATAAAAATGCTGTAAATAATATTTGTAAAAACGGTGAGTGTAGATGGCAGGAGTTGTTGGCAAAATGGGCGTATAATCATACATGCTAACTTTTAAGATTTCTCCCCCGGGTGTTCCGGGGGAGAAGTCATGTGAAATGGGGTGGGAGGAGGGCGTGGTCACCATAGCCCCGCCCCCACTATAAAAACCCGAAATTCACAGCATTGAAGGGAGGCTGCGGAGCTTAATGACACGATTAAGTCCTGCCCCCTCCATTCACTGATGTGAATTTCGGCAAATGTGGGAGCTTTGCCTACTCTTCCTGGAGTCCGTGAGGACTCCCCGAAATTTGTGAGCCTCCCGGTAATTCCGGGAGAGTAGGTAAGTATGCGTAAAATAGCATATTTTCAACCATATTCAGAGCCGCTCACATCTCGAGATGCTTCCACCTCTGCATTGGCAGCATATGCACCAGGTTTCCGACAACATATAATCATCAGCATATATTTGCACTTGCCCTATAGCAGGTGCTAAAGATATCAGCCACATTTGCGTAAACACACCAGATGCAGGCGAGCGTAAGTGACAGAATCATGCAAGTCTGCATAGGTCTATATGCTTGCACCCACATTATGGGCATGCGCAGTGCAATTTCACACAAGATACGTTACGCAAAATGGCATACGGCCCACTCTACATTAGACCCAAAGTGTCCCAGAAACCAGAATGCAAGTACAATGTTATTGCAATGCCAGCAATCACTATTAACAGCGGTTGTCGGTATGATTACTAGAGTCAGAGCCATTCACATGTGTTTTACTAGAAGTATAAACACTAGGAAAACGCAAGTAATAAACACCAGTGGGTGTGAGCCCTTATAGTAAAAGGAGGACATTATATACCTGCACTAAAAGGAACAGAGTGAAATATAAATATGAGCTGCTGTCGGTTTTGAAGATTGTCACCATCGCTTACTTCATAAATTATAATAATAATTTTCAATCAATTTTTATCTAAACAAATAATAATAATACCAAACGACTTGGTATTCAGTTTGGAATAAAGCTTTTAGTCAGTTTTAACAATAAAAATATCTTATGTAGATAAGTATTACTTTGCTTTTTATTTTATTTTTTCTTATTGAATATGGCTTTTAACTATGACCCAGATTAAATTTGGTCTTATTGTCATTTCTGTATTATATTATCTCACACTATTGAATATTATAATTCTAATTTATTAATTTATCACAGAGGGTTTTATATACTTCTATTATAGTAAAGAGTAATTCATTATAGGTAAATCTCTAAATATTGGTGATATTAATTGCAGTGCTTTGCTATATATATTACTCTTTCTTGTTGATATATAAGATTGCACAAAGAAGAGACAAAGTAACAGTGTTAGTTGTATCAAAAAGAACCATAACATTAATAAAAGAAAATACACTGAATAGTGGTACATACAGTATATTGTCAGTGCCATTTGGGTAGATCTATAGTCAATCCATAGTGGATCTTAGAAAGCATTGGACATCTGGTATATTGGTTCACATTATTTATCACCATAATGAAAACCACTGACAAACACAAACTTAGTATTACTGGTAGGATTTGTGAGAAATTTAAGAATTTTCATCCAAAAGCAATGATGCCACCTATTGTTAGCCTGCTGCTAAAACAGTGCAATATCTTAGTTTTTTATTTCCTCCTAATAGAAAGGGCATTAGTGGCTATAAACCAAAGTGTAAGTTTCTTAAAAAATTCTTTAGTGTATATGCATTTTAAGGGCTCATGCATATGAGTGCGTTACATGTATGGGCGGTAAGTTCAGTTTGAGCTGTGTCCACTCCTTGGTGAACTAGCACTGCAAATAGAGCCTACAAAGAAAATGCCAATAGTACACAAGTATTCATAGTTGATGCAAGAAAATATGTCATGCTGCTTCCATGGCTGTCCACTGTTCACACTAGTGTGTACTGTTCATTAAATCCCATTTGCAGTGCAGGTCAACTGAGTGTGCTTACTTGGGGCGCCATGTAAGTATCCATGTATACGTGAACTTTCTACTCAATAGCTGTGCTTTTAGTGCCTGACCTACTACATCTTGAATGCAGCATTTTCTATGTTTTGTGCATTCAGAGCTTCAGCGTGCTCTGCTCACCTTTACCAAAAAGAAAATTAACAGACTCTCTATAAAGCTGTGAGTTACTATTTTAGAAAATACATTATGCATGATAAATGTCATAAGTGAACGCATTTACAGTTTGGCCACGATGTTGTGAATAGTAAGAATATCAGAGAACTTTATGATGTGCACCTGTTTTATATCTTTAGAGAGTATTGCCCACTTATTTTTATGTTTCGTCAATAAATAAGGTTTTTATTAATTTATATATATATATATATAGAGTTAGAGAATGTCACCATTTAATTAAACATAAAATGAGTCTGTTATTTTAATTATTATTTTATTTATAAAAATAGGTACAACATGAAATTCAGTTAATAAAAACCAATCTGCCTTGGTAGGACACATAACATACATCATTTTTCAAATGCCCTCTCCAGTTTTTCAGCTCTGACTTCATATTAAAATACTCTCATAGGTTAACAAGGACCTGCTTTTCTTCTTATACAGGAATGTTCTCCACGCCTTTCCAAAAAATATCCTGTTTTGGGTTAGCTGTCTGTAAAATGACACTTGGGGGTATATTTACTAAACTGCATGTTTGAAAAAGTGGAGATGTTGCCTATAGCAACCAATCAGGTTCTAGTTATTATTTATTTAGTACATTCTACAAAATGATAGCTTGAGTCTGATTGGTTGCTATAGGCAACATCTCCACTTTTTCAAACCCGCAGTTTAGTAAATATACCTCATGGTTTCTTAGAACATCCACTAAGTATGTCCAGATTCAATAAACAATTTATTTATACATTGCACAAAAAGAAAAAAAATCATGGTGCAGTACATAAAGCATCATTCTTTGTGAATACACAGGCCTTGTAGAGACATAACTACACATTGTAAGAAATGAATTAACTGTTAAAAACTAGTTCACTGCAATGTATTTTAGAGTCAATAACACAGAACTGGGCAATTTCCATTTTAAAATGTCATTTTCTGTATTTGCTGTAAGGCATTGAACAAAGAAATCAGAATTATGCTTCTCTCCTCAGTACTGTACAGCCACTGCTAGTTTTCTCTGCAATCTCACATGCTCTTTTTTCCCTTTGGCAGTTACTGATTATACACCTACTGATGCTGAAACCCAGCATGTAGTTTTTTTCTTGGGAGTCTGTAAAAAATGAACAAACACATGTTGTGGGGGTTTTTATAGCACTAAATTAAACACAGTTTGAGATCAACAAAGACGTTGACAAATGAATTGATTTTTGTCTACAGTAGTTTTTGGTAGATTGTTAATCAATTGAAGGTGGATACCCACGGTCACAACAAGCAGCGTTTATGGTCTGTCAAACTTTCTGGAAATTGTTAGTGTGTACAGACAATCCTGTTCACTATAAAGATTAATCATCCCTATTTTACCAGCCTCTGTCAAACTGAGGGTCTCTGGGAAAATGTTTCTCTGGTGATCATGTATGAACACCAGAGACTAATACCTACACTGCAGATATCATTAAGAACTACAGGGATGGGGAGAATCTCCCCCAGCCTGGCTTCAAAAAATTCAAAGGTGTGGCAAAATTCTGTTCTATCAAAACCCTGTTTGACTATTCTATCTTGCATGGAATGCAAGATAGAATAGTCAAAAGTCAATTTCAATTAGAAAAAAACTCTTCTTGGCATTTTGGGTCCTTTTACCCTTGCCATGACAGTATGTATAAGGAAATTAATAGTATTTTCTCAAAATTCAAATTCTTTTGAAAAAAATGTTTAATTTGTGTAGGTACTTCATAAACAAATTGCTGATAGTCAAATTGGAATGTGATAAGCCCCAAAAATACCAAAATAGGCGCAGCACTGGGCTGAGAAAAGCCTTAGTGGCGAAGGGGTTAATATTATTTTTCCTTTCTAGAAGAATTATTTTTTTATGTTGCCTCATCCAACATAGTGGAAGATAGGAACTCTGTACCAGACAATACACTGATTTTTTTCTTTTTAGAAATGATTATGCTGCAGAAACACTTGGCTGCATGTGCCCATACAGAGTTTTTCCCCTAAGATCTCCTTTTTCTGTACCAAGGATCCCCATCCCTCTAGTCCAAACGAAGATAGTGGAAATACCAGCTGCAGTGCAGGTTGTCAGGCAATTATGCTAGCAAGTTATGTGATATCACAAGCGATATCAACATCTTTGCCTTATATCTCTTTGTGTGTGGTCCCAATAGGTCTTTGACGGGCATACTGGTGAATGAGGTTGATTGTTATTAGCATATTTCTGTGTGTGGTTATCTTCCAACCTCACAGGCCCCTGTAATGTTGGAAGTGATCGGCTCCCCGATCTGAAAGCTGAACAATTAGGTCTCATCCAATTTAACTATACATGTGTGGCAGAATCATGATATGTGTGGACTGCTAGTCATGAAATGGCGACAGTGACCTTATCAGAAAATTATTTTTTTTTAACAAATATTGCTATCAATATAATATGTAAATATAGTACATATATTAAACATAATATTTTTTTAAAGTAATATAGTTTCTCTGAGCAAAGTGATTAAAGACCCACATTTGAGAGTAGTGTCACTTTGGACCAGCTCATGCCCAAGACATCTACATCCTCACATGACTCAAACTCAGGCTAGGAGCAGAGCTTTTTTTTTACCTGGTGAAAGGGATCATGGTCAAGTGTCTGTACATCTTGTGATGATATTATAGTTATTTTGGTTTTGGTTTTGTTTTCCCTTAAAGAGACCCCCCCAATGGGGGAATTAGTGTTATGCTATACTTTTTTTGTGGAACTCTTTTTTTAATTAATAGAATGTGAATAGTACATATACAGTATATTCTGATCCTTGGACATTTTATGAGGATAGTACTTATTCTCAGGCATTGGTTGTTGCCCAGTATTCCTGGTGTGTGAGCCACGATATTGATTTTCCTGGAATTGGGGCAGTTTTCTCTTATGTAGTCCTGGGGAGAACTCCCTTTGACCCTTCAGTGGGCTGCACTTCACATATATTGTTATTCATGTAGATGCAGCTGAGATTGCTTATGGTTAAATAACCATGTAACTCATGAGACGTGTGAATTATACATGCTTTATGACAGCACTGTATTTAGTTAAAACACATGCTGCATTTTTGCATGGCTAAAAACACTAAAGGCCTGCGTGATTCATGCGTGTCCAGATTTCACTACCAATCTGTTAACCCTAAAGCTGCTCGGTTTTATTATTTTCATAAGCTATATTCCTGTAAATAAAAATAAAGTATCAGGGCTTTCTAGAATCCCAAGCATGACTTATTTTTGTCTCTGCCACCTAGGTTCGTTGCAGAGGAATACTCATAAAGCCTGTTTTTCTTGTCTTTGTACTGAATCATTTCCAAAGACAATATAAGAAAATGCAATTTATGAACCTAAATCGTCCACTTATCTTTGTGTTACTATCTGGTCTTAATTTAGCACATATGAAACACAGGTCTTTAGCTAGCACTGGTTAAAATACTGAGAACTTCCTGATCCTGATTTGCACAATGTAAAGATGTGTCTTGGTGAAATATAAATATCACACTGTGTCAGCCCACACTTTATAACAATTTACTGTCACATGTATCTTGCACTTGCAGCACCTTGCACTTCAGGAGGCGGGTCAAGATTGTTAATGTGCAAGTACAGTGCAGTAAGGGCATACGTTAGAATATAAGTAAGTTATTAAATATAAATTGGGCGCAAACATGAATTGGGTGAAAGTTTTGCAGATAATGATACATTATTTCCTTTCATGCAACAATACACTAGATTTAAGGTTGCACATATCCCAAGAGGTGTGTAACTCACAATATAGACTTGGAAATAAATGCATATGTGAAGATCCATCTTTGCTAATATGCAAATGGAACATCTTTACATTCACCTGTAAATCATGCCCAAAATTTTCTAGGCGTAACCAAGTAAGTAAGCATCAACATAA